>NC_083232.1:5766554-6066554 GCF_032191835.1 Heteronotia binoei
TTTTCAGTAGACACATCTGGGTGGCTGTGTGACTCTTTCTGGGTTGAGCTGCTGAATCCGGCCTCAGATAGCAACCCAAGACAGGTCACCACACCCCACAGAGAAAAAGGATGGAAACTGTGCAATTATGACACCATTTTTTTTGGAAACGCTTTCAATACTGTTGAAAAATGCCTTCCTTTTTTTTTTTTAATGATTTTTCAACACTCCTTGCTAAAAAACTCTTTATGAGCTATAGGAGATGCAGAAGCTCTTTTTCCACCACAGAGTTCTCCCTGCTGGGTGGCTAGCAAAAGCCCAGATGATTCATCGATAAAAACAAGGCCCCCCGACCTGGTGGAATGCTCTGCCTGAAGATACCAGGGCCCTGTGAGATCTCCTACAGTTTTGTAGGACATGTCAAACAGAGATGTTCCACCAGGCTTTCATCTAAGGACAGCGACAGTTGCCTGGCTGGCACCTCTCTCCTCAGTACCCTTTCAAGGGTCCCCCTACCCTGATGTACATCTGAAATCTGAAATTTAGACCAGCGGTGATTGAATAAGATGCAATCGAGACTGAAATTGCTTTGATCTGAAGTCTACTTTTATTTAGTGTTTTAACTATCGTTGTACATTGCCCAGAGCTTGGAGATTAACTCACTGCTGTGGGAGGTGGCGGCGGCTGCAAGCATAGACAGCTTCAAGAGGGGATTAGATGAACATATGGAGCAGAGGTCCATCAGTGGCTATTAGCCACAGAGCATAGATGGAACTCTGTCTGGGGCACTGATGCTCTGTATTCTTGGTGCTTGGGGGAAGGGACAGTGGGAGAGCTTCCAGTGTCCTGGCCTCACTGTTGGAGCTCCTGATGGCACCTGGGGTTTTTTGGCCACTGTCTGACACACAGTGTTGGACCGGATGGTCCACTGGCCTGATCCAACATGGCTTCTCTTATGTGACACAGAGTGTTGGGTTGGATGGGCCATTGGCCTGATCCAACATGGCTTCTCTTAAGTTCTTATGTGACACAGAGTGTTGGACTGGATGGGCCACTGGCCTGATCCAACATGGCTTCTCTTATGTTCTTATGTGACACAGAGTGTTGGACTGGATGGGCCATTGGCCTGATCCAACATGGCTTCTCTTAAGTTCTTATGTGACTCAGAGTGTTGGACTGGAGGGGCCATTGGCCTTATCCAACATGGCTTCTCTTATGTGACACAGAGTGTTGGACTGTATGGGCCATTGGCCTGATCCAACATGGCTTCTCTTATGTTCTTATGTGACACAGAGTGTTGGACTGGAGGGGCCACTGGCCTGATCCAACAGGGCTTCTCTTATGTTCTTATGTGACACAGAGTGTTGGACTGCATGGGCCACTGGCCTGATCCAACATGGCTTCTCTTATGTTCTTATGCAACACAGAGTGTTGGACTGGATGGGCCATTGGCCTGATCCAACATGGCTTCTCTTACGTTCTTATGTGACACAGAGTGTTGGACTGGATGGGCCATTGGCCTGATCCAACATGGCTTCTCTTATGTTCTTATGTGACACAGAGCGTTGGACTGGAGGGGCCATTGGCCTGATCCAACAGGGCTTCTCTTATGTTCTTATTTTCTCCAGGGAAACTGATCTCTGTAGTCTGAAGATGAGCTGTAATTCTGGGGTATCCTCAGATACCAACTGGAGGCTGGCGTTTCGAATGTATGGCAACCTTGGAGGGTTTCCAAGGCAAGAGATGGTGAAAAGGTGGTACGCCATTTCTTGCCTCAGTGGGGCACCCCCGGACCTCCTTGATGGTCTCTCATCTGAGTGCTAACCACAGCTGACTCTGACGAACTTTTGAGATCCGATGAGACTGGGCCAGATTGGGCCATTCAGGTTAGGGTAGTTACTAGGCAGGAGTCAACAAACACGCCTTTTCTTGTTTTGTTTCGTTTCCATATGTTGTCGTTGAGGACAGAGTTGGTCTGTGAATTTTCACTGTTGGAAGTGATGACTGATTTGCTTCTTTATTATGTTCTTATGCAATTTCCATGGTATTTCAATTCACAATGTATAGCATTTATATACCCCGCACTGCTGTTTTCGGTATATTTAAACATGTCAATTTTAGAGCGGAAAATCAGCTTGAAGAAATAGGAACAAAAATAAACCCACTTGTGGGTTCGATTTGCACAAAGGAGTGGGGCAAGCTTGAGCAAGTCGAGAACGAACCATGGCTTCTAGCCAAGGGTCGTTTTCTAGAAAAAAAGGTGGTGGAGATCATTAGCATAACTCATTAACATATACCACCCCCACCACCAGTCAAAACCCACCTGACACAAAAAGGAGAGCCCCAGGTGAGTGAGGCCTGCTTGGGTTGGCTAGAGATCCAGCCAACGCAAGCAGGCCTTGGTCAGCTAGGGCTTTCCTTGGCCACCCACCCCAGTCAAAAAGCCAGCAAGCCACCTGCCACCCAATATCACATAAGAAGGGGAGAAATGGTGGTGAGAGCTTCTCCAGGGGTTAATGAGGGCTGCTGAGGGTGTGGCAAAGTTCCTGGTAGCTGGGTGGCTGTCCACTTTTCTAATCCAGGGATTATTATGCATTTAATGGACAAGGTAGGCAGAGAGAACCCAGCTGTGTGCAGACACTGGTGATTTAAGAGGGTTCTACGAAGCCCTGAAGGCAATATATGGTCCATCATATCAGGTTCAGAGTCCCTTGCGTAGTGCAGACGGCCAAGTGCTCCTCACAGACAAGGCATCCATATTGAACCGGTGGTCGGAGTATTTTCAGGTTCTCTTCAGTGCCAACCGCGTAGTTCAAGATTCAGCAATTTACCTCACCCCACTTCAACCAGTGAAAACAGAGTTGGATGAGATCCCCACTCTAGAAGAGACTGTTAAAGCCATCAAGCAACTGAAAAGTGGCAAGGCAGCAGGAGTTGATGGAATTCCACCAGAGATCTGGAAGCATGGGGGCACAGTACTACATAGCTCACTTCACAAAGTACTTGTCACCTGCTGGGAACAAGGCAAATTACCACAGGACTTTCGCGATGCAATCATCATCACCCTATACAAGAACAAAGGGGAAAAGTCAGACTGCTCCAACTACCGGGGGATAACCCTGCTCTCCATCGCAGGCAGAATCCTTGCCAGAATACTCCTGAACAGACTGGTGCCCGCCATGGCAGAAGAACTCCTCCCAGAGAGCCAGTGCGGCTTCAGAGCTAACAGGAGCACCACAGACATGGTATTTGTTCTCAGGCAGCTCCAAGAGAAATGCAGGGAACAGAACAAGGCTCTGTATGTGACTTTTGTCGACCTTACCAAAGCTTTCGATACCGTTAGCAGGAAAGGCCTGTGGCAAATCTTGGAACGTTTAGGATGTCCCCCAAGGTTCCTCAGCATGATCATCCAGCTACACGAAGACCAGCGAGGCCAAGTCAGACACTGCAACGACCTCTCGGAGCCCTTCCCAATAGGCACAGGTGTAAAGCAAGGCTGCATTCTCGCGCCAACTCTCTTTACGATCTTCTTTAGCATGATGCTTCAAAGAGCCGCAGTAGATCTAGATGATGACGATGGTGTCTACATCCGCTATCGCACCGATGGCAGCCTGTTCAACCTGAGGCAACTAAAGGCCCACTCCAAGACAATGGAAAAACTCATCCGAGAGCTACTGTTTGCTGATGATGCTGCACTCGTCTCCCACTCGGTATCAGCTCTGCAGCATATGACGTCCTGCTTTGCAGAAGCTGCCAAGCTATTCGGCCTAGAAGTTAGTCTGAAGAAGACAGAAGTTCTCCACCAGCCTGCACCCCAGAAAGATTATCACCCACCCTGCATCACTGTGGGTGAATCAGTTCTGAAGACAGTCCAGCAGTTCAGCTACCTGGGGTGCATCATCTCCTCAGATGCTAAGATTGACAAGGAGATTGACAACAGGCTGGCAAAGGCAAACCGTGCCTTTGGCCGACTGCACAAAAGAGTGTGGAGTAACAAGCATCTGAAAAAAGGCACAAAGATCAATGTTTACAAAGCGGTTGTGATGACAACCCTCATCTACGGCTCCGAATCGTGGGTTTTATACCGTCATCACCTGCGACTCCTTGAGCGCTTTCATCAGCGCTGCCTTCGCACCATCCTCAACATCCACTGGAGTGACTTTGTGACCAACACTGAAGTTCTCAAGTGGGTGGAGGTTACCAGCATCGAGGCACTGCTGTTGAAGACACAGCTGCGCTGGGCAGGGCATATTTCTAGGATGGAAAACCACCGCCTTCCCAAGATTGCCTTGTATGGCGAACTCTCCACCGGCCATCGAAATAGAGGGGCACCAAAGAAGAGGTACAAGGACTCCTTGAAGAAATCCCTTGGCACCTGTCGCATCAACCATCACCAGTGGTCTGACCTAGCCTCAGATCGCAAAGCATGGAGGCACACCATCCACCAGGCTGTCTCTTCCTTTGAGAACGCACGCATAGCTGGTCTTGAGGACCAAAGGAGATTGAGGAAGAATCGCACTGCTACAGCACCAATCCTAAATCAGACTTTTCCCTGCAGCCACTGTGGCCGGACCTGCCTGTCCCGCATTGGTCTTGTCAGCCACCAGCGAGCCTGCAGCAGACGTGGACTATTGCACCCTTCTTAAATCTTCGTTCGCGAAGCCAAGCCTGCAGCAGACGTGGACTATTGCACCCTTCTTAAATCTTCGTTCGCGAAGCCAAGCCGAGAGAGGTAGGTGGGGAGGAGGAGGGAGGCATCAGAAAGGTTAAGGAGCTGTGGTCCTGTGATCTGATTAATGCAAGGTCTTCTTCTAGCACCTCCAGAGTGACACTTTTTATTGCTGTCCAATAGCAATAGAGATGATGACTCCAGGTTGGAAAATTCTTGGAGATTTGATGGTGGATCCTGGGGAGGTCAGGGTTGAGGGATGTAAGGGCCCTTAGGGGAGTACTACGCCATAGAGTCCACTATCCAGATCAGCAATTTTATTCAAGGGAACTGATCTCCATAATCTGGACATCAGTTGTAATTCTGGGAGATCTCCCCTGGCCCCATCTGGAGGCTGGCAGCCCTAAGGCACCAGAGATGAATGTGTCCAGTGCTTAAAAGGATTCATCAGATCAAGGGTTTTTCTAGTTCAGCATCTGATTTCACACAGGGGCCCCAGTTCCTCTGCAGGGCTAACAGCACAGCATAGAGGTCGGCATCATAAGAACATCAGAAAAGCCCTACTTGATCAGACAAGGGTCCATCTAGTCCAGCGTCCTGTCTCACACAGTGGCCAACCACTTCCTCTAGAGGGCCATCAACAGGGCATAGGGGCCAAGGCCTTCCCCTGAGAAGAACATCAGAAGAGCCCTGCTGGATCAGACCAGTGAGGATCCATCTAGTCCAGCATCCTGCCTCACACAGCAGCCAACCAGTTCCTGTGGAGGGTCAACAGGAGGGCAGAGAGGCTGAGGCCTCCCCCTGTGAAGAACCTCAGAAGAGCCCTGCTGGATCAAACCATTGAGGGTCCATTATTCCAGAATCCCATCTCACGCAGTGGCCAACCAGTTCCTCTAGAGTGCCAACAACGGGGCAGAGAGGCCGAGGCCTTCCCCTGAGAAGAACCTCAGAAGAGCCTTGGTGGATCAGCCCAGTGAGGCTCCATCTAGTCCAGCGTCCTGTCTCACACAGTGGCCAACCAGTTCCACTAGAGGGCCATCAACAGGGCATAGGGGCCAAGGCCTTCCCCTGAGAAGAATATCAGAAGAGCCCTGCTGGATCAGACCAGTGAGGATCCATCTAGTCCAGCATCCTGCCTCACACAGCGGCCAACCAGTTCCTCTGGAGGTCAATGGGAGGGCAGAGAGGCTGAGGCCTTCCCTGTGAAGAACCTCAGAAGAGCCCTGCTGGATCAAACCATTGAGGGTCCATTATTCCAGCATCCCATCTCACGCAGTGGCCAACCAGTTCCTCTAGAGTGCCAACAACGGGGCAGAGAGGCCGAGGCCTTCCCCTGAGAAGAACCTCAGAAGAGCCTTGGTGGATCAGCCCAGTGAGGCTCCATCTAGTCCAGCGTCCTGTCTCACACAGTGGCCAACCAGTTCCACTAGAGGGCCATCAACAGGGCATAGGGGCCAAGGCCTTCCCCTGAGAAGAATATCAGAAGAGCCCTGCTGGATCAGACCAGTGAGGATCCATCTAGTCCAGCATCCTGCCTCACACAGCGGCCAACCAGTTCCTCTGGAGGTCAATGGGAGGGCAGAGAGGCTGAGGCCTTCCCTGTGAAGAACCTCAGAAGAGCCCTGCTGGATCAAACCATTGAGGGTCCATTATTCCAGCATCCCATCTCACGCAGTGGCCAACCAGTTCCTCTGGAATGCCAGCAACGGGGCAGAGAGGCCGAGGCCTTCCCCTGAGAAGAACATCTGAAGAGCCTTGCTGGATCAGACCAGTGAGGCTCCATCTAGTCCAGCATCCTGTCTCACACGGTGGGCAGCCAGTTCTTCTGGAGGGCCAACAACAGGGCAGACAGGCCTAGTCCTTCCCCTGAGAAGAACAACAGAAAAGCCCTGCTGGATCAGACCAGTGAGGCTCCATCTAGTCCACCATCCTGTCTCACACGGTGTGCAGCCAGTTCTTCTGGAGGGCCAACAACAGGGCAGACAGGCCAAGTCCTTCCCCTGGGAAGAACATCAGAAGAGCCTCGCTGGATCAGACCAGTGAGGCTCCATCTAGTCCAGCATCCTGTCTCACGCAGTGGCCAACTAGTTCCTCTGGAGGGCCAACAACAGGACATAGAGGCCGAGGCCTTCATAAGAACCTCAGAAGAGCCCTGCTGGGTCAGACCAGGGTGGGTCCATCTAGTCCAGCATCCTGTCTCACACAGTGGCCAGCCAGTTCCTCTGGAGGGCCAACAACAGGGCAGAGAGGCCGAGGCCTTCCCCTGGGAAGAACATCAGAAGAGCCTCGCTGGATCAGACCAGTGAGGCTCCATCTAGTCCAGCATCCTGTCTCACGCAGTGGCCAACTAGTTCCTCTGGAGGGCCAACAACAGGACATAGAGGCCGAGGCCTTCATAAGAACCTCAGAAGAGCCCTGCTGGGTCAGACCAGGGAGGGTCCATCTAGTCCAGCATCCTGTCTCACACAGTGGCCAACCGGTTCCTCTGGAGGGGCAACAAATTCTCAGATCTCAGAAGCTCAAGAGGGTTGACTTTGGTTAGTACTTTGATGGGAGACCACCAGGGGTGGAATTCTAGCAGGAGCTCCTTTGCACATTAGGTCGCAACACCCCTAACACCACAAATTTCCACAACATTTTAAAGCAGTTTGTGGCAGTTCCTAGCAACTGTGGGTAGAACAGAAAGCAGAGGTTTAAAGGGACTCTGAGTCCTTTTAAACCCCTACTTTCTATTGATGATGATGACATAGGATTTATATCACAAATCTCAGAGTCTCAAGAGTCCAAATCTCAGAGTGGCTCACAATCTCCTCTATCTTCCTCTCCCACAACAGACACCCTGTGAGGTGGGTGGGGCTGAGAGGACAACTCCCGCAAGAGCTATGACTGACCCAAGGCCATTCCAGCTGCTGCAAGTGGAGGAGTGGGGAATCAAACCCGGTTCTCCCAGATAAGAGTCCGTGCATTTAACCACTACACTAAACTGGATCTCTATTAGAGCTATGGCTGACCCAAGGCCATTCCAGCAGCTGCAAGTGGAGGAGCGGGGAATCAAACCCAGTTCTCCCAGTTAAGAGTCTGTGCACTTCACCACTACACCAAACTGGCTCTCTATTAGAGGTATGGCTGACCCAAGGCCATTCGAACAGCTGCAAGTGGAGGAGCGGGGAATCAAACCCGGTTCTCCCAGATAAGAGTCCGTACATTTAACCACTACACTAAACTGGATCTCTATTAGAGCTATGGCTGACCCAAGGCCATTCCAGCTGCTGCAAGTGGAGGAGTGGGGAATCAAACCCGGTTCTCCCAGATAAGAGTCCGTGCATTTAACCACTACACTAAACTGGATCTCTATTAGAGCTATGGCTGACCCAAGGCCATTCCAGCAGCTGCAAGTGGAGGAGCGGGGAATCAAACCCAGTTCTCCCAGATAAGAGTCTGTGCACTTCACCACTACACCAAACTGGCTCTCTATTAGAGGTATGGCTGACCCAAGGCCATTCCAGCAGCTGCAAGTGGAGGAGCGGGGAATCAAACCCGGTTCTCCCAGATAAGAGTCCATACATTTAACCACTACACTAAACTGGATCTCTATTAGAGCTATGGCTGACCCAAGGCCATTCCAGCTGCTGCAAGTGGAGGAGTGGGGAATCAAACCCGGTTCTCCCAGATAAGAGTCCGTGCATTTAACCACTACACTAAACTGGATCTCTATTAGAGCTATGGCTGACCCAAGGCCATTCCAGCTGCTGCAAGTGGAGGAGTGGGGAATCAAACCCAGTTCTCCCAGATAAGAGTCCGTGCATTTAACCACTACACTAAACTGGATCTCTATTAGAGCTATGGCTGACCCAAGGCCATTCCAGCAGCTGCAAGTGGAGGAGCGGGGAATCAAACCCAGTTCTCCCAGAGAAGAGTCCGCACACTTAGCCACGACTCCCAACTGGCTCTCAAACCGTTCCCCCCAAAATAGCTGAGGGGGTGGGCTTTCCCGAGCCACCTAGTCCCCACCCCTTAGCTGTTTTTCAAGCTTTCTGCAAAACCCATTAAAAGGGAGTCTGCAGGGTCACAAACCAAGAACCAAGTTTGGTTCATGAACGAACCTCCCAGTTCAGCTGGGTTTGTGGTTTGGCCACGAACCATGAACCAGCAGAGACCTCATTCCACGCCCCCCCCCCGGTTCGTGCCCATCCCAAGGTGTAACACTGTTTAGGATTGTGTTGTAAGCCACCTAGAACGAGTGGATGGAGGCCATTCAACCTGACCAGCTGTGCAATTTCTGACCTCGAGGTCACCTAGATATTTGGCAGCTCCCCCTGGACTAGCAGCCTGGTTGTCCTAATAAGAAAGGCATGCTGTTTTCTAATCCCTTTTATTGGCACTCATATTCCCGATGGACTAGCAGCACAATAAAAATAAAATAAGCCCTGCTTCGCTTTGACAAGAGAGCGGGGGTTTTCGGCTTTCCATCATTTATTTATTTATTTTAAAAAGATCTCCAACTTCATCAGAGGGTTTAAAAGGTATAATAAAGTAATCTATTTTATGTTGGTAACCAAGGGACACAGCGATGCCTGTTTTATGCACGTGCAATACATAGAGATGAGATATTAGTCTTCCTAAAACGTCTACTGGCAAAAGTCCCAAGGAACGAAAAAAAACATGCGTCCAAAGTGAAATCTTCTGTGGTTGCAGTACAGCGCTCCCACTCCCACTAGGGTTGCCAAGTCCAATTCAAGAAATATCTGGGGACTTTGGGGGTGGAGCCAGGAGACTTTAGGGGTGGAGCCAAGATCAAGGCTGTGACAAGCATCATTGAACTCCAAAGGGAGTTCTGGCCATCACATTTAAAGGGACGGCACACCTTTTCAATGCCTTCCTTCCATAGGAAATCATGAAGGATGGGGGCACCTTCTTTTGGGGCTCATAGAATTGGACCCCCTGGTCCAATCTTTTTGAAACTTGGTGGGTATTTTGGGGAGAGGCACTAGATGCTATATTGAAAATTTGGTGCCTCTACCCAAAACAACAGCCCCCCCAGAACCCCAGATACCCGCAGATCAATTCTCCATGATTTTCTATGGGAATAAATTTCCATAGGGAATAATAGAGTTCCCAGCAGACATTTCCCTCCCCTCCCCTCCCCCCACTTTCTGACGACCCTGAAGCGGGGGGAGGGTCTCCAAACCGGGGGATCCCCTGCCTGTGGGGGAGGAAGGTAAAGGAGATTGTGAGCCGCTCTGAAATTTGGAGTGGAGGATATAAATCCAGTATCTTCTTCTTTTATGTAAGCGGTTTGAATTTTCAGTAAAGAAAATTTTGAGATTTTTTTAAAAAAAAAGAATGACAGAAGAGCCTTGAAGGATCAGACCAGGGAGGGTCCATCTAGTCCAGCATCCTGTCTCACACAGTGGCCACCCAGTTCCTCTGGATGACCAACAAGAGGGCAGAGAGGCTGAAGCCTTTCTTGAATCACTGCTCATTTCTTCAGTCACTCTTGAAAGCTCCTCTCTACCACACATATAGTCTTTAAGGTGCTGCTGGACTCTTGCTCTTTTCTACAAATACATAGCGGAATTCTATCACACAACATGTGTTATTCAGTCAGATGGTCCAAGGCACCAAATGTTGACATATCTATATTTCTTGTAGATGAGGAGTCTTTGCTATCCAATGAGAAGTCTGGTTATTCTTAGGTGAACTGTTTCATGATCCCATCTCCTGTTTGGAAGAAACTCCAAGTACTTTGATGGGGCTTCATTTCCAGCTGTCCTGATGATAGACGTCTCCTCTGAACACCTGCACTGGATGGACGGATGATGCTCAGAAGTAGGAAAGACTTCCGTTCCTGGACTTAGTAAGCTTCATTCCATGCCAACGGTTACATCTTTAAGAGCTTCAGTAGCCAATTTTCCAGGGTCCTTGCAAAGAAGCATAGTTTTAGCCAGGCAGGTTGGATACCCACCAGCTTCCTGTATCTTTGGCATTATGGGATGCAGCTCACATTTTTACATTGCTCTGAGAATTCATACAGGACCAGTAGAAATGAGGTTGATGTTGCAATGAGATATCAAATCCCTGCTCAGCTTTGGACCGGGGTGGGGGGAGGGACTTAGTGAGGAGGCTTGTGGCAAGTTATAGTTTTGCTGGCTCCATCAGTGGCTATTAGACACAGCGTATTGTTGGAACTCTCTGTCTGGGGCAGTGATGCTCTGTAATCTTGGTGCTTGGTGGGGGGGCAACAGTGGGAGGGCTTCTAGTGTCTTGGCCCCACTGATGGCTCCTGGGGTTTTTTGGCCACTGTGTGACACGGTGTTGGACTTGGATGGGCCATTGGCCTGATCCAACAGGGCTTCTCTTATGTTCTTATGTGACACAGAGTGTTGGACTGGATGAGCCATTGGCCTGATCCAACATGGCTTCTCTTATGTTCTTATGTGACACAGTGTTGGACTTGGATGGGCCATTGGCCTGATCCAGCATGGCCTCTCTTACGTTCTTACGTGACACAGAGTGTTGGACTTGGATGGGCCATTGGCCTGATCCAACATGGCTTCTCTTATGTTCTTATGTGACACAGTGTTGGACTTGGATGGGCCATTGGCCTGATCCAACATGGCTTCTCTTATGTTCTTATGTGACACAGAGTGTTGGACTTGGATGGGCCATTGGCCTGATCCAACATGGCTTCTCTTATGTTCTTATGTGACACAGTGTTGGACTTGGATGGGCCATTGGCCTGATCCAACATGGCCTCTCTTACGTTCTTACGTGACACAGAGTGTTGGACTTGGATGGGCCATTGGCCTGATCCAACATGGCTTCTCTTATGTTCTTATAGTATCTGAGGATCACTTCTGTATCTCTAAACGGGATGCTACTGACCTATCTGGAAAGCAAGATAATTTATACCATGGTATTCCCCAAGTGAGTTATAGAGCAAATCAATCCTGAATTCTCAATAGAAGTTAAAATGATAGGTTGGGCACATCATAAGAAGACAAGACTCACTGCAAAAGATAATAGAACGAGGAAATGTTGAAGGTAGCAGGAAAAGCAGAAGGCCCAACACGAGATGGATGGACTCAGTCAAGGATGCCACAACCTTCAGTTTGCAAGATTTGAGCAAAGTTGTTCAGGATTGGATGTTTCGGATGCTATTAATTCAGTCACCATAAAGTCAGAAGGTTCTTAGGGCTGAGATATTGTTTGAGGAGTTTGGGCTGGTTTGACATGATTTTATCCCGTTGCAAAAAAACCCGCTGCAGTTTGAACCGTTTCTGGGCTATCAGGCAGCCCCTGCTGAAGCGGCAGGATTCCGGCAGCTGTGAGTAGTTGCCCCTTCACGCTGCTGCCCCGGCTCAAGCACGGACCCAATGCAGAATGAGTTGTCTCTTTAAAAAAGACCCCTGTGTGTGCGCACCATCGGAGAAGCGGACAAGTGCACCTCGGAGAGTGGGGGGGGGGAAACCCCAACCTTGCAGAAGCTTGGCTCGGTCACACAGCTCTTCCGCTTACGAGCCGCCCTGGTGTCATGGGTACTGGGGACCCTGCAGAAGAAGCTGAGCCTGCAGAAGAAACTGCGCCCCTGCCACCTGCACCAGTGCCCCTGCCTCCTGCTGGAGAAGATCCAAGCCCCCCTGCCTCGCCCTCTCGGGTGGCTCGTGTGCGTGACCGCCTTCGTCAGGACCTCAGGGATCGGAGGAGGGCGGCACGCTCACGAGCAAGACGCTCCCTGACCCCTGAGTTTTGAAAGGATTCTGGCCCTTCTAGGAGTGAGGATGCTTGAGTCTCAGCAGGATCCTGGCTGCCTCTCTGAGCCAGCAATTAGCCCAAATGGGCAACAGACAGCAGAGGGCTATATAGCTGTGGGCTTTGGGAGGAGGCTTTGTGGAAGCAACTAGTCACTTACCTGACGTTCTAGCATCCACTTTGGCTTTGGCTTCTGGACCCCCTGACTTTGGCTTGGACTTCTGGACCCCCTGACCTGCGATACCTGGACTGTGATTTGGTTTTGGTGCCTTGGACCCTCTTTGCTCACCAACTACAGACCTTGGACTGCCCCTGGACTTTGCCTGACCCGGCCCCAGCCCGTGACACCTGGGGCATTCAGACAGCAGCCGATTATGCGATCTAAATCCGATTTGGAGGGATGCTACTGGGAAAATCCAGGTAGCTTTCTGATGCGGATAGGAGTCGTCTGGAGACGGGGTGAGAACGGGTGTGGCTTGGAGGGCAGATGTGCTTGTGTGATCGAGCACTTTTAATCCAAATGGGAGGCGGGGCTAGGTTGGAGCAAATCTCCTGCGTGAAACCACTCTTGTTCTCAAGTACTCTGGACTTGAAGTTTGCCACAGGCATGAAGGCTGCGAGGTAGCGGCGAAGAGCCCCTGCCAACATAGGGTGGCCAACCTCCAGGTGGGGCCTGGAGATCTCATGGAATTACAACTGATCTGCTGGTGACATAGCTCAGTTCCCCCAGAGAAAATGGCATCTTCAGATGGTGGACTCTATGATATTACACCTTGCTGAGATCCTTCCCCTCCCAAACCTCTCCCTCCCCAGGCTCCACCCCCCAAATCTCCAGGAATCTTCCAAGCTGGAGTTGTCAACCATAATGATCTAATTTTGTTTCAGATGATCGGGTGCAAGTATTCCATTGACTAATGGGAAATTTGACAGATGAAAGCCAAGGAGTTAATGGCTGTTGGTTAACATGCAATTAGCTTGCCAAAGGTTACATTTATGCATCACAGTTAACCCAAGCTGGGATCATACTCGGGTATATTCAGAGAGGCTTGTTCCTAGGAAAGGATTCTTAGAATCATAGAATCATCAAGTTGGAAGGGATCTCCAGGGTCATCTAGTCCAACCCCATGCACAATGTTGGAAACTCACAAACATTTCCCCTAAATTCACAGGATTTTCATTGCTGTCCGATGGCCATCTAGCCTCTGTTGAAAAACCCCCAAGGAAGGAGAGCCCACCACCTCCCAAGGAGGAAGCCTGTTCCACTGAGGAATTGCTCTAACAGTCAGGAAGTTCTTACTAATGTTGAGCCGGAAACTCTTTTGATTTAATTTCAACCCACTGGTTCTGGTCCTACCTTCTGGGGCCGCAGAAAAAAATTCCACCCCATCCTCTATAGGACAGCCCTTCAAGTACTTGAAGATGGTGATCCTATCACCTCTCAGCCGCCTCCTCTCCAGGCTAAACATGCCCAGCTCCTTCAACCTTTCCTCATAGGAGTTGGTCTCCAGACCCCTCATCCTCTATAGGACAGCCCTTCAGGTCCTTGAAGATGGTGATCCTATCATCTCTCAGCCATCTCCTCTCCTGGCTAAACATCCCCAGCTCCTTCAACCTTTCCTCATAGGACTTGGTCTCCAGACCCCTCATCCTCCATAGGACAGCCCTTCAAGTCCTTGAAGATGGTGGTCCTATCACCTCTCAGCCGCCTCCTCTCCAGTCTAAACATGCCCAGCTCCTTCAACCTTCCTTCATAGGTTTGCAATGTTATTTTCTCACTGGAATTCTCTTGCGTCACTTTCTTCTACATAGCGTTCCCTTTCTTCCTTGGTGGTCTCCTGTCCAAATGCTAATCGTAACAGTTCTTGCTTAGCTTCCGAGCTCTAACAAGTTTGGGCTAACCTGGACTCATCAAGCTGCTTTATTGGCTGCTGTTAACGACTCGTAAAAATTCAGAATGCTGCTTCCAGTGAAGAGCTGGATCACACCAAAGTCCCATGATGTTTCCATGATAGCAATTCGCACCATTGATCTTTCAAGCTCAGTCGTATCTATTGTGACTGACAGCCTCTCTCCAATGTTGCATCTCACTCTATTCGTAAAGTGATCTTTCAGCTTCAAGAAGCAGGGATCGCACTCAATACTTTGTTCATGCAAAAGCATGCGAGCTGTGGTTCCTCCAGGTCCTCCCGCATCTTCTTTCAAAGCCAGATACCTCCTGGAAGCCCACAAGATACCGTGAAGAACGGTGTTTGAACACGGTGCTTGCCCTATGAAGGCTGCGTCCCAGACCTCTTTGACATTTCCCCTATGGAAGGCACATGAATTCCATGGTGATGATGTCGTACTGAGTCCTTTCAGAGGCATGAGCTCACCGCCGTGACTCAACGGCTGTGAATCCTGCTGCACAAACGTTGCGAGGGAGGGCTCCCAGAGGTCAGGACGGGGTGGCGGCTGCGACTCGTGGTAAGGAATTCATACTGTTTATTGGCTGGCGTGCAACACCAGGGACTGCCTTTGTGGTGGAAACTGGCCCTTGGTCCAGAGGCCGAGGTGGTGGAGAGGACACACGCTTGGATGGAAGCATGGAGTTCACAAGGAGGTCAGAGAGATGGATGGCTGGCCTTGGAGTCTGCCAGTGACAGGATTTTCCCTACTGCCTACATCAGCCGGAAGCCAAAAGAGAAACACAGGAACGTAGAGATGGAAGTGACCTCAAAGGACATCTAGTCTAGCCCCCTAAACCAGGGGTGGCCAACGGTTGCTCTCCAGATGTTTTTTTTGCCTACAACTCCCATCAGCCCTAGCCAGCTTGGCCAATGGCTGGGGCTGATGGGAGTTGTAGGCAAAAAAACATCTGGAGAGCTACCGTTGGCCACCCCTGCCCTAAACAATGCAGGGAATTCACAATTACCCCCACTCCCTCAATGACCCCTGCTCTACGCCCAAAGGAAGGCAAAAAACCTCCAGGATCCCTGGCCCAGTCTGGCCTGGAGGAAAATTCCTTCCTGATCCCAAAGTGGGTTCTATGAAACAGTCAGTGGAAACTCCGTGGTTTATTACTGGAAGCTCTGTTTCATTCCTCCCTGTTTTCATGGATGCTTCTTCCCATGACTTTCCTTGGAGGAACATGTTTTGTAGACACAATGCCCTCCTCAGGACCTTTTTTTGAGCAAGAAGACACAGGAATGCAGTTCCAGCTGGCTTGACGTCAGGGGGTGGGCCCTAGTATGCAAATGAGTTCCTGCTGGGCTTTTTCTACAAAAGAGCCCTGTGCAAAACGATAGTGACATCGGGGTGTGTGGCCTAATATGCAGATGAGTTCCTGCTGGGCTTTTCCTACCAAAAAGGCCTGGTCCTCATACTCCAGGCACGTGATGTCGGACAAGCTGGCTATTGTAATGAAGGGAAAGTCCTCTTGAGATTAGGCTTCTCCTTTCGACTGCAACTTAAATGTGAGCTGGATCTACTTGAATAAATGGAAGTTGAACTTTTTTGCAATATACTTCTTGGGAGATCTATTTCCGGCATGCAGTATCGTGCTTCCATGACTGGGCAAACTCTGCTCTATGAACCAAATACCCAGGGCTTTTTTTGTAGCATATTAGGCCACACACCCCTGATGTAGCCAATCCTCCAAGAGCTTAGTTTGGTGTAGTGGTTAAGTGTGTGGACTCTTATCTGGGAGAACCGGGTTTGATTCCCCAATCCTCCACTTGCACCTGCTGGAATGGCCTTGGGTCAGCCAGAGCTCTAATAGAGAGCCAGTTGGGTGTAGTGGTTAAGTGTGTGGACTCCTATCTGGGAGAACCAGGTTTGATTCCCCAATCCTCCACTCGCACCTGCTGGAATGGCCTTGGGTTAGCCAGAGCTCTGGCAGAGATTGTCCTTGAAAAAGGCAGCTGCTGTGAGAGCCCTCTCAGCCCCACCCACCTCACAGGGTGTCTGTTGTGGGGGAGGAAGGTAAAGGAGATTGTGAGCCACTCTGAGACTCTTCGGAGTGGAGGGCAGGATATAAATCCAATATCTTCATCTACCTCACAGGGTGTCTGTTGTGGGGGAGGAAGGGAAAGGAGATTGTGGGGGGAAGGTAAAGGAGCCACTCTGAGACTCTTCGGAGTGGAGGTCAGGATATAAATCCAATATCTTCATCTACCTCACAGGGTGTCTGATGTGGGGGAGGAAGGGAAAGGAGATTGTGTGCCTCTCTGAGACTCTTCGGAGTGGAGGGCGGGATATAAATCCAATATCTTCTTCTTCTTCTTACCAGGCTCTTGGTACATATGAAGATATGAAGCTGCCTTATACCAAATCAGACACTTGGTCCATCAAAGTCAGTCTTGTCTATTCAGACTGGCAGCGGCTCTCCAGGGTCTCAAGCTGAGGTTTTTCACACCTATTTGCCTGGACCTTTTTTTTTTGGAGATGCCAGGGATTGAACCTGGGACCTTCTGCTTCCCAAGCAGATGCTCTAGCACTGAGCCACCGTCCTTCCCCATACAGGGCCTACTGTAAGCTCCAGGAGGATTGGCTACATCAGGGGTGTGTGGCTTAATATGCAAAGGAGTTCTTGCTAACCCCCCCCCCCAAAAAAAGCCCTGCAAATACCCAATGTGAAGATCTCTGGTCCAGTTCGCCTTACTTAGCAAGCCTTTCTCAGTCACCAGCCGGCTGGCTACATAACCAGAGAGTCGTTGGCTAGCCCAGCACAATGGCTCCATTAATAAATCCACCTCTGACTTATGGCCTTCCGTGAGCAGCTTTGGGCATGCCTGCAAACATAGAACGGGGCTGGCAAAGCGCTGGGGATGAACCATGGACTCGGCTCCAACGTTTGACGTCCGAGCGCCACGCGAGCTTCGCCTCCAAGGCTAATATTTACAAGCTGTTTGCAGACCGTTTGCTTGGGCTGGCTCCCTCCGCGAGCTCCCCAATGGCCCTGTTGTGCTCCTACGGACGCCCCCTGGGCACTGAAGGCTGCCTGCTCCTTCCTCCTAAGGCAAACTTCAGCATCTGGCGGGGGAGAGAAAAGACACCACCCGGAATGCTATTTAAGTTGTAGCAAGGGGGTGGAAGGGTTATTCTGCTTTGCTCAAACAGCTGGCAGAATCTGGTCTTTACCAAGCGGCCGTTCTCCCTGGGTGAATGTCATGCCTCCTGACATGCCAAGTAAACTTTGCATGAAGGTCTTGAGTGGGATGTCAATGGGCTGTGTGCACAATAAAGCCACAGATGCGGCTTTCCTGGCCTGCTGCCTCCAGCTACCTGCAGACTAGCAGTCAGGGGATTTTTTTTTCTACAAGAAACTCCTTTGCATATTAGGCCACACCCCCATGATGTAGCCAATCCTCCTGGAGCTTACAGTAGGCCCTGTACGGAGAGCCCTGCAAGCTCTTGGAGGATTGGCTACATCAGGGGTGTGTGGCCTAATATGCAAAGGAGTTCCCGCTGAGTTCCACAGGAGTTCCATACAACCCTGATGCAGCCCAACTTCCTGGAGCTTACAGGAGGCCCTGTAAGAAGAGCCCTGTCAGCTCTTGGAGGATTGGCTGCATCAGGGAGGTATGGCCTAATATGCAAAGGAGTTCCTGCTACAAGAAAAGCCGACACACCCCTGATGTAGCCAATCCTCCTGGAGCTTACAGTAGGCCCTGTACGGAGAGCCCTGCAAGCTCTTGGAGGATTGGCTACATCAGGGAGGTGTGGCCTAATATGCAAAGGAGTTCCTGCTACAAGAAAAGCCGACACACCCCTGATGTAGCCAATCCTCCTGGAGCTTACAATAGGCCCTGTACGGAGAGCCCTGCAAGCTCTTGGAGGATTGGCTACATCAAGGAGGTGTGGCCTAATATGCAAAGGAGTTCCTGCTACAAGAAAAGCCGACACCCTCCCGATGTAGCCATTCCTCCTGGAGCTTACAGTAGGACCTGTACGAAGAGCCCTGTAATCTCTTGGAGGATTGGCTACATCAGGGAGGTGTGGCTTAATATGCAAAGAAATTCCTGCTACAAGAAAAGCCCTGCTCGCAGGGGGAATCCTTGGATGTCACGTAGCCAAGTCTGAAGTATGCAACATTTGGGGATGCTAGGAAATTTGCATTCATGTAGGGATGTTGACCTCTAGATCAGGGGTGTCGAACTCATTTGTTATGAGGGCCGGATCTGACTTTGTCAGGCTGGGCCATGTGTGTCATTAAACAAACACAAAGATTTTTTTTAAAAAAAAAACCCTAAAATACAATATACTTAAAAGATCTGAATTCTTGCATCGAAATGTGGAGACAATGTCTGTGCTATAGCAATCTAGAGTGTGCTGTTGAGATGTTGTTCAGCTGTGTGTCTGTAAGTTGCAAACCTGCTTTTGATATATCGGCATTTCGTTGCAAAAATCTCAGGGTCAATGCTTTGAGCCTAAGACCCAGGGGAAAACATGAAATGGCTGGGCATTGCGAGCTTTTGTACATAGGTTGCTTCATGTGCTGGTCGCCCGTTGAGAAAACAAGCTCTGCTTTGTAGCTGTTGTGGGATTTGGGCAAACCTGGCAAAGCAAGCTGTGATGCAGAAAGAAGCGAGAGAGAGGGAAGCTGATTACTGTGAGTTTCTTGTGGACCTGATAGAAGCCCTTGCGGAGCCTGATCTGGCTCTCAGGCCACATGATTGACACTCCTACTCTAGATAGTGACGTAACAGAATCAAGGTGAATCACAGTTTGACTCAACAATACACCAAACAAACACTGTGATCAAAAAATCTGCACCAGTCTAGAAACTGGTATATGAAAATACGTAATATAAAATGAATAACGTAATATAATGAATGAAAATACGTAATATAAATGAATAACATCAACCACATTTTGTTGTTCAGTTGCACAGTTGAGTCCGACTCTTTGTGACCCCATGGACCAAGTCACGCCACGCCCTCCAGTCTTCCACCATCCTCCAAAGTCTGTTCAAATTCATGTTAGTTACATCAGTAATGCTGTCCAGCCATCTCATCTTTTGCCGTCCCCTTCTTCTTTTGCCTTCTGTCTTTCCCAGCATCAGGGTCTTCTCCAGTGAGGGCTCCCTTCACATTGGGTGGCCAAAATCTTTGAGCTTCAGCTTCAGCATCTGACCTTCCAGTGAACAGTCTGGGTTGATTTCCCTTCGGACTGACTGATTGGATCTTCTTGCAGTCCAAGGGACTCTCAAGAGTCTTCTCCAGCACCACAGCTCAAAAGCATCTATTCTTCTGTGCTCAGCCTTCCTTATGGACCAGCTCTCACAGCCATACATTACTACTGGGAATACAACCACATTGTACAGTTACAAAACTATATATGTAGTAACAACAAGCAAACAATCTGGACACAGTCCTCCAGAGAACAAAGTAAATTCTTATGAGGAAGTTCTTCAACTGCATGTAAAAATATAGTCAAAGCCATCAGAAGTTCATAAACTGAATCCCACCCATACATAGTAAGGGGGAATGCTATGCCAGGGGTGGCCAATGGTAGCTCTCCAGATGTTTTTTTGCCTACAACTCCCATCAGCCCCAGCCCGAATGGCCAATGGCTGGGGCTGATGGGAGTTGTAGGCAAAAACCATCTGGAGAGCTACCGTTGGCCGCCCCTGTTCTATGCCATTCTCTCGCCCCATATATGCCCCAGAGGTTGCTTCGTCTCTTCCCATATATACCCCGGAGGCCGCTTTGATCGGCCTCCCAAGATCTTTTGACTGTCCTCTGCCCAAGAGATGGTATACACCAGGGGTGGCCAATGGTAGCTCTCCAGATATTTCTTTGCCTACAACTCCCATCAGCCCCCAACCATTGGCCATGCTGGCTGGGGCTGCTGGGAGTTGTAGGCAAAAAACATCTGGAGAGCTACCACTGGCCACCCCTGCTATATGGCCTATCTATCTGCGGGACCGCCTTGCCCCACGTGTTCCCCAGAGAGCACTGCGATCAAGCTCTCAAAATCTGGCTGTCCCTGGGCTAAAGGAAGCTAGGCTCCACTCCACCAGAGCAAGAGGCTTCTCGGTTGCGGCCCCAATACTCTGGAGCACCCTCCCAGAAGCCATCAGGGCCCTGCGGGACTTAGGGCAGTTCTGCAGGGCCTTCAAGACTGAACTGTTTCGGATGGCATATGCCGGGGGGGGGGCAGCGGTAGCTCTCCAGATGTTTTTTGCCTACAACTCCCATCACCCCCAGCCATTGGCCATGCTGGCTGAGGCTGCTGGGAGTTGTAGGCAAAAAACATCTGGAGAGCTACCGTTGGCCACCCCTGGTATACACAACACCCTTGAGTTTTTAATTTTTCACCTGCCAGGAGCTCAGGGGAGAAAACCCCCCATCCTAGCAGGGGAATTGTAAGCCTATTTTGAAGTTGAATGTTTTTGTGCTCAATACCACAGATTCTGTTGCCCACAAAACAAGGGGCAGGAACATGGCTGGTTTTTTTTGTAGCAGGAACTCCTTTGCATATCGGGCCACACACCCCTGATGCAGCCAATCCTCCAAGAGCTTCCAGGGCTCTTCGTATAGGGCCTACTGTAAGCTCCAGGAGGAATGGCTACATCAGGGGTGTGTGGCCCAGTATGTAAAGGAGTTTCTGCTACAGGAAAAGTCCTGGGCAGGAAACAAAGGCATCCCCACCCTCCAGGGTTTCCTCCAGGAGAGCCGGTTTGGTGTAGTGGTTAAGTGTGCGGACTCTTATTTGGGAGAACCGGGTTTGATTCCCCACTCCTCCACTTGCACCTGCTAGCATGGCCTTGGGTCAGCCAGAGCTCTGGCAGAGGTTGTCCTTGGAAGGGCAGCTGCTGTGAGAGCCCTCTCCAGCCCCACCTACCTCACAGGGTGTCTGTTGTGGGGGAGGAAGGTAAAGGAGATTGTGAGCCGCTCTGAGATTCTTCGGAGTGGAGGGCAGGATATAAATCCAATATCTTCATCTACCTCACAGGGTGTCTGTTGTGGGGGAGGAAGGTAAAGGAGATTGTGAGCCGCTCTGAGATTCTTCAGAGTGGAGGGCAGGATATAAATCCAATATCTTCATCTACCTCACAGGGTGTCTGTTGTGGGGGAGGAAGGTAAAGGAGATTGTGAGCCCCTCTGAGACTCTTCGGAGTGGAGGGCAGGATATAAATCCAATATCTTCATCTACCTCGCAGGGTGTCTGTTGTGGGGGGGGGGGGGAAGGTAAAGGAGATTGTGAGCCGCTCTGACACTCTTCGGAGTGGTGGGTGGGATATAAATCCAATATCTTCTTCTTTATTTGTTTTCTATGTTTTTTGGGTTCTGCCACCCAGGTTTTTGCCTTTGCCATCTCTTGGGTGGGGCCCCTTCTTGCAGACAGCCAGTGGGCAGGCTGGAGAGGTCTTTTGATTGATTAGATCACTCGTTTGTCTCCGCCTGGCCTTTTCAAAACCTCTGCAATGTGAAGCCATTAAGGCTCCCAGCTCAGCTACATGTTTCTCTGTCATATGCATTAAAAGAAATGATAATCATAACTTTTGGCGGGCTCGGCATGGAAAAAAAAAAGAAGCCCTTCACGATCCTACAGCTGTTCTCACTCTGGCATTTATAATTTTATTACTCAAATATGAGCTTTTGTTCGCTGTCCAAGCGTAATGAAAATATAATATTTCAATATAAAAATCCCCATTTACCTTTCAAGACTCTTTCCTGTCCAAAAAACATTCCCTGGCAATTTGCGTCCAAAGCGAGTCTCTCTCCCATTATTCATGGCTTCCCCGGCTTGTTCATATTAATAAGTGCTAATTCTCCTCCCGTGACATCATCACCGGTTCCCACGGCAACCATCTGTGATGTCACAAACACAAGGCAAGGCCCTCTGGCGAGGAAAGGGGTCATCATCCAAAAGGGCAGTGGCCTCAACGTATCTGTGGGCCAAAAACGAACCCACAAGTTGGCTTTTTGTGATCATTCCCTGCCGCACACTGGGGTGTGGACTTCTCCCCTCTGGTCATTGGGATTTTGCGGTCAATAATAGAATGCAAGCAAGGAAAAAAAAAAAAGCTTTTAGTCACGCCACATCCGTTCCAGATTGCCACAGGCTCTCCCAGGGGCTCATCCCACCAGTGACTGTTAGAGCCCGCTATCTAAGCACGTTACCAAAGACTCATAACAAAGAGAAGCCAAAGAATGGGTTGGCTTTTGGAATTCTCTGCTTGCTCACTTCTGTGGGACTGAGTGACTCAGCATGGCTGAACATTGGGAGGCGCTACATCACACTACGTTTGTATAGAACAGAAGAAAAGCCATCTTGGATCAGGCCAATGGCCCATCCAGTCCAACTCTCTGTGTCACATAAGAGAAGCCCTGTTGGATCAGGCCAATGGCCCCTCCAGTCCAGCACTCTGTGTCACATAAGAACATAAGAGAAGCCCTGTTGTATCAGGCCATGGCCCATCCAGTCCAACACTCTGTGTCACATAAGAACATAAGAGAAGCCCTGTTGGATCAGGCCAATGGCCCATCCAGTCCAACACTCTGTGTCACATAAGAACATAAGAGAAGCCCTGTTGGATCAGGCCAATGGCCCATCCAGTCCAACACTCTGTGTCACATAAGAACATAAGAGAAGCCATGTTGGATCAGGCCAATGGCCCATCCAGTCCAACACTCTGTGTCACATAAGAACATAAGAGAAGCCATGTTGGATCAGGCCAATGGCCCATCCAGTCCAACACTCTGTGTCACACAGTGGCCAAAAAACCAGGCACCATCAGGAGCCAGGATACTAGAAGCCCTCCCACTGTGCCCCCCCCCCAAGTACCCAGAATACAGAGCATCACTGCCACAGACAGAGTTCAAACGATAAGATGTGCCTAATAGCCACGGATGGACCTCTGCTCCATAGGTTTATCCAGTCCCCCCTTGAAGCTGGCTATGCTTGCAGCCACGATCACCTCTTGTGGCAATGAATTCAGTTGATGTTTCTCCAAGCACGTTAACCTTTCTTCATAGGGAAAGTGTTCCAACCCTTTAATCATTCTAGTTGCCCTTTAATGGACTTTTTCCAGTGCTACGATATCTTTTTTGAGGTATTGTGACCAGAATTGTACACAGTGCTCCAAATGAGTCTGCACCATTGATTTATACAGGGGCATTATGATACTGGCACCTTGGAGCTGTCCACTGACCCCTTTTGGTGTAGTGGTTAAGTGCGTGGACTCTTATCTGGGAGAACCGGGTTTGATTCCCCACTCCTCCACTTGCACCTGCTGGAATGGCCTTGGGTCAGCCATAACTCTCACAAGAGTTGTCTTTGAAAGGGCAGCTTTTGTGAAAGCTCTGTCAGCCCCACCTACGTCATGGGTTGTTTGTCATGGGGGAAGAAGATAAAGGAGATTGTGAGACACTCTGAGACTCTGAATTTCAGAGTGAAGGGTGGGATATAAATCTAATATTTTCTTCTTCTTCCTCCTCCCTCCCTCTTTGTCCTCTTCCTCTTGCACATGGCCTTCCATGGAGACATATTCTTTGCAGGTCTCTCCTGTAGATACAATGCCTTCATACTCTCACATGCATGATGCCAGACAAGCTGGCCATTTGTGAAATGAAACGAACTCTTTGGATTAAGCTTCTTTCTCTCCTTTCCACTGCAATCCGAGTGTGAACTACTTGGCTAAACGTAACTTTACCTTTTTTTTTTTTTGCAATATATTTCTTGGGAGATTTATTCACTGTACTCAGAATCATACTTCTCTGTCTGAGCAGACGCCGATAGAGTCATCAAATACCCCAATAACTTCTTAGCAATCCTCTCATAGCTAAATAGCAGCCCCGTGGCGCAGAGTGGTAAAGCAGCAGAACTGCAGTACTGTGATCGGAACTCTCCTCTCACGACCTGAGTTTGATCCCGGTTCAGGTAGCTGGCTCTAGGTTGACTCAGCCTTCCATCCTTCCGAGGTCAATCAAATGAGTCCCCAGCTTGCTGAGGGGAAAGTGTAAAAAGACTGGGGATGGCAATGGCAAACCACCCTGTAAAAAGTCTGCCGCGAAAACTTTGTGATAGCAACATCACCCTAGAGTCAGAAACGACTGGTGCTTGCACAGGGGACCTTTCCTTTTCTTTTAGCATTCAGTGGCCCCATGGCGCAGAGTGTTAAAGCAGCGGTACTGCAGTACTGTGATCTGAACTCTCTGCTCACGACCTGAGTTCTATCCCAGCGAAAGCTGGTTCAGGTAGCTGGCACAAAGCTGACTCAGCCTTCCCTCCTTCCGAGGTCGGTGAAATGAGTACCCAGCTTGCTGGGGGGGAAAGTGTAAAATACTGGGGAAGGCAATGGCAAACCACCCTGTAAAAAGTCTGCCATGAAAACGTGAAAGCAATGTCACTCCAGAGTCGGAAACGACTGGTGCTTGCACACGGTACCTTTCCTTTCCTTTCCATAGCTAAATAATCTCATGGTCTGATTAGCTGTCACCAGGGCTTTTTGTGTTTGTGTAGAAAAAGCCCGGCAGGAACTCATCTGCATATTAGGCTACACCCCCTGACATCATCATTGTTTTGCACAGGGCTTTTTTGTAGACCAAGCCCAGCAGGGACTCATTTGCATATTAGACCACACCCTTTGACACCAAATCAGCTGGAACTGCATTGCAGCTCAAAAAAACCCCCAAAAAGCTCCTGGAACTGGGTAACTCTACCCTCTATGCTCTACTACCCTTTCGCGTGGAGGATTATTGAGATAAATATGCTGCTCCATGAAAACATTGTGATGTTACGTCACCCCAGAGTCAGGAATGACTGGTGCTATGCTGCTTCCCATGTTCTTTTCATGCTCTATGCTTCTTACGCTTTATGCTGGTTTGAGTAAAATTAATGCTTCAATATAGCGGTCACACTCTTCTTTGCCATCCCCCCCCCATGCACAACAGCCCCCTGTGAGGTGAGTGGGGCTGAGAGAGCTCTCACAGGAGCTGCCCTTTCAAGGACCACTTCTGCCAGAGCTCTGGCTGACCCAAGGCCATTCCAGCAGCTGCAAGTGGAGGAGTGGGGAATCCAACCCTATTCTCCCAGATAAGAGTCTGCTCACTTAACCACTATGGCTGACCCAAGGCCATTCCATCAGCTGCAAGTGGAGGAGTGGAAAATCAAACCCGGTTCTCCCAAATAAGAGTCCGCTCACTTAACCACTATGGCTAACCCAAAGCAATTCCATCAGCTGCAAGAGGAGGAGTGGAAAATCAAACCCGGTTCTCCCAGATAAGAGTCCGCTCACTTAACCACTACGGCTAACCCAAAGCAATTCCATCAGCTGCAAGAGGAGGAGTGGGGAATCAAACCTGGTTCTCCCAGATAAGAGTCCGCTCACTTAACCACTATGGCTAACCCAAAGCAATTCCATCAGCTGCAAGAGGAGGAGTGGGGAATCAAACCTGGTTCTCCCAGATAAGAGTCCGCTCACTTAACCACTATGGCTGTCCCAGGGCCATTCCATCAGCTGCAAGTGGAGGAGTGGAAAATCAAACCTGGTTCTCCCAGATAAGAGTCCGCTCGCTTAACCACTATGGCTAACCCTAGGCCATTCCATTAGCTGCAAGTGGAGGAGTGGAAAATCAAACCCGGTTCTCCCAGATAAAAGTCCATTCACTTAACCACTATAGCTGACCCAAGGCCATTCCAGTAGCTGCAAGCAGAGGAGTGGGGAATCAAAGCCGGTTCTCCCAGATAAGAGTCCACGCACTTAACCACTACAACAATCTGGCTCTCTATTAGAGCTATGGCTGACCCAAGGCCATTCCAGCAGGTGCGAATGGAAGAGTGGAGATTCAAACCCGGTTCTCCCAGATAAGAGTCCGCTCACTTAACCACTACACCAAACTGGCTCTCTATTAGAGCTATGGCTGACCCAAGGCCATCCCAGCAGCTGCAAGTGGAGGAGTGGGGAATCAAACCCTGTCCCCCCAGTTAAGCGTCTGCGCACTTAACCACTACACTAAACCCCTTGTTAGATCTTATGTACTAATAAAATCCCATAACATTTATGAACCTGGTGTTCAAGTTCTTTCTTTTCATGGAAGTATCTTTCCCAGAGAAAGATTCAAAAAGATCCCTCTTGGAAGCCCGGTCTTAGCCTGGAAAGAACAAAGATGAACACAACCCACCCTCAGAAGTTGATGAGAAATTGATCTCTGTTGTCTGAGAGCTGATGTGGTGATTGAGTTGCCAGGTCTATGTTGGAGAATACCTGGAGACATTGGGGTTAGATCTGGGAGATGGCGGGACTTGGGGAGAGGAGGAACTTCAGCATGGTACACTGTCATGGAATCCATCCTTCAAAGCAGCCATTTCCTCCAAGGGAGCTGATCTCTGCCAGCTGGAAATCAGTTGTAAAAGCGGGAGATCCCCAGGCCCCAGCTGGAGGATGGCAACCCTAATTAGCTTCATCCCAAATGAGCATCATAGCAGAATGGAGATTGGAACTTGGGTCTCCCCTGGACTGGGTGGGCCAGGCTTGTCCAATCTAAGCTAAACGGGGTCAGCTCTAGTCAGTGTACTCAGATGGGAGACCACCAAGGAAGTCCAGGGTTGCTAGGCAGAGGCGAGCAATCGCAAACCACCTCTGTTCATTGCTTGCTTTGACCTGGAAGGTCCCATCTGGCCCAGTCTCACCAGATCTCAGAAGCTAAGTAGGGTAGGCCCTAAGCAGTATCCAGATGGGAGACCACCAAGGAAGTCCAGGGTTGCTAGGCAAAGGCACACAGTGGCAAACCACCTCTGTTTATCTCTTGCCTCGGAAACCGCATGAGGAGTTGCCATCGATCGGCTCCTTTGACTTTACAACCTTTTCCTCCCCAGCCCACATCGGACACTCTAATCGCTATGTGAATTGTCTCAATAGAATCATAAGAACATAAGAGAAGCCATGTTGGATCAGGCCAGTGGCCCATCCAGTCCAACACTCTGTGTCGCATAAGAACACAAGAGAAGCCATGTTGGATCAGGCCAGTGGCCCATCCAGTCCAACACTCTGTGTCGCATAAGAACATAAGAGAAGCCATGTTGGATCAGGACAGTGGCCCATCCAGTCCAACACTCTGTGTAACATAAGGACACAAGAGAAGCCATGTTGGATCAGGCCAGTGGCCCATCCAGTCCAACACTCTGTGTCACATAAGAACATAAGAGAGGCCATGTTGGATCAGGACAGTGGCCCATCCAGTCCAACACTCTGTGTCACATAAGAACATAAGAGAAGCCATGTTGGATCAGGACAGTGGCCCATCCAGTCCAACACTCTGTGTCACATAAGAACACAAGAGAAGCCATGTTGGATCAGGCCAGTGGCCCATCCAGTCCAACACTCTGTGTCACATAAGAACATAAGAGAAGCCATGTTGGATCAGGACAGTGGCCCATCCAGTCCAACACTCTGCTTCACATAAGAACATAAGAGAGGCCATGTTGGATCAGGACAGTGGCCCATCCAGTCCAGCACTCTGTGTCACATAAGAACACAAGAGAAGCCATGTTGGATCAGGCCAGTGGCCCATCCAGTCCAACACTCTGTGTCACATAAGAACATAAGAGAAGCCATGTTGGATCAGGACAGTGGCCCATCCAGTCCAACACTCTGTGTCACATAAGAACACAAGAGAAGCCATGTTGGATCAGGCCAGTGGCCCATCCAGTCCAACACTCTGTGTCACATAAGAACATAAGAGAAGCCATGTTGGATCAGGACAGTGGCCCATCCAGTCCAACACTCTGTGTCACATAAGGACATAAGAGAAGCCATGTTGGATCAGGCCAGTGGCCCATCCAGTCCAACACTCTGTGTCACATAAGAACATAAGAGAGGCCATGTTGGATCAGGACAGTGGCCCATCCAGTCCAACACTCTGTGTCACATAAGGACATAAGAGAAGCCATGTTGGATCAGGCCAGTGGCCCATCCAGTCCAACACTCTGTGTCACATAAGAACATAAGAGAGGCCATGTTGGATCAGGCCAGTGGCCCATCCAGTCCAACACTCTGTGTCACATAAGAACACAAGAGAAGCCATGTTGGATCAGGCCAGTGGCCCATCCAGTCCAACACTCTGTGTCGCATAAGAACATAAGAGAAGCCATGTTGGATCAGGACAGTGGCCCATCCAGTCCAACACTCTGTGTAACATAAGGACACAAGAGAAGCCATGTTGGATCAGGCCAGTGGCCCATCCAGTCCAACACTCTGTGTCACATAAGAACATAAGAGAGGCCATGTTGGATCAGGACAGTGGCCCATCCAGTCCAACACTCTGTGTCACATAAGAACATAAGAGAAGCCATGTTGGATCAGGACAGTGGCCCATCCAGTCCAACACTCTGTGTCACATAAGAACACAAGAGAAGCCATGTTGGATCAGGCCAGTGGCCCATCCAGTCCAACACTCTGTGTCACATAAGAACATAAGAGAAGCCATGTTGGATCAGGACAGTGGCCCATCCAGTCCAACACTCTGTGTCACATAGGAACATAAGAGAAGCCATGTTGGATCAGGACAGTGGCCCATCCAGTCCAACACTCTGTGTAACATAAGGACACAAGAGAAGCCATGTTGGATCAGGCCAGTGGCCCATCCAGTCCAACACTCTGCTTCACATAAGAACATAAGAGAGGCCATGTTGGATCAGGACAGTGGCCCATCCAGTCCAGCACTCTGTGTCACATAAGAACACAAGAGAAGCCATGTTGGATCAGGCCAGTGGCCCATCCAGTCCAACACTCTGTGTCACATAAGAACATAAGAGAAGCCATGTTGGATCAGGACAGTGGCCCATCCAGTCCAACACTCTGTGTCACATAAGAACACAAGAGAAGCCATGTTGGATCAGGCCAGTGGCCCATCCAGTCCAACACTCTGTGTCACATAAGAACATAAGAGAAGCCATGTTGGATCAGGACAGTGGCCCATCCAGTCCAACACTCTGTGTCACATAAGGACATAAGAGAAGCCATGTTGGATCAGGCCAGTGGCCCATCCAGTCCAACACTCTGTGTCACATAAGAACATAAGAGAGGCCATGTTGGATCAGGACAGTGGCCCATCCAGTCCAACACTCTGTGTCACATAAGGACATAAGAGAAGCCATGTTGGATCAGGCCAATGGGCCATCCAGTCCAACACTCTGTGTCACATAAGAACATAAGAGAAGCCATGTTGGATCAGGCCAATGGGCCATCCAGTCCAACACTCTGTGTCACACAGTGGCAAAAAAAATTATATACACACACACACTGTGGCTAATAGCCACTGATGGACCTCTGCTCCATATTTTTATCTAAACCCCTCTTGAAGGTGGCCATGCTTGTGGCCGCCACCACCTCCTGTGGCAGTGAATTCCACATGTTAATCACCCTTTGGGTGAAAAAGGACTTCCTTTTATCCGTTTTAACCTTTCTGCTCAGCAATTTCATCGAATGCCCACGAGTTCTTGTATTGTGAGACTCGGCCCTATATATTGTCCATGAGAAACAACCACCTATCCCATGGCTAATCAAGTTACAGAGCAGAAAGAAAGCGAATGGAAGGGGTGTGTGTGTGTTGGGGGGTGGGGGGGTGGGATGAAGAAGAAATTCCCAGAGGCAGAATGAATAGGAGAATATTTGCACAGTTTTTCCACTAAAAGAGAGCTGTGTTTGGCCTGGGATTCCTGTCCAGGGAAGCGTTCCCATAAGTTAAACTCATGTTTTGTTTTTTCTAACATCAGTCCATCTTACCACAAGGTCTCCGCGCCTTGCCATTTCTAGACCGCTTTGGGAGAGTCAGCCATAAATCTCCCAGTGTGGAAGCCCCAGAGGGACTAAAGTTACAATCCAGACGGGAGGTGTAAATTGCAAAGTGTTAACGCTGGTCCTTCCGCCACCCCCCCCCCCCCCGCTTTTCTCTTTAATACGATCGTCCTAACGACCCAGAATTAACAAGATTCAATTAAGGTTACATTCACTTCTAATTAGCCAGCCTCGGTTGAAGAACGGAGCCACACAAAACACCCAGAACTGGAAGCGGACGATGGAAAAAATTGGTTCCTTCCTTTGGAGGTCTACCCACAAAGTCTACCCTTCCCCTTCCATCCACATGTTCCGGAACAATTTTGGTGGTCCCTAGAGATGTCTTGCTAACCTCCTGGTGAATTTCGCATATGTTATGACGACTCGATGCCTTGCAGAAGGAGACTTTTCTCCCACAATATTATGACCAGGAAGACGTTTGTGGGGGTCCTGGAAGAACTGTGATGATGCATTCCAGGGCGTCAACATGCCACCATCGGGATTTCAATTATCTAGATTAGGGTTTCTTGACCAGTGGGGCAGGACCCAAAAGTGGATTGTGAAGCCTCTGAAAATGGGCCAGAAGCCAACCCTTCCAAATGACCACCCCTTCCCTTTCCATTGCTCTCTTCTGTATTTTGGAAACCAAGATCTCATTCTGGAAACAGGATCTTCCATGTTACACTTTAGCTGGTATTTTTCTTTTTCACTGCATGCACATGCCGATCAAGTACAAAAGATCCAGTTTGGTGTAGTGAGAGCCAGTTTGGTGTAGTGGTGAAGTGCATGGAGTCTTATCTGGGAGAAGCGGGTTTCATTCCCCCCTCCTCCACTTGCACCTGCTGGAATGGCCTTGGGTCAGCCATAGCTCTAATAGAGAGCCAGTTGGGTGTAGTGGTCAAGTGCGTGACTCTTATCTGGGAGAAGTGGGTTTGATTCCCCCCTCCTCCACTTGCACCTGCTGGAATGGCCTTGGGTCAACCATAGCTCTAATAGAGAGACAGTTGGGTGGAGTGGTTAAGTGCATGGACTCTTACCTGGGAGAAGTGGGTTTGATTCCCCACTCCTCCACTTGCACCTGCTGGAATGGCGTTGAGTCAGCCATTAGCTCTGGCAGAGGTTGTTCTTGAAAGGGCAGACTCTTACCTGGGAGAACCAGGTTTGATTCCCCACTCCTCCACTTGCAGCCACTGGAATGGCCTTGGGTCAGCCATGGCTCTGGCAGAGGCTGTCCTTGAAAGGGCAGCTGCTGTGAGAGCCCTCTCAGCTTCACCCACCTCACAGGATGTCTGTTATGGGGGAGGAAGATAAAGGAGATTGTGAGCCACTTTAAGACTCTGAAATTTGGAGTGGAGGGCAGGATGTAAGTCCAATATCTTTTTCGTCTAAAAGGTGCCCTGATGGCTACGACAGTGGGCCTGTTAGAAACGTTTCTCACTACAGCTACGACTAATCATGTGGTGTGCAATCCCAAGTTCTTTCTTTACAGAACTGCTTCCACCTTCTGACTGGGATATAAAGATTCTCCACTCCCACTGGTATCTGAAAAAGAAGTTTTTGATTCTTGAAAGCTTAGATCCTTGAAATCTTGTTGGTCACTAAGGTGCTACTGGCCCAACTCTAAAAGTTTTCCAAAAATTAGTGGACGCTCTCCCAGTGTCAGCCCTAGGCTATCTGGGGCTCTAGGCAAGGCTAAATTCTGGCGCCCTCCCCTGCAATGATAACCAATTTTTAAAAGCGATGAATTGTGAGAAAAATGAAAAGCACAAAATGTGAAGTTTCTCCTTGACCTGTATAGCCCAGGCAAGCCTGATCTTGCCACATCTTGGAAGCTGAGCAGGGCAAGCATTTGAATAGGGGGAGGGACAGTGGCTCAGTGGCAGAGCATCTGCTTGGGAAGCAGGAGGTCCCAGGTTCAATTCCCGGCATCTCCAACTAAAAGGGTCCAGGCAAGTAGGTGTGAAAAACCTCAGCTTGAGACTCTGCAGAGCTGCTGCCATTCTGAGTAGATAATACTGACTTTAGGGAGGGACAGTGGCTAAGTGGTAGAGCATCTGCTTGGGAAGCAGGAGGTCCCAGGTTCAATCCCCGGCATCTCCAACTAAAAGGGTCCAGGCAAGTAGGTGTGAAAAACCTCAGCTTGAGACTCTGCAGAGCTGCTGCCATTCTGAGTAGACAATACTGACTTTAGGGAGGGACAGTGGCTCAGTGGTAGAGCATCTGCTTGGGAAGCAGGAGGTCCCAGGTTCAATCCCCGGCATCTCCAACTAAAAGGGTCCAGGCAAGTAGGTGTGAAAAACCTCAGCTTGAGACTCTGCAGAGCTGCTGCCATTCTGAGTAGACAATACTGACTTTAGGGAGGGACAGTGGCTCAGTGGTAGAGCATCTGCTTGGGAAGCAGGAGGTCCCAGGTTCAATCCCCGGCATCTCCAACTAAAAGGGTCCAGGCAAGTAGGTGTGAAAAACCTCAGCTGGAGACTCTGCAGAGCTGCTGCCATTCTGAGTAGACAATACTGACTTTAGGGAGGGACAGTGGCTCAGTGGTAGAGCATCTGCTTGGGAAGCAGGAGGTCCCAGGTTCAATCCCCGGCATCTCCAACTAAAAGGGTCCAGGCAAGTAGGTGTGAAAAACCTCAGCTGGAGACTCTGCAGAGCTGCTGCCAGTCTGAGTAGACAATACTGACTTTAGGGAGGGACAGTGGCTCAGTGGTAGAGCATCTGCTTGGGAAGCAGAAGGTCCCAGGTTCAATCCCCGGCATCTCCAAAAAAGGGTCCAGGCAAATAGGTGTGAAAAACCTCAGCTTGAGAACCTGGAGAGCTGCTGCCAGTCTGAGAAGACAATACTGACTTTGATGGACCAAAGGTCTGATTCAGTATAAGGCAGCTTCATATGTTCATAATGGGAGACCTCCTTTACTGAGTCATGTGAGGGACACCCAATTTGGCACCTGTTGGGTTTCTGAAGCAATTTCACTTCCTGTTGTCATGAGTTAATTATATGTTTGTATATGCATGCTGATGTTTAGCCAGTGAGTAGGTAGAGCCAATGAGAATGTGTGCACGTACTTCCCACTAAGGCTAGGTGTCAATATGCATAGCGACCATTCAGGGAGAGCCCTAATAGGCTAATCCATATATTTGGGTGGTGGTCTGAGGGAAACCATTTGGTCAGTTTTATAGCCCTTTGTGTTAAGCCCTTCGACCTCCATGCAGTTGAAGTTAGGGCTCCAGAGAGTCGAGATGTAGTCTAGAGGCTAGATAGGATATTGAATCCTTCTTTGTTTTCTAGAAATCCCAGTCAACCCTTTCCTCATTAGGAAAGTAAGCTACTTTTATTCTTAAGCTAAACCGTGCGCCTGGCTGCTTTTTGTGGTTCTCTCAACGTTACTCTGCTAAAGGTATATGTCAACCCCAACAGCACCCCCAGAAGGCCAGCGCCCTAGGTGGTTGCCTAGTTTGCCTACTGGTAGAGCCGGTCCTGCCAGTGTCCTCAGGAATAGAGTTCTTCAAAGACCTGTGACCAGGGCCAACCCTAGACTGTCTGGCACCCCAGACAAGGCTAATTTCTGGCACCCCCCCTTGCATTTAGAAGTCACTTTGAAGGGCACCCAATTTGGCAGCCCCAGAAGGCCGGCGCCCTAGGCAATAACCTAGTCAGATGCAGACAAACACACGCTGAAGTTATCAAAGATTTCAGGTTTTCATGGCTGGTAACATCATTAGGGTTTGTCGAATCTTTCAGGCTCAAGTGCCGTGCTCTACTGGAGAAAGTTTTCCTTCCTGACGTTTCGTTCTCAGCTGCAGAGAACATCCTCAGTGGCGTTGCAGCCGGAGCAGGCGCTCAGACCTTCTTGGCTGCTGTGCATTGAGATGCACAGCACAGCAGCCAAGAAGGTCTGAGCGCACAAGAAGGTCTGAGCGCACAGCAGCCAAGAAGGTCTGAGATGCACAATGCACAGCAGCCAAGAAGGTCAGAGCGCCCGCTCCGGCTGCAACGCCACTGAGGATGTTCTCTGCAGCTGAGAACGAAACGTCTGGAAGGAAAACTTTCTCCAGTAGAACACGGCACTTGAGCCCGAAAGATTCGACAAACCCTAACACGCTGAAGTGTTTGAGCGCTTCAGAGGCCTCGCTCCTCTCTCTCACTCACTCACTCACTCACTCACTCACTCACTCACTCACATTTTATTTATATCCCGCCTTCCCCGCCGGAGCAGGCTCAGGGCGGCTATCAACAAAATTCATTGAGTTATACATTGAGTTAAAATACATTGAGTTATAACGAACAATATAAACCGACAGATAATTAAAAACTATTAAAATTCTAAAAACAATAAGTTAATATTAGTATGTTAGTATGTTGGTGCTATTCAGATGGTGAATTTACTTAGCAGTTTACTCAGTGAAAGCCATTCGAAAGAGAACGGTCTTGCAGGCCCTGCGGAACTGTTCAAAGTCCCGCAGGGCCCACATTTCTTATGGAAGCTGATTCCACAGCCGTGGAGCCATAACGGAGAAAGCCCGAGTACGAGTACTCTGGAATTTTACGTCTTTCAGCTCCTTCTGCCTGTCTTCCTTGGGACACACGGGCAGAGCGCGAATGCTTTATTGGAGAGCATCCCCCAGTATGTTTACTCTTGTGTAAATCAAACAGCAACTCTGAAGCTCCGAAGAGAATTGATTTGCTCACTCGCTTGACCCCTGACATTTTAAAACTGAAAACATTAAAAGAATGGAACCAAAAAGAAGAAGGGTTTTCCAATCCAATATCTTCTATCTTCATCTTCTTTTCTCCCCCACTGGAGAAAAAGATGTGAAGGGTCAAGAGAAGATCTGGAGGTAATGTTAAATTAACCAGGTCAGTAACTTTCAAAGAAAACTTCTATAAAATGTTTTATAGATGGTATCTGACTCCACAGAAACTGGGTAAGATTTACACTAATATGTCTAATAAATGTTGGGAGTGCACCAAACAAATTGGTACTTTTTGCCATATGTGGTGGACATGTGAGATGGTGAAAAACTACTGGGAAATGGTACATGAAATGTTACAGAAGATTATGAAGATTCATACATTTCAAGCCAGAACTTTTTTTATTGAACATATTTCCAGAGGACTATTCTAAAGAGATTAGACATTTGCTGGCACATTTTAATACTGCAGCTAGAATCCTTCTGACGCAGAGATGGGAATCTCAGGAAATTCCCACGAAAATGGACTTGGTGGGAAAAGTTTTAGAGACAGCAGAGCTGGATTTTTTTTAATCTCAGTTGATACCTGGGAAATCTAAAGAAGGAGCAAGAAAAAATTGGATGAAATTGTATGCCTGGTTGGACACTCAAGACGCTTAAGATTCTGTGGTGTGATCTGATTTTTTTTCTTTTTTCCTATGCTTTAGTTTATAACATTTATTTTTATTAGAATTATCAAGCTTATTTTGATTGAACTTGGTAAACTATTAGAAAATAACTAAAGATTTACATTATAAAACTTGAAAAATGGAATATATATATATATATATATATATATTCCATTTTATATATTATATATATAATTTTATATAATATATAATTTTATATATATTCCACTCCCATATATATATATATATAGCTTAGATAAAAATAAGAGACACTGATGTTAAGAAAATATAGTAGAAGAAGAAGAAGATATTGGATTTATATCCCGCCCTCCACTCCGAAGAGTCTCAGAGCGGCTCACAATCTCCTTTACCTTCCCCCCCCACAACAGACACCCTGTGAGGTAGATGAAGATATTGGATTTATATCCCGCCCTCCACTCCGAAGAGTCTCAGAGCGGCTCACAATCTCCTTTACCTTCCCCCCCACACAACAGACACCCTGTGAGGTAGATGAAGATATTGGATTTATATCCCGCCCTCCACTCCAGAGAGTCTCAGAGCGGATCACAATCTCCTTTACCTTCCTCTCTCACAACAGACACCCTGTGAGGTAGATGAAGATATTGGATTTATATCCCGCCCTCCACTCCGAAGAGTCTCAGAGCGGCTCACAATCTCCTTCCCTTCCTCCCCCACAACAGGCACCCTGTGAGGTGGGTGGGGCTGGAGGGCTCTCACAGCAGCTGCCCTTTCAAGGACAACCTCTGCCAGAGCTCTGGCTGACCCAAGGCCATTCCAGCAGCTGCAAGTGGAGGAGTGGGGAATCAAACCCGGTTCTCCCAGATAAGAGTCCATGTACTTAACCACTACACCAAACTGGCTCTCCTATCGTTTTGTTTTTGGAAAGTATTTTATATAAAACAAGACCAGAATGTATTGTGCTTTTATTCCCTTCTTTCCCCGATCCCAATTTTCTAAACTTTTCTGAAGCTAATAAAAACTCTTGAAAACTCAAGAGAAGATCTGGAGGATCTGACATGAGAGTAGCACCATTGCCTTCAGAATATCTACAGTTGTGGAAAGCAAGAGGAGGACATCAACTCAGCATTTTCAGGCTGGAGAGGGAGAGAAAGAGAGTCAGAGAGACCAGACCACACACACACATACATACATACACACCAACAGGGCTTTTTCTGTAGCAAGAACTCTTTTGCATATTAGGCCACACACCTAGGCTTCCCAAACCCCCCGCCCTGCTGGGGGACCCCTGGATTAGCAGCCTCCTCCCCCGCTCTCCAAAAATCTGGAAGCGGGGTGGGGGTGGGGAAACGGCGCCATGTCTCTTTTCCTGTCTGCCTCCCTCGCAGGCTTCAGGCTTCTCCCTTCCTCCAGGTCACAAAGACCCGCCCACTGCCGGCCTGCTATTCGCTCCAGTCCGGCCTCCCTTCGCGTGGTGCATGCTGGGACTCGTAGTCCTTGCATTCTCTCTGGCTGGGTGGCATCTCCTTGGGAAGACTGGCTGGTGGAGGGGTGGGGAGCTCCGCCCCCAGAGGACCATGTGCGTTTCTAACTCCGGAGGCTTCAGTCGCTGATTGAAAGGCTTCCTCATGGGATGGGGTGTCTGTGTTACTTTGAAGAAGTTGACAGCAACTCGTGAGTAGAGGGGCCAATCCCCCTTCAGAGTCACCAGAAATTGGGGGGGGGGGGAGTCTGCTGAGCATTTCATTATTCCCTATGTGGAGATCTATTCTCATAGGGTACAATGGGGAATTGATCTGGAGGTTTCAGGGGCTCTGGGGGCTCAGTTTTTTTTGGATAAACAATTTTTTATTAGTAACATATGGTAGTAGAACTATAACTACAACTTATAAAAAGCTTAATATATATTAAGAAAAAGACCATCATTCTACCCCACATCTTACTTTCTCCCACCCCTCCCCCAATTACTTGACCCCCGCCAGTGTTATTTTCTTTAAAAAAACAGATATTAAAGGTACCCTTAACTATCAAGAAAAAAAAACGAAACAAAAAAGAAACATAGGGAAGAAGAACCCCCTTCAAGAGTTATATTGTTATCTTAAAAATCTTAATCCTCAAAAATTGTCCAATGTCCTTTTATTTTCCACTCTTTCTCTACATATCTTCTGAATTTCTTCCACTCTTGGTTAAAAAGTTCTAAATCACAGTCTCTTAATTTTCTTGTTAATTTATCCATTTCACTCCATGACATAACTTTCATAATCCAGTCCCATTTTTCTGGTATTTTTTCTTGCTTCCACAACTGCGCATACAATGTCCTAGCAGCTGAGAGCAAGTACCATATTAATGTTCTATCTTCTTTTGGAAATTTTTCCATTTGTAATCCCAGCAGAAAAGTCTCTGCCTCTTTATTGAATTCATATCCCAGGATCTTAGATATCTCTTGTTGAATCATTTGCCAAAACATTTTAGCTCTTTCACAAGTCCACCACATATGGTAGAAAGAACCTTCATGCTTTTTACATTTCCAGCACCTATCTGGCATCTTATTGTTCATCTTTGCTAATTTTTTTGGAGTCATATACCATCTATACATCATCTTAAAACAGTTCTCTTTAATACTATGACATGTTGCGAGTTTCATGGAATTTTTCCACAGATATTCCCAAGATTCCATCTTTATTTCTTTATTTACATTAATTGCCCATTTTATCATTTGAGATTTCACTACTTCATCTTCTGTAGCCCATTGTAAAAGTAATTTGTACACTTTTGAAATTAATTTCTCATTATCTCCAAGCAGAACTCTTTCCATTTCTGTTTGTTCTTTCCTTATTCCTTCAGCTTTGATATCATTCTCCATCAAACTTTTTATTTGTTGCATTTGAAACCAATCATATTTATAGTTTAGTTCTTCTGCAGTTTTCAATTCTATTTTCCCGCTTTGTATTTTTAGTAACTGGTTGTATGATAGTTGTTTTTCCTTGACTGTTTTGGCCGTTAACTTTATCACTTCAGCCGGCACTATCCATAAAGGTCTCCTCTCATCACCATATTTCTTGTACTTTATCCACACATTTAATAAGCTACTCCTTATATAATGGTGAGAGAAAAGACCGTCCATCTTCTTTTTTTCATAGTACAAATATGCATGCCAGCCGAATTTTTTTCCATGGCCTTCTAACATTAGAAGTTTTTTATTTAATAACGTTATCCATTCTTTTAACCATACTAAACAAATTGCTTCATGATACAGTTTCAAATCTGGTAATTGGAATCCACCTCTCTCTTTCGCATCTATCAGGACTTTCATTTTAATTCTAGGTTTCCTCCCGGCCCACACGAATTCCGAAATTTTTCTTCGCCATTTATCAAATTGCTTAGCATCTTTCACAATGGGGATGGTTTGAAACAGATACATAATCCTTGGTAAAATATTCATTTTTACTGCAGCTATTCTACCCAACAGTGACAAATTGAGCTTGTTCCACTTTAGCATATCTTCTTCTATTTTACGCCATAGCTTTTCATAATTGTTCTTAAACAAATCAATATTTTTCATTGTTATCTCTACCCCTAGGTATTTTACCTTAGAGGTAACTTCACAACCCGTTAGTCTTTGTAGTTCTTGTTGTCTATTTTTCTGCATATTCTTACATAAGATTTTTGATTTTTCTTTGTTTATATAAAGTCCCGCCAACTCCCCAAACTCTTGTATTCTCATTAACAACAAAGGTGTAACTTGTAAAGGATTTTCATTTATAAACATTATATCATCTGCAAATGCTCTGTATTTATAGGTAAATCCTTTTATTTGTAGTCCTTCTAAATCTTTTTCTTCTTGAATCTGCATTAGTAAAATTTCAAGAGTCATTATAAACAGCAATGGCGAAAGCGGGCAGCCTTGTCTGGTACCTTTACTAATTTTCATTTCATCTGTAAGATCTGCGTTGATGCACAGCCTTGCACTTTGTTCAGAATATATTGCCTTTATCATTCTTATAAAACTTTCTCCAAGCTCCATTTTTTCCATCACTGCAAACATAAAGTCCCAATTTAAATTGTCAAATGCTTTTTCTGCATCCGCAAAGAATAGCGCTACTTCCTTTTCTGGATGTCTTTCATAATATTCTACAATATTTACAACAGTTCTAATATTGTCTCTTATTTGTCTTTTGGGAAGAAAACCGGCTTGGTCCTCTTTTATAAAATTTATCAAATATTGCTTAAGACGTTCTGCCAGAATTCTTGTAAATATTTTATAATCATTGTTCAAAAGTGAAATTGGTCTGTAATTTTTCACATTTGTAACATCTCTTTCTTCTTTAGGTATCAAAGAAATAACAGCTTCTTTCCATGTATTTGGTACCTTCCCTTTGACTCTTATTGCATTCATCAGCTTCTGTAATTTTGGTATTAATTCATCTTTAAACATTTTAAAATACTTGGCTGTATAACCGTCTGGCCCGGGAGCTTTATCATTTTTCATCACGTTGATTGCTGCCTCAATTTCTATTTTTTCAATTGGGTCATTCAAAATTTTTCTCATATTCTCAGTTAATGGCTCAATTTTTATTTTCTGTAGATATTCGTCTATCTTTTTTCTCTTTACTTCAGCACCTTTAAACAGCTTGGCATAATACTTAAAAAATTCTCTTTTTATTCCCTCTTGAGTAACTTTTGGGGGCTCAGTTTTTTGAGGTAGAGGCACAAAATGTTCAGTATAGTATCTAGTGACTCTCCCCAAAGTATCCCCCAAGTTTCAAAACGATTGGACCATGGGGTCCAATTCTATGAGCCCCAAAAGAAGGTGCCCCTAGCCTAAATTATTTCCTATGGAAGGAAGACATTTAAAAAGGTGTGCGGTCCCTTTAAATATGATGTCCAGAACTCCCTGGGAGTTCAATTATGCTTGTCACACCCTTGTTCCTGGCTCCACCCCAAAGTCTCCTGGCTCCACCCCAAAAGTCCCCAGATATTTCTTGAATTGGACTTGGCAACCCTACACACACCCCTGATGTAGCCAATTCTCCTGGAGCTTACAGTAGGCCCTGTACTAAACGCCCTGTAAAGTCATGGAGGTTTGGCTTCATCCAGGGGTGTGTGGCCTAATATGCAAAGGACTTCCTACTACAAAAAAAGCCCTGCACAACCACAAGGCAGAACAAAAAAGAAGGTCCCCGTATTGGGAATGACAGCTTCCAGCGCTGAAATGTCCCTCCCCTGGGATGCAAATTAAAAAAAAAAGACCAGAAAAAAACCCTCAAGAAAAAACAAGTTAACATGGTAGCAATGCAAGTGAAGAAGAAGAAGATATTGGATTTATATCCCGCCCTCCACTCCGAAGAGTCTCAGAGGGGCTCACAATCTCTTTTTACCTTCCTCCCCCACAACAGGCACCCTGTGAGGTAGATGAAGATATTGGATTTATATCCCGCCCTCCACTCCGAAGAGTCTCAGAGCGGCTCACAGTCTCCTTTCCCTTCCTCCCCCACAACAGACACCCTGTGAGGTAGATGAAGATATTGGGTTTATATAAGAACATAAGAGAAGCCATGTTGGATCAGGCCAACGGCCCATCAAGTCCAACACTCTGTGTCACACAGTGGCAAAAAATGTTATATACACACATACACTGTGGCTAATAGCCACTGATGGACCTGTGCTCCATACACTGTGGCTAATAGCCACTGATGGACCTGTGCTCCATACACTGTGGCTAATAGCCACTGATGGACCTGTGCTCCATATTTTTATCTAAACCCCTCTTGAAGGTGGCTATACTTGTGGCTGCCACCACCTCCTGTGGCAGTGAATTCCACATGTTAATCACCCTTTGGGTGAAGAAGTACTTCCTTTTATCCGTCTTAACCTGTCTGCTCAGCAATTTCATCGAATGCCCACGAGTTCTTGTATTGTGAGAAAGGGAGAAAAGTACTTCTTTCTCTACTTTCTCCATTCCATGCATTATCTTGTAAACCTCTATCATGTCACCCCGCAGTCGACGTTTCTCCAAGCTAAAGAGTCCCAAGCGTTTCAACCTTTCTTCATAGGGAAAGTGCTCCAGCCCTTTAATCATTCTAGTTGCCCTTCTCTGCACCTTCTCTAAAGCTATAATATCCTTTTTGAGGTGCGGCGACCAGAACTGCACACAGTACTCCAAATGAGACCGCACCATCGATTTATACAGGGGCATTATGATACTGGCTGATTTGTTTTCAATTCCCTTCCTAATAATTCCCAGCATGGCATTGGCCTTTTTTATTGCAAATGCACACTGTCTTGACACTTTCAGTGAGTTATCTATCATGACCCCAAGATCTCTCTCTTGATCAGTCTCTGCCAGTTCACACCCCATCAACTTGTATTTGTAGCTGGGATTCTTAGCCCCAATGTGCATTACTTTGCACTTGGCCACATTGAAGCGCATCTGCCACGTTGACGCCCACTCACCCAGCCTCAACAGATCCCTTTGGAGTTCCTCACAATCCTCTCTGGTTCTCACCACCCTGAACAATTTAGTGTCATCCGCAAACTTGGCCACTTCACTGCTCACTCCGAACTCTAAATCATTTATGAACAAGTTAAAAAGCATGGGACCCAGTACCGAGCCCTGCGGCACCCCACTGCTTACCGTCCTCCACTGCGAAGACTGCCCATTTATACTCACTCTCTGCTTCCTATTACTCAGCCAGTTTTTGATCCACAAGAGGACCTGTCCTTTTACTCCATGATTCTCAAGCTTTCTAAGGAGCCTTTGATGAGGAACTTTATCAAAAGCTTTCTGGAAGTCAAGGTAAACAACATCTATCGGGTCTCCTTTGTCCACATGTTTGTTCACCCCCTCAAAGAAATGCAACAGGTTAGTGAGGCAAGATCTTCCCTTGCAGAACCCATGCTGAGTCTTCCTCAATAACCCGTGTTCATCAATGTGCCTACTCATTCTGTCCTTGATAATGGTTTCTACCAACTTTCCCGGTATTGAAGTCAGACTGACTGGCCTGTAGTTTCCCGGATCTCCTCTGGAACCTTTTTTAAAGATGGGGGTGACATTTGCTACCTTCCAGTCCTCAGGAATGGAGGCAGATTTCAATGAAAGATTACAGATTTTTGTTAGAAGATCCACAAGTTCAACTTTGAGTTCCTTCAGAACTCTCGGATGTATGCCATCCGGACCCGGTGACTTATTAGTTTTTAATTTGTCTATCAGTTGTAGGACCTCCTCATTTGTCACCTCAATCTGACTCAGGTCTTTCAACACCCCTTCCAAAATTAGTGGTTCTGGGGCGGGCAAAAAGTTCTCGTCTTCTACAGTGAAGACGGAGGCAAAAAATTCATTTAGCTTTTCAGCCATTTCCCTATCCTCCTTCAGTAGTCCTTTTACCCCATGGTCATCCAAGGGCCCCACTGCCTCCCTGGCTGGTTTCCTACTTCTAATATATTTGAAGAAAGTTTTATTGTTGGTCTTTATGTTTTTTGCAATATGCTCCTCATAGTCCCTTTTTGCCTGCCTGATCACAGTCTTGCATTTGATTTGCCACAGCCTGTGTTCCCTTTTACTAATCTCACTTGGACTGGTTTTCCACCGCTTAAAGGAGTCCTTCTTACCTTTTACAGCTTCCATTACTTTATTTGTTAACCACGCAGGCCTTTTCTTATGCCTGTTTGTGCCTTTCCTAACTTGTGGTATGTATTTTATCTGAGCTTCTAGGATTATAGTTTTAAATAGCGTCCAAGCTTTCTCAAGGGTTTTGACCGTATGTACCTTTCCTTTCAGTTTCTTCCTCACATGCCTCCTCATCTCAGTGTAATTACCCCTTTTAAAGTTAAACGTGGTTGTGGTGGTCTTTTTGGACAACTCCCTATTTATACAAACGGTGAAATCAATAACATTATGGTCACTGCTCCCAAGCGGCGCAATCACTTTTACATCTCTCACCAAGTCTTGGGCATTACTTAGGACCAAATCCAGGATCGCCCCACCCCTGGTAGGTTCTGAGACCATCTGCTCCATAGCACAGTCATTGAGAGCATCAAGAAACTCAATCTCTTTCTCTCGACCAGAACACATATTGACCCAATCAATCTGCGGGTAGTTAAAATCACCTATTACAACACAGTTTTTACGTTTAGCCGCTATCTTTAAGCCTTCCATCATATTATAATCGTCCTCTCTCTTTTGATTTGGTGGGCGATAACAAACTCCCATAGTTAAATTTCCTTTTGGGCCCTCTATTTCAACCCAAAGCATTTCTAAAAGTGAATCTAATTCTCTGATCTCAGCCTTACTGGACCGTATATCCTCTCTGACATACAGAGCCACCCCACCTCCAACCCTTCCCTCCCTATCCTTCCGATATAGCTTATATCCAGGAATCACCGTGTCCCACTGATTCTCCTCATTCCACCAAGTTTCTGAAATTCCCACAATGTCTATGTTTTCTCCCAGCACTAAACATTCCAATTCACCAATTTTACTTTGAACACTTCTAGCATTTGCATACAAACATCTATAATTTCCCAGGCGAGCTAGGCCCGCCACCTTCCTCCTGCCGCCTCGAGACACTGGCAGACAGTCCATATTGTTTGTCACCTTCACAGTGGACAACTCCAGTCCGTTACCCGGTAGAAAAATAGCAGCTAACCCTTCATCTCTTTGAGACGAGTCCTCCCGAACCAGAGACATTTCATCTCCTGTCGGCTTTCCCCCAAGATTTAGTTTAAAAACTGCTCTGCCACCTTTTTGATTTTAAGCGCCAGCAGCCTGGTTCCATCCGGGGACAAGTGGAGACCGTCTCTTTTGTACAGCTCCCGCTTGTTCCAGAAAGCATCCCAGTGCCTAACAAACTTAAACCCTTCCTCCTTACACCATCGTCTCATCCACACATTGAGACTTCTAATTTGTGCCTGTCTCTCCTGCCCTGCACGTGGAACAGGTAGCACTTCCGAGAAGGCTACCTTGGAGGTCCTGGCCTTAAGTCTCCCGCCTAGCAGCCTAAATTTTTCCTCCAGGACCTCACGACTGCATTTCCCCACATCGTTGGTGCCAACATGCACCACGACCACAGGCTCCTCCCCAGCACTGTCTATCAGTCTATCTACTACACGCGTAATGTCCGCTACCTTCGCACCAGGCAGGCAAGTCACCATACGGTCAGTACGCGGTTTCGCCACCCGGCTGTCTACTTGCCTAATGATCGAATCACCAACTACCAATACCCCCCCTCTCCCCCTGCTCAGGGATGGTTCCTTGGCGCGAAAGGATTCCCGCTCACCGACCGAAGAAGAGGTCCCTTCTGAGGGCGCATTCCCCTTATCCTCAGCACGGTGCCCTGTTCCCTCTCGACCCTCACGCTCTCTGGCAGCAACGGGGCTGCTACGTTCAGAGCGGGGCTCATCTAATACGCCCCCGAGAGTCTTCCCCAAGTGCCTAACTGACCGTCTCTGCTTCTCCAGGGCAGTCACCTCGGCCTCAAGGGTACGAACTCGTTCCCTGAGGACCAGGAGCTCCTTGCATCGAGCACACACCCAAGACTTCTGTCCTTTGGGCAGATAGTCATACATGTGACACTCAGTGCAAAACACTGGAAAGCCCCCAACCCCCTGCTGGCATTCTATCTTCATTGTATATATATATATATATATATATATATATATATATATATATATATATATATTAAAATATACAGTCCTCTTTAAATGCTGTTTAAGTGGCTCCCCTTCTGGCGGGTCAACTTACCTAAACTTACCTTATTGGGAACTTACCTTATTTGGAGAACAAGGAAGCCAGGGATCTGGGTTCCTGCTCCTTAGAGAGCCCCTAGGCGAAGAGCCACAGGCCAAGAGCCCTTTAGCTCTCGCCCTTCGGCTCGCGCCAAAGGCTCGCGCCTTTGGCAAGGCGCAGCTTAAAATGCAAAGAGGTGGAGCAGGGCACTCCTCAGCAATCACTCTCAATCAGCAGCAATCACTCTCAATCTCTTTCACCCTTAAGGCAGTCAACCAAACAAAGAGCAGTCAACCAAACAAAGAGCAGTTCCCCAGCTATCACACCTTAGAATTTTAGGCAGCCCCACAAACCTTAGAATGTAGTCCTTCAAAACTCAGAAATTCTCAGCAATTTCTCCAGCTGTCTCAGCTATCAGAGCTGCTCTGCTCTGCTCCTCCCAGACCTCTGTGAGATGTGCTCAGCCTTTGGCAAGGCGCAGCTTAAAATGCAAAGAGGTGGAGCAGGGCACTCCTCAGCAATCACTCTCAATCAGCAGCAATCACTCTCAATCTCTTTCACCCTTAAGGCAGTCAACCAAACAAAGAGCAGTCAACCAAACAAAGAGCAGTTCCCCAGCTATCACACCTTAGAATTTTAGGCAGCCCCACAAACCTTAGAATGTAGTCCTTCAAAACTCAGAAATTCTCAGCAATTTCTCCAGCTGTCTCAGCTATCAGAGCTGCTCTGCTCTGCTCCTCCCAGACCTCTGTGAGATGTGCTCAGCCTTTGGCAAGGCGCAGCTTAAAATGCAAAGAGGTGGAGCAGGGCACTCCTCAGCAATCACTCTCAATCAGCAGCAATCACTCTCAATCTCTTTCACCCTTAAGGCAGTCAACCAAACAAAGAGCAGTCAACCAAACAAAGAGCAGTTCCCCAGCTATCACACCTTAGAATTTTAGGCAGCCCCACAAACCTTAGAATGTAGTCCTTCAAAACTCAGAAATTCTCAGCAATTTCTCCAGCTGTCTCAGCTATCAGAGCTGCTCTGCTCTGCTCCTCCCAGACCTCTGTGAGATGTGCTCAGCCTTTGGCAAGGCGCAGCTTAAAATGCAAAGAGGTGGAGCAGGGCACTCCTCAGCAATCACTCTCAATCAGCAGCAATCACTCTCAATCTCTTTCACCCTTAAGGCAGTCAACCAAACAAAGAGCAGTCAACCAAACAAAGAGCAGTTCCCCAGCTATCACACCTTAGAATTTTAGGCAGCCCCACAAACCTTAGAATGTAGTCCTTCAAAACTCAGAAATTCTCAGCAATTTCTCCAGCTGTCTCAGCTATCAGAGCTGCTCTGCTCTGCTCCTCCCAGACCTCTGTGAGATGTGCTCAGCCTTTGGCAAGGCGCAGCTTAAAATGCAAAGAGGTGGAGCAGGGCACTCCTCAGCAATCACTCTCAATCAGCAGCAATCACTCTCAATCTCTTTCACCCTTAAGGCAGTCAACCAAACAAAGAGCAGTCAACCAAACAAAGAGCAGTTCCCCAGCTATCACACCTTAGAATTTTAGGCAGCCCCACAAACCTTAGAATGTAGTCCTTCAAAACTCAGAAATTCTCAGCAATTTCTCCAGCTGTCTCAGCTATCAGAGCTGCTCTGCTCTGCTCCTCCCAGACCTCTGTGAGATGTGCTCAGCCTTTGGCAAGGCGCAGCTTAAAATGCCAAATATCCCGCCCTCCACTCTGAAGAGTCTCAGAGCGGCTCACAATCTCCTTTCCCTTCCTCCCCCACAACAGACACCCTGTGAGGTAGATGAAGATATTGGATTTATATCCCGCCCTCCACTCCGAAGAGTCTCAGAGCGGCTCACAATCTCCTTTCCCTTCCTGCCCCACAACAGACACCCTGTGAGGTAGATGAAGATATTGGGTTTATATCCTGCCCTCCACTCCGAAGAGTCTCAGAGCGGCTCACAATCTCCTCTACCTTCCTCCCCCACAACAGACACCCTGTGAGGTAGATGAAGATATTGGATTTATATCCCGCCCTCCACTCCGAAGAGTCTCAGAGGGGCTCACAGTTTCCTTCCATTTGTCAGATTCCAACTTTCTCTGTGCTAGACTTGTATTCACAATCGTTACTTCCAGTGTTCCTTCTAAGCTGTATTCGTGTGAGCTAGTTCACAGTTTTTTTGACTCATACGTCAAGCCAGATTAGCAAATATGGCCCCCCACGTCTTTAGGGGTCCCTGCATGCAGCTCCCTCCCATTTTCTCCCCTGCTTGCAGCCCTCCCAGCCTGCAGGCATTAGGAGAGGGGCTCCCCAAGGTTTCGACTGCCTAGAGGCCTCTGCAGGGTTTAATCCAGGGAAGGGACGGTGGCTCAGTGATAGAGCATCTGCTTGGTAAGCAGAAGGTCCCAGGTTCAATCCCCAGCATCTCCAACTAAAAAGGGTCCAGGCAAGTAGGCGTGAAAAACCTCAGCTTGAGATCCTGAAGAGCCATGAATGGGGTTGTGGCTCAGTGGTAGAACATCTGCTTGGGAAGCAGAAGGTCCCAGGTTCAATCCCAGGCATCTCCAACTAAAAAGGGTCCAGGCAAGTAGGCGTGAAAAACCTCAGCTTGAGACCCTGGAGAGCCATGAATGGGGCTGTGGCTCAGTGGTCGAGAATCTGCTTGGGAAGCAGAAGGTCCCAGGTTCAATCCCCAGCATCTCCAACTAAAAAGGGTCCAGGCAAGTAGGCATGGAAAACCTCAGCTCAGTGGTAGAACATCTGCTTGGGAAGCAGAAGGTCCCAGGTTCAATCCCAGGCATCTCCAACTAAAAAGGGTCCAGGCAAGTAGGCGTGAAAAACCTCAGCTTGGGACCCTGGAGAGCCGCTGCCAGTCTGAGTAGACAAGACTGACTTTGATGGATCGAGGGTCTGATTCAGTATAAGGCAGCTTCATATGTTCATATGCTCACAAGGAATGAAGGCAACTTTAAGGGAGGGATGGTAGCTCAGTGGTAGAGCATCTGCTAGGTAAGCAGAAGGTCCCAGGTTCAATCCCCGGCATCTCCAACTAAAAAGGGTCCAGGCAAATAGGTGTGAAAAACCTCAGCTTGAGACCCTGGAGAGCCGCTGCCAGTCTGAGAAGACAATACTGACTTTGATGGACCAAGGGTCTGATTCAGTATAAGGCAGCTTCATATGTCCATATGTTCAATCCAGTACTGATTTTTGTTTTAGATTAGGAAAAACAGCCCCGGAGGAGACTCATTTATGCAGTTGCTCACAACTTTAATGCCAGTAGCTCACAAAGTAGAATTTTTGCTCATAAAACTCCACAGTTTAGAGGGCGTGTTGGTTACTTCTATACAGTTTTTTCTTTTTATCACAATGCCACTTATCTGTATTGTTTTTTGTATAACCTTTTGGAAGTTGGCAACACTCTCGCTGGCCATTGCAAGAGCTTTGGGGGAAGGGCAGGGCAAGGGGGAGCATTACACAAAGTGGTGACAGCCAGTGGTGGAATGGATCTAAAAATAATGGTTGCCAGGAGATCTAGGGGGCCCACCCACAACTATAAGGCTATCATTTAATTTTTGTAAGAAATAAATAAAATTTTCAAAAAATACATGTGGGAAAAAGGTGCAATTAAAACTTTTGCAATGTGTGTGTGTGTGTGTGTGTGTGTGTGTGTGTGTGCGTGCATTAGTAATTACAGTGCACATATATTGTGCACGTTACTGGCATGTGTGTGTGTGTTTCTCTGTGTGTATTAGTAATTACAGCGTACATATATTGTACATTTTACTGGCAGCATGCAGTAGATATTAAATGTAAATACAGATTGCATAAGAACATAAGAGAAGCCATGTTGGATCAGTCCAACACTCTGTATCACACACTGGCCAATGCACACACACACACACTCACACTGTGGCTAATAGCCACTGATGGACCTCTGCTCCATATTTTTATCCAATCCCTTCTTAAAGCTGGCTATGCGTGTAGCCGCCGCCATCTCCTGTGGCAGTGAATTCCACAAGTTAATCACCCTTTGGGTGAAGAAGTACTTCCTTTTATCCGTTTTAATCTGACTGCTCAGCAATTTCATTGAATGCCCATGAGTTCTTGTATTGTGAGAAAGGGAGAAAAGGACTTCTTTCTCTACTTTCTCCATCCCATGCATAATCTTGTAAACCTCTATCATGTCACCCTGCAGTCGACGTTTCTCCAAGCTAAAGAGCCCCAAGTGTTTTAACCTTTCTTCATAGGGAAAGTGTTCCAAACCTTTAATCATTCTAGTTGCCCTTTTCTGCACTTTTTGCAATGCTATAATATGCTTTTTGAGGTGCGGTGACCAGAATTGCACACAGTACTCCAAATGAGACCACACCATCGATTTATACAGGGGCATTATGATACTGGCTGATTTGTTTTCAATTCCCTTCGTAATAATTCCCAGCATGTCATTGATCTTTTTTATTGCAATCGCACACTGTCTTGACATTTTCAGTGAGTTCTCTACCACGACCCCAAGATCTCTCTCTTGGTCAGTCTCTGCCAGTTCATTCCCCATCAACTTGTATTTGTAGCTGGGATTCTTGGCCCCAATGCACTTGCACTTGGCCACATTGAACCTCATCTGCCACATTGACGCCCACTCACCCAGCCTCAACAGATCTCTTTGGAGTGCCTCACAATCCTCTCTGGTTCTCAGCACACTGAACAATTTAGTGCCTTCTGCAAACTTGGCCACTTCACTGCTTATTCCCAACTCCAAATCATTAATGAACAAGTTAAAGAGCATGGGACCCAGTACTGAGCCCTGAGGCACCCCACTGCCATGTCTTCCATTGCAAAGACTGCCCATTTATACTCACTCTCTGCTTCCTATTAGTTAGCCAGTTTTTGATCCACAAGAGGACCTGTCCTTTTACTCCATGACTCTCGAGCTTCCTAAGGCACCTTTGATGAGGAACTTTATCAAAAGCTTTCTGGAAGTCAAGGTAAACAACATCTATCGGGTCTCCTTTGTCCACATGTTTGTTCACCCCCTCAAAGAAATGTAACAGGTTAGTGAGGCAAGATCTTCCCTTACAGAACCCATGCTGAGTCTTCCTCAATAACTTGTGCTCATCAATGTGCCTACTCATTCTAGGCTTCCCAATCCCCATGTCCCAGAGGGGGATCCCCCGGTTTTACAGGCTTCCCCCCTCCCCCAGCCAGCTGGCCGGCAGGAGAAGCCCCACCCCCACAGCCATTATGCACCTCCATGAACAATTCCCATAGGGAATTATGGGGAATTGATCTGCGGGTATCGGGGGCTCTGGGGAGGCCTGTTTTTTGAGATAGAGGCGCCAATTTTTCAGTATAGCATCTAGTGCCTCTCCCCAAAATAACCCCCAAGTTTCAAAAGGATTGGACCAGGGGTTCCAATTCTACGAGCCCCAAATAAGGTGCCCCTATCTTTCATTATTTTCTATGGAAGGAAGGCATTTTAAAAGGTGTGCGGTCCCTTTAAATGTGATGGCCAGAACTCCCTTGGAGTTCAACTCTGCTTGTCACACCCTTGTTCCTGGCTTCGCTCCCAATGTCTCCTGGCTCCACCCCCAAAGTCTCCTGGCTCCACCCCCAAAGTCCCCAGATATTTCTTGAATTGGACTTGGCAACCCTAACTCATTCTGTCCTGTTCTGTTCTCCAGGGGAGCTAATCTCTGCCAGCTGGAGATCAGTTGTAAAAGCGGGAGATGCTCAGGCCCCACCTGGAGGCCTAAATACAACGTCAATTTTAGTTGCATTACAGTAATGATGCTGAAACGCCCATTATATTTTCAAGCTACTAAAAGGTCATTGACATTTTTACCATATTGCTTAATGTTCAAGGGCGCCCACTTCATTAGGGCCCCACTTGCCATCTGGCGAGCTGACGCCCTGGCCAGTCCGCCACTGGTGACATCATCTCTGGGTGAAGACACTCTGACGATTTCCCCAGGTCTCTATGGTCTCTCCAACCTGTGCATTAAAAGCCTTGAAAGAGAGAAGGGCATACGATAAAAACTCTGAGCCAACATTCATTCAACCAGCGCCATCTAGAATAAACCAAGCCAAGATTCCGTCTGTGACTGGGAGTTCCTTTGTGCTCTGCGGGTGTGTGTGCGTCTTAGCCCCCTCCTCCTCTTTTCCTACATGCTTCCAAAAAGGGCTCGTAATTTTCTCCGCAGTTACATCTTATGCAGCGTGACACACTGTCTTTGGCAAGCTCCCTTGTCACTCGCGGCTCACAGTCGCCAAGCCTTCTGAAGGGGCCTTTGGAGCTGGCCTGATTTCCAGCACAGTTCCTGAAGTCCAACTTTGGGGTGAGGTGGGGGTAGGGAGAGGTGTACTACATGAATGTACTGGATTCGTTTCAAGGTGCTGGTTATTACCTTTAAAGCCCTATATGGCCAGGGTCCTGTAAACCTTAGGGACCGCCTTTCCTTGCATGTGCCCCAGCGAGCACTTCGGTCCGGGTCTCAAAACCTGTTGACAGTTCCCAGCATCAGAGGAGCGAGGCTCAAATCAACGAGAGCCAGGGCCTTTTCCATTGCTGCCCCTAGCTGGCAGAATGAGCCGCCGGAAGAGATCAGGGACCTGCGAGAGCTTCCACAGTTCCGCAGGGCCTGCAAAATGGCACTCTTCCTCCAGGCATTTTCATAACTATGACATCTGCAGCAGAGGGACTGGCCCGTAGAAACATCATCAATGGTCTACCTCTTCACGTTATCGCGATCCTAAGACCTCTTAGAATGGCTAACCACCATTCATCGCTGTCTGAAACCTTGAGACCAGTATAAGTAGATGTTTTTAGAAATTGTTTTTTATGTTTTATGTTTTTATTGTTGCTTTATTTTATTTAGTCACACAATGTGGGAGGGACGGTGGCTCAGTGGTAGAGCATCTGCTTGGTAAGCAGAAGGTCCCAGGTTCAATCCCCGGCATCTCCAAGTAAAAAGGGTCCAGGCAAGTAGGCATGAAAAACCTCAGCTTGAGACCCTGGAGAGCCGCTGCCGGTCTGAGTAGACAAGACTGTGACTGATGGACCAAGGGTCTGATTCAGTAGAAGGCAGCTTCATTTGTTCATATGTCTAAGGGGAGGGATGGTAGCTCAGTGGTAGAACATCCGTTTGGTAAGCAGAAAGTCCCAGGTTCAATCCCCGGCATCTCCAACAAAAAAGGATCCAGGCAAGTAGGTGTGAAAAACCTCAGCTTGAGACCCTGGAGAGCCGCTGCCAGTCTGAGAAGACAATACTGACTTTGATGGACCGAAGGTCTGATTCAGTAGAAGGCAGCTTCATAGGTTCATATGTTCAATGTAACTGCGTGGCCTCAAATTTGTGAGCCGCCCTGAGCTTGTCTCGGCAGGCAAGGCGGGATATAAATCAAATAAATAAATAAATTAGGCAGGAGCTGTTTAAAGGATTATATTCTCTGAACAGAAGACCTTTGTGCAGACACCAGTTCATGCTCAAACTGCAACTCTCAGTAACACACATCTTTTCACTGCATTCTCCCTCTCTAAAGATACATTCATGGATGTTCATTTGGGTGGGAAGGAGCTGTGGCTCACTGGTAGAGCATCTGCTCAGCATACAGAAGATCCCAGGTTCAATCCCCAGTATCCACTGGAAAATAATCTGGCAGTGGGTGACGTGAAAGACGTTGACCTGAGACCCCGAAGAGTCAAACCTCCACATTCAGAGGTGCTAAAAAACTGGTTGGCCACTGGGTGAGGCAGGATGCTGGACTGGATGGACCCTCCCTGGTCTGACTCAACAAGGCTCTTCTGAGGTTCTTCTCAGGGGAAGGCCTCAGCCTCTCTACCCTGTTGTTGGCCCTCCAGAGGAACTGTCTGGCCACTGTGTGAGACAGGAGGCTGGACTAGGTGGACCCCCACTGGTCTGATCCAGCAGGGCTCTTCTGTTGTTCTTCTCAGGCAAAGGCCTCAGCCTCTCTACCCTGTTGTTGGCCCTCCAGAGGAACTGGTTGGCCATTGTGTGAGACAGGATGCTGGACTAGGTGGACCCTCACTGCTCTGATCCAGCAGGGCTCTTCTGATGTTCTTCTCAGGGGAAAGCCTCAGCCTCTCTGCCCTGTTGTTGGCCCTCCAGAGGAACTGGCTGGCCACTATGTGAGACAGGATGCTGGACTAGATGGACCCATCCTCCCTGGTCTGATCCAGCAGGGCTCTTCTGATGTTCGTCTCAAGGGAAGGCCTCAGCCTCTGTGTCCTGTTGTTGGCCCTCCAGAGGAACTGGTTGGCCACTGTGTAAGACAGGATGCTGGACTGGATGGACCCTCCCTGGTCTGATCCAGCAGGGCTCTTCTGATATTCTTCTCAGGGGAAGGCCTTGGCCTCTCTGCCCTGTTGTTGGCCCTCCAGAGGAACTGGTTGGCCACTGTGTAAGACAGGATGCTGGACTGGATGGACTCTCAATGGTCTGATCCAGCAGGGCTCTTCTGATGTTCTTCTCAGGGGAAGGCCTTGGCCTCTCTGCCCTGTTGCTGGCCCTCCAGAGGAACTGGTTGGCCACTGCGTCTTACAGGATGCTGGACTGGATGGACCACAGGCCTGATCCAGCAGGGCTCTTCTTATGCTTTTATTAGGGAAAGGTCTCAAGCCTCTCTGCCCAGTTGTTGGCCACTGTGTGAGACAGGATGCTGAGCTAGATGGACTACTAGTCTGTGTCTCACACTTTTCCTCTGGGGAGCCAACAACAGGGCACAGAGGCTGATGCCTTCCCCTGATGTTGCCTCCTGATGCTGGGATTCAAATGAAAGTGGAAGTTCCCTTTAGTCCCCATGGTCAGTAGCCACCAGTAGACCTCTCCTCCATGAATCTATCAAATTCCTTTTTAAAGCCATCGATGCCTGTGATCAGAAAAAAAGGGGACATGAAACCCGTCCTCTCAGGCCTCTTAGAAAATTCTAGAACGGAGAATGTGAGGGTGTGGATTTCAAAATTGTCTTCCCTTATTCCTTGTGGGAGCCCAGCTTGGTACTTTCTAAAATAAAAATCCAATGCACTTTTGGTCCAGTTCCAGATGTCAATGGATTTCTTTTTCCTTCTCACCCTTCCTCTCTTGAGAGACCCATCTCCCTGAAAGACGCACCCATGGTTAGTTAATGACCAGCTCTCTCTGTCTCCCGACAGCCCATTATTCAACAAACCGCACTCAACCCGCCATGTCAAGAGTCAGTGGAAAGACTTACTGAGGTGGCCCACACACAGACTGTGAACACTCATTCAACAACACCTCGGTGTTTATTCTATTTGTTAGCGTGGGATGTGCCAGAATGGAGCGCACACCATGTGGAATAATACTAATATTAATATGGATTCTACGCTGTGAGATCCCCGTCCAGAACTCCATACTTCTCAAAGTGGCAAGCAAGCGATGGTGGAGAGGGGGGTGCCATGGGACAGAATGGGTGGTCGGACGGTAAAACGGCAATAGATGAATCGTTCTTAATAATAATAATAATAAATTTATTTTTATATCCCGCCCTCCCCCGCCGAAAGCAGGCTCAGGGTGGCTCACAGGACACGGTGTATACCATGATCACAGTAAAATACAGTCATTACTATAAAAACAGTTAGAATATAGTTACGTTACATTCATAAATTAAGTTAAAAGTTAGATAAAACAGTTAAACCATTATAGATCATCAATAAAGGTGCTACAGTTCAACATATGTATAGGATGGCTAGATGTCATTAACCGGGTTCCATCTTAAAAGCGAGCTGAAAGAGGGCGGTTTTGCAAGCCCTGCGAAACTGATTTAGGTCTCGCAGGGCTCGCACCTCCTCTGGCAGTCGATTCCACCATTGGGGAGCCATTGTTGAGAAGGCTTGCTCCCTCGTTGTTTTCAGTCTGGCCTCCCTTGGTCCAGGGATTTTTAAAAGATTTTGAGAACTAGATCTCAGTGCTCTCTGAGGAACATATGGAGAGAGGCAGTCCCTTAGGTAGGCAGGTCCTTGGCCATATAGGGCTTTAAAGGTAATAGCCAGCACTTTATAACGAACTCGGTACACAATTGAAAGAAATGCCTTTCTTTTCCGAGAAGGAAGGTCTTTCCGGGATGATAGGGTTATTGAAATAGTAGACATCAGGAAGCAGGGCTCCGGCTCAGTGGAAGAGCCTCTGGTTTGCATGCTGGAGTAGCCAGGTCAGTTGGATCGGCTGGCAGGGGATGGGTCTTATCTTTCCGGGAGCAAGGAGGAAGAAGCAGGAAATAAATGCCATGTGCTTACATAAGTAACATAGGCATGTTGGTGACATAGGATTGCCAAGTCTCCATTGGCTGTCAATGGGGGACTTTTTTGCACATGCGTGGTGCACCGATGTTACTCGGAAGTGACATCTTGATGCCGGGCGTGTCACATGGGAACAATCTAGCAATTTGAGGAAAAACTCTATGGTTTTGTGCAGGGATGCTCTAGCAATTTGGCACCATAGAGTTCCCCCCCCAAAAAAAAAAATTGCTAGAGCATCCCTGCATGAAACCATAGAGTTTTCCCTGAATTGCTAGAGCATTCCCGTGCGACATGCCCAGCTTGATGATGTCACTTCTGGGTGACATTATCATACTGTGTGCACCACACATGACAGAGCTCTTTCGGATCCCCCCAGTGGCCCGTTTCATGCCAGCAGGTTGGGGGACCTGAAACTGGGGAAAACCCCACCCCCAGAGGGAACTTGGGAAGTCTATGGTGATATGGGGTTTTACACTCTTCTTTTTGGGCAAAACTCTATGGCAGGGGTGGCCAACGGTAGCTCTCCAGATGTTTTTTGCCTACAACTCCCATCAGCCCCAGCCAGCATGTTGTTCCACAGCACTGGCAGTCTCTCTCAACTGAAACTGAAAACTTTGGGATAATCAGAACATCAATGCACTTCTTGGACGTAATGATTGTAAAATGTTTGGAAATGATTTTATTGTATATCCGGTTTCTAACATTTTATGCTTGTTTTAACTGTTGTGAGTCTCCCTGAGCCCATTAGGGGAGGGCTGGATATAAATGCGATACAATAAATATAAATAAAATTTGGTTTGTTTAGATGTTTTCAAAGGGATTTTATCGTTTTGACTCTAGTTTTCATTGTTTAAATTTGTCCTTTTCAAAACATTTACCGTCTTGTGGACCCAGACTGGGTAGAAAGGTGGGATAAAAATGTGTTAAATAAGTAAATGTAAAATCTCTGAGAGCCAGTTTGGTGTAGTGCTTAAGTGTGCGGACTCTTATCTGGGAGAACCGGGTTTGATTCCCCACTCCTCCACTTGCACCTACTAGCATGGCCTTGGGTCAGCCAAAGCTCTGGCAGAGGTTGTCCTTGAAAGGGCAGCTGCTGTGAGAGCCCTCTCCAGCCCCACCAGCCCCACAGTATGTCTGTTGTGGGGGAGGAAGGTAAAGGAGATTGTGAGCCCCTCTGAGACTCTTCAGAGTGGATGGCGGGATATAAATCCAATATCTTCATCTACCTCACAGGGTGTCTGTTGTGGGGGAGGAAGGTAAAGGAGATTGTGAGCCGCTCTGAGACTCTTCAGAGTGCAGGGCGGGATTTATTTGAGTTTCAGCTGGACCCTGCAGAAGGAACTGTGCCCCTGCCACCTGCACCAGTGCCCCTGCCTCCTGCTGAAGAAGATCCAAGCCCCCCTGCCTCGCCCTCTCGGGTGGCTCGTGTGCGTGACCGCCTTCGTCAGGACCTCAGGGATCGGAGGAGGGCGGCACGCTCACAAGCAAGACGCTCCCTGAGCCCTGAGTGTTGAAAGGATTCTGGCCCTTCTAAGTGTGAGGATGCTTAAGTTTCGGCAGGATCCTGGCTGCTGCTCTGAGACAGCAATTAGCCCAAATGAGCAACAGGCAGCAGAGGGCTATATAGCTGTGGGCTTTGGGAGGAGGCTTTGTGGAAGCAACTAGTCACATACCTGACATCCTAGCATCCACTCCGGCTCTTGACTTTGGCTTTTGGATTCCTGACTTTGGCTTGGACCTCTGGACCCCCTGACTTCGGCTTCGGAACCTCTGACCTGTGATACCTGGATTACGATTCTGTTTTGGCGCCTTGGACCCACCTTGCTCACCAGTTGCAGACCCTGGACCGCCCCTGGACTTTGCCTGACTCAGCCCCAGCTCGTGACAGACCTTCTGCTTCCCAAGCAGATGTTCTACCACTGAGCCACCGTCCCTCCCTAAAGGTACAGAGAAGGTAAGAAGATTGCTGGATCAGATCACTTGCCCATCTATGCATGTATGCACCATCAAGTTGCAACCAACTTATGGCAACCCCAGCATGAGGCTTTCAAGGCAAGTACAAAGTGATGGTATTCCCAGTAGTAATGTATGGCTCTGAGAGTTGAACCATAAGGAAGTCCAAGCACAGAAGAATAGATGCTTTTGAGCTGTGGTGCTGGAGAAGACTCTTGAGAGTCCCTTGGACCGCAAGAAGATCCAAACAGTCAGTTCTAAGAGAAATCAAACCTAGACTGTTGCCTGGGACGTCAGATGCTGAAGCTGAAACTCAAATACTTTGGCCACCCAATGAGAAGGGAGCACTCACTGGAGAAGAATCTTGAGTCCCTTGGACCGCAAGAAGATCAAATAAGTCAGTACTAAGGGAAATCAACCCTTGGCCACCTTCCCCCTAACCGTTGAAAGCAAGTTTAAACAATTGAGTTTAAACAATTCAGTCTTACAGGCCCTGCAGAACTGCGGCAAGTCCCGCGGGGCCCTGATGTTTTCGGGGAGGGCGTTCCACACAGCTCTGGTGATGGATAATCGAGCTTCTTTTGGTCCGGAGATCTTAAGGACATTAGAAGGAGGGCCAATAACCATCGGAGGGCCCGTAACCAGTTTTAAGGGTATGCGAGACAAAAGAAAAAATATTCACTTTTTGACAAAAGTACCAGTAGAGGTACCAATAGAGAGTCTGTCTGGAATCTTCTCATATTTCTATGACCTTACTATTTTGATTGATACTATTACCCACAGTATATATATGTGTGTGTGTGTGTGTGTGTGCGCGCGCGCATATACGTGTGCATGTATATGTGTGTGTGTGTATATATGTGTGTGTGTGTATGTGTATATATATATATACACACACACATACATACACACACATGTTGGCCACAGTGTGACACAGAGTGTTGGACTGGATGGGCCATCGGCCTGACCCAACATGGCTTCTCTTATGTTCTTATGTGACACAGAGTGTTGGACTGGAGGGGCTATTGGCCTGATCCAACATGGCTTCTCTTATGTTCTTATGTGACACAGAGTGTTGGACTGGAGGGGCTATTGGCCTGATCCAACATGGCTTCTCTTATGTGACACAGAGTGTTGGACTGGATGGGCCATTGGCCTGATCCAACAGGGCTTCTCTTATGTTCTTATGTGACACAGAGTGTTGGACTGGAGGGGCCATTGGCCTGATCCAACATGGCTTCTCTTATGTGACACAGAGTGTTGGACTGGATGGGCCGTTGGCCTGATCCAACATGGCTTCTCTTATGTGACACAGAGTGTTGAATTGGATGGGCCATTGGCCTGATCCAACATGGCTTCTCTTATGTTCTTATGTTATGTTCTTATGATATTTGGAAGCATTCAGCAGCATGCTCTCAAAAAGTATATATGAGAACTCGGACATAGAGACAGTTGAGACACAGTTGGCCTTTATGCCCTGCTGTTGGACCTCAAGAGGAACTGGTTGACCAATGGATGAGACAGGATGCTTGGCTAGATAGAGCACAGGTCTGATCCAGCAGGGCTCTTCTGATGTTTTTATGAAGGCCTTAGCATCTCTGCCCTGTTGTTGGCCCTCCTGAGGAATTGGTTGGCCATTGTGAGACAGGATGCTGCACTAGGTGGACCCTCACTGCTCCGATCCAGCAGGGCTCTTCTGATGTTCGTCTCAGGGGAAGGCCTCGGCCTCTCTGCCCTGTTGTTGGCCCTCCAGAGGAACTTGGTGGTCACTGTGTGAGACAGGAGGCTGGACTAGATAAATCTTCACTGGTCTGATCCAGCAGAGCTCTTCTGATGTTCTTCTCAGGGAAAGGCCTCAGCCTCTCTGCCCTGTTGTTGGCCCTCCAGAGGAACTGGTTGGCCACTGTGTGAGACAGGAGGCTGGACTAGATGGATCTTCACTGATCTGATCCAGCAGGGCTCTTCTGATGTTCTTATGAAGACCTTAGCCTCTATACCCTGTCGTTGGCCCTCCAGAGGAACTGATTGGCCACAGATTCCTATAGGGTATAATAGAGAATTGATCTGTGAGTATTTGGGCTCTGAGGAGGCTGTTTTTTAAGATGGCATAGCATCTGATGTCTCTCTTCTAAGCCTGTTTGGTGTAGTGGTTAAGTGCGCAGACTCTTATCTGGGAGAACCGGGTTTGATTCCCCACTCCTCCACTTGCAGCTGCTGGAATGGCCTTGGGTCAGCCGTAGCTCTGGCAGAGGTTGAAAGGGCAGCTGCTGTGCGAGTCCTCTCAGCCCCACCCACCTCACAGGGTATCTGTTGTGGAGGAGGAAGGGAAAGGAGATTGTGAGCCGCTGTGAGATTTGGAGTGCAGGGTGGGATATAAATCCAATATCTTCTTCTAAACATCCCCCAAGTTTCAAAAAGATTGGACCAGGGGATCCAATTCTATGAGCCCCCAAAGAAGGTGCCCCTGTCCTTCATGATTTCCAAATGGAGGGGGAAGGCATTTAAAATGCATGCGGTCCCTTGAAATGTGATGGTCAGAACTCCCATTGGATTTCTATTGTGCTTGTCGCACCCTTGCTCCTGGCTCCGCCCCCAATGTCTTCTGACTCCACCCCCAAAGTCCCCAGATATTTCTTTAGTTGGACCCTATCACAAGCCCCTCAGGTGCTGCTGATCCCAAAATTCTCTCTGATATGATCTCATCCTAACTTCCCAGAAAATTCTATTCAGTCAGGGATCCCACTAGTTCCCCATAAACTACAAGGACTTTATAAATACCTTCCAAAGGCCGGGCTTCGTCTTTGCCCTAAACCAGTATAAGGGATGTAGGGTTGCCAATCCCCAGGTGGGGGCAGGGGATCCCCCGGTTTGGAGACCCTCCCCCCGCTTCACGGTCGTCAGAAAGCTGGGGGAGGGGAGGGAAATGTCTGCTGGGAACTCTATTATTCCCTATGGAGATTTATTCCCCTAGAAAATCATGGAGAATTGACCTGCGGGTATCTGGGGCTCTGGAGGGGGCTGTTTTTTGGGGTAGAGGCACCAAATTTTCAGTATAGCATCTAGTGCCTCTCCCCAAAATACCCACCAGGTTTCAAAAATATTGGACCAGGGGGTCCAATTTTATGAGCCCCAAAAGATGGTGCTCCTATCCTTCATTATTTCATATGGAAGGAAGGCATTGAAAAGGTGTGCCGTCCCTTTAAATGTGAGGGCCAGAACTCCCTTTGGAGTTCAATGTTGCTTGTCACAGCCTTGATCTTGGTTCCACCCCTAATGTCTCCTGGCTCCACCCCCAAAGTCTCCTGGTTCCACCCCCAAAGTCCCCAGATATTTCTTGAATTGGACTTGGCAACCCTAAAGGGATGCCATAGTATCAAGAACCACTGGGAATCTACTGATTGGTTCTCTACTGCCCAATGCAGCAAGCCAGCTGGTGCTGCCGATCAAAAGGTTCTCTGGGATACCGTCTCATTCTGCGTTCCAAAGAGATTCCATCCAGTCAGGGAGCCCATTGGTTCCCCATAATCTGCAAGGGCTACATAACTTCCTTAGTCTTTGACTGAGCATCATTTATCTAGTCTACAAGCACTGTGTGCTTGATCCTTTCTTGTAGTGCATGCGCACTCTCCCACCGGCTTGCCAGACTCCTGTTAGGCCCCAGACTCAAGATGTTTCCTGTTCCCCACCTTGCTGGCTCCTTGGGTTTCCCTGCCGTCGAGCATCACAACAAACAGGTTCCATCCAGCCTCATCCCCAAGCCTTGCTCTTTGAGAGCGAAGGATACAATTTCAAACATATCCTTTCCATGCCTGAGGCTGAAGTTGCTCCATCCTGGCAGGGAATGACCGGCTTTTGCCAAGGCCGGTGCCAAAACTGCTTTTCCATTTACTCCTTGGCCAAAGAGACCGCTCTACTGTATGTCAGAGGGATACAGACTTTCCTCTTCGGAGGCCCATCAATCAATTTCTTTTTGGAGGAGCTGGCTACCAGAAGCCAGCCACAAGCAGAACTGCCAAAACAGACGGTCGATGCTCCAGAGGCTGCTAGGCCCAAGTCTTGACAGCAGCTTCTGGCCCACGAGGTTCATGGCTGGGAGAACAGCATGAAACATAAGGTGTCCGGGTCAAACTCGGACATCTGGTGAGGCTAATTGCTAGCTGTCCGATGGGTCATGTACTTGGACGAGAGATAAGCATGTGTGTTGGTTTTCTGGGAGCCTCAAATAAACCCTTGGCCTGTCTCGAGCTGATGATTTCTGCTCCGGCCTCTTTTTTTGGAGTGTTGTGTTCATTTGGAGAAGGTTGTTTTGACATTGAGAAGAGAACGGAGAGGACAGCTCGTGTGTGAGGAGGCAGAAGGAGCTGCCAATCTTTAATTCAGAAGGTATGGGTGGAAAAAGGATTGGGTGATTTTACTTCTGTGTTGTTCAAGAGACCAAGAAGGTATCACCTCCATTTTCTGTGTGAGAGAGCTAGCTGTGTGTATTGCAAATTTGGCAATAATAAAGCCCCACTGGAAGCAAACTACTAGTAAATTATTCATAATAGTAAACTACTACTGGTAGTAAATTATTCATAATAGTAAACTACTACTGGTAGTAAATTATTCATAATAGTAAACTACTACTGGTAGTAAATTACTTGTAATAGTAAACTACTACTGGTAGAGAAGCTTAGCGGAAGTAACTATAAACAGGTGCGGGGTCTCCTTGGATCCAATGCCAATCATCTGGATGCACTACGGCAGGGATCTTCTTCTGTGTTGTTCAAGAGACCAAGAAAGTATCACCTCCATTTTCTGTATGAGAGAGCTCGCTGTGTGTATTGCAAATTTGGCAATAATAAGGATTGGGTGATTTTACTTCTGTGTTGTTCAAGAGACCAAGAAAGTATCACCTCCATTTTCTGTGTGAGAGAGCTAGCTGTGTGTATTGCAAATTTGGCAATAATAAAGCCCCACTGGAAGCAAACTACTAGTAAATTACTCGCAATAGTAAACTACCATTGGTAGTAAATTACTCACAATAGTAAACTACTAATGGTAGTAAATTACTCACAATAGTAAACTACTACTGGTAGAAAAGCTTAGCGGAAGTAACTATAAACAGGTGCGGGGTCTCCTTGGATCCAATGCCAATCATCTGGATGCACTACCGCAGGGATCTTCTATGTGGTGGCCATTTATACCTTTCCTGGCACCCAGCAAGTGTTTTTAGAAAATGGGCAAGGCCAGATCATGCTTCTGTCCAGGAAGGCTTCTGACTGACCATTGATCTTATTGACTATGCAGATATTTTTTGTAATGTTTCTTTGGCAGCAGTTGCCTTCACAGCACAGGAATCTTCTCTGTGCAATCAAAGGTAAGATGTGGCCGCCATTTTCATAAAATCATAGAAATAGAGTTGGAAGGTACCTCCAGGGTTATCTAGTCCAACCCCCTACACCAGGGGTGGTAGGGTTGCCAAGTCCAATTAAAGAAAAATCTGGGGACTTTGGGGGCGGAGCCAGGAGACTTTGGGGGTGGAGCCAGGAGACATCGGGGGTGGAGCCAGGAACAAGGATGTGACAAGCATAATTGAACTCCAAAGGAGTTCTGGCCATCACATTTAAAGGGACGGCACACCTTTTCAATGCTTTCCTTCCATAGGAAATAATGAAGGATAGGGGCACCATCTTTTGGGGCTCATAGAATTGGACCCCCTGGTCCAATCTTCTTGAAACTTGGGGGGTATTTTGGGGAGAGGCACTAGATATTATACTAAAAATTTGGTGCCTCTACCTCAAAAAATAGCCCCCCCCCAGAGCCCCCAATACCCACGGATCAATTCCCTATTATTCCCTATGGGAATCGTTCTCCATAGGGAATAATAGAGTGCCCAGTAGACATTTCCCTCCCCCCCACGCTTTCTAAAGGGGGAGAGGGCCTCCAAACCAGGGAATCCCCTACCCCCTCCCTCTCACACACACAAATACTTACCAGATTGGAGAACTCTACTTGCTGTGAAAACGAAAGAAAAAAAAAGGGAGGAGCTGTTCTCCGAAGCTCTTCCTGCTTCCTGCCCAGCCTTAAAGGAGCCACACATTTTACAAACAGCTCAGGATCTCAACAATATGAAGCCTGCAGGTATGTTCTCCCCCCCCCCTCCACCCCCCACCCCCCACCCCCGCTTCCCGATTTCTGGGGGGCGGGAGATTAGGCTGCAAACCCAGAAGTCCCCCGCCAGAGCGGGGGGGTTGGGAAGCCTAAGGGGTGGGGAACCTCTGTCCCGAGGGCCGTATACGGCCCTCGAGGTCACTTGGTGTGGCCCTTGGGGATTGCTGGGCCGAACTGAGCCATGTAGCAGCCTCCCTGGGGCCTGGCTGGCCAGCAAGGATTGTGGAGCCCAGCTGTACTGTACAGCAGCCTCCCCAGGGCCAGGCAGGGATCACAGGGCCCAAATGTACTGTGCGGCAGCCTCCCTGGGGCCTGGCTGGCCAGCCAGAATTGCTGCAGGGCCTGGAGAAGTTACTGTCACCGTTCAGTTTGCACTTGATTATCCCAGAGGGTGTGACCTAATATGCTAATATTAGCGGATGTGGTCTAATATGCTACTGAACTGTATTTTTTCTACAAAAAAATCTATGCATTTGCCTAGGGTGGTGGGCAGTGTGTGTGCCAGATTAGGCTCTCCCACATGACTTCAAATAGAAAAAAAAACAATTATTTGCATTAATCTTGCTGGCCCGAATCATCCTCCCTCGGCGGAGCACTGTTTTTTAAGTTGATAATTTTTGATGGCCCGCGAATGATGTTATAAATATCCATATGGCCCTTAGCAGAAAAAAGGTTCCCCACTCCTGCCCTACACAATGCAGGACATTCACAAATACTTCCCCACCCCCTACACAGTGACCCTTGCTCCACGGCCAGAAGACGGAAATAAATAAATAACCATGGCCAAACTGGCCTGGAGAAAAATTGCTGCCTGTCCCCAAAGCTGTGAAGAGCATTTTCCTGGGCATGTAAGAAAAGGCCACAAGAACTAAGCCAGCGGTGGAATTCTAGTAGGGTTGCTAAGTCCAATTAGAGAGAAATCTGGGGACTTTGGGGGCGGAGCCAGGAGACTTTGGGGGTGGAGCCAGGAGACATTGGGGGTGGAGCCAAGAACAAGGATGTGACAAGCATAATTGAACTCCAAGGGAGTTCTGGCCATCACATTTAAAGGGACAGCACACCTTTTAAAATGCCTTTCTTCCATAGGAAATAATGAAGGATAGGGGCACCATCTTTTGGGGCTCATAGAATTGGACCCTCTGGTCCAATCGTTTTGAAACTTGGGGGGTATTTTGGGGAGAGGCACTAGATGCTATACTAAAAATATGGTGCCTCTACCTCAAAACATAGACCCCCCAAGAGCCCCCAATACCCACGGATGAATTCCCTATTATTTCCTATGGGAATCGTTCTCCATAGGGAATAATAGAGTGCCCAGTAGACATTTCCCCCCCCATGCTTTCTAAAGGGGGGAGGGCCTCCAAACCAGGGAATCCCCTGCCCCCTCCCTCTCTCTCACACACAAATACTTACCAGATCTTCTTCCGGAGAACTCTTGCTGTGAAAACAAAAGCAAAAGAAAGGGAGGGGCCGTTCTCCCAAGCCCTTCCTGCTTCCTGCCCAGCCTTAAAGGGGCATACATTTTACAAACGGCTCAGGAGCTCTATAATAACATGAAGCCTACAGGTATGTTCTCCCCCCGCACCCCTCGCTTCCCAATTTTTGAAGAGCGGGATATGAGGCTGCGAACCCAGGGGTCTCCCACCAGAGCGGGAGGTTTGGGAAGCCTAAATTCTAGCAGGAGCTCCTTCGCATCTTAGGCTACACCCCCCCCCCCCGATGTAGCCAATCCTCCAAGAGCTTACAAGGCTCTTTTTTAAAAAGCTCTTGGAGGATTGGCTGCATCAGGGGTGTGTGGCCTAATATGCAAAGGAGCTTACGCTACAATTCTACCCCTGAGCGAAGCCCTGAGACAGCCCTTCCTGCCCTCCTTCTCATGATCTACCTAATTCACAGAATCAGCATTGCTGTCAGATGACGTGCCTCGCGCTTATCTAGCCTCTGTTTAAAAACCACCGAGGAAGGTGAGCCCACCGCCTCCCAGAGAAACCTGTTCGACTGAAGAACCATTCTGTAAGGAAGTTCTTCCTAATGTTTAGCAAGAAACACTTTTGATTTAATTCCAACCCATCGGTTCTGGCCCACCCTTCTGGAGCAACTAAAAACAACCCCGCGTCATCCTCTATACGACAGCCCTTCATGTACTTGCGAAGATGGTGATCCGATCACCTCTCAGTCATCTCCAATCTTTTTGAGACTGCAGGTTTTTTTGTAATTGTGACATGGTGTTGTGTGGTTGGGGCAGCCAGAAAATGGCTGCCACAGGAGACGGAGAGGTGATATGATCAGAGCCAGTTTGGTGTAGTGGTTAAGTGTGCGGACTCTTATCTGGCAGAACCGGGTTTGATTCCCCACTCCTCCACTTGCACCTGCTAGCATGGCCTTGGGTCAGCCATAGCTCTGGCAGAGGTTGTCCTTGAAAGGGCAGAGAGCCCTCTCCAGCCCCACCCACCTCACAGGGTGTCTGTTGTGGGGGGGAGGAAGGTAAAGGAGATTGTGAGCCGCTCTGAGACTCTTTGGAGTGGAAGGCGGGATATAAATCCAATATCTTCATCTATCTCACAGGGTGTCTGTTGTGGGGGAGGAAGGGAAAGGAGATTGTGAGCCGCTCTGAGACTCTTCGGAGTGGAGGGCGGGATATAAATCCAATATCTTCATCTACCTCACAGGGTGTCTGTTGTGGGGGGGGGGGAAGGTAAAGGAGATTGTGAGCCCCTCTGAGACTCTTCGGAGTGGTGGGCGGGATATAAATCCAATATCTTCATCTACCTCACAGGGTGTCTGTTGTGGGGGGGGAGGTAAAGGAGATTGTGAGCCACTCTGAGACTCTTCGGAGTGGAGGGCGGGATATAAATCCAATATCTTCATCTACCTCACAGTGTTTCTGTTGTGGGGGGGTGGTAAAGGAGATTGTGAGCCGCTCTGAGACTCTTCGGAGTGGAGGGTGGGATATAAATCCAATATCTTCATCTACCTCACATGGTGTCTGTTGTGGGGGGTGGTGGTAAAGGAGATTGTGAGCCACTCTGAGACTCTTCGGAGTGGAGGGCGGGATATAAATCCAATATCTTCATCTACCTCACATGGTGTCTGTTGTGGGGGGGTGGTAAAGGAGATTGTGAGCCGCTCTGAGACTCTTCAGAGTGGAAGGCGGGATATAAATCCAATATCTTCATCTACCTCACATGGTGTCTGTTGTGGGGGGGTGGTAAAGGAGATTGTGAGCCGCTCTGAGACTCTTCGGAGTGGAGGGTGGGATATAAATCCAATATCTTCATCTACCTCACATGGTGTCTGTTGTGGGGGGTGGTGGTAAAGGAGATTGTGAGCCACTCTGAGACTCTTCGGAGTGGAGGGCGGGATATAAATCCAATATCTTCATCTACCTCACATGGTGTCTGTTGTGGGGGGGTGGTAAAGGAGATTGTGAGCCGCTCTGAGACTCTTCAGAGTGGAAGGCGGGATATAAATCCAATATCTTCATCTACCTCACATGGTGTCTGTTGTGGGGGGGTGGTAAAGGAGATTGTGAGCCGCTCTGAGACTCTTCGGAGTGGAGGGCGGGATATAAATCCAATACCATCATCATCATCATCATCTTCTTCTTCGTCTTCGTCTTCGTCTTCTTCTTCTTCTTCTCCAGTACCCTAAGGCCACGTTGACTTCTGCAAGGAAAAAAAAATTAAAAATAGGACTTAGGTCCTAAATTCCAGGCCCCTAGGTGTCCAAAGTTCAATCACAACACTTTACTTTTTAAAAAATTCTATGCTTGACATATTTCCAACTTGGGATCATGGAATGATTCAGTTTTGGCTAGCACCTTCTTGAAGTCGCAAGTGCCCAGAAAGTCAGGCCGCTAATTGAGGATGAAAATCCTCATCTGAGACCCAACCCCCCCCCCCCCAACCTTGGGAATTCAAACAGAAAGACTGAGTTGTCCTTTTCCTCTGTCCTGGAGATGGAGCTGCATGTTGGTGAGATCTCTAGGTGGGAGCTTGCGTTTAAAGGAAAGAGGTCAACCTTTCCACCTTCCAAGCGTGGAAATGTATGGTTCACCAGACGAGGGTTGAATGCTGGGTTGTCAATAGGGAAACATGACATGTTCCTCATCCGGAGTGACTGGGAATCTCCGTGAATGGAGCACTTCTTGTTCTTATAGCTTCCTCCTCCTAAAGGAAAAACACTGAGGACTCTCCAATATACACATTCTGAAAAGGACAGATCCCCGGGAAATAGCTTTGCTCAGGTCTACAGCGCACGCCGTGCTTTGGAAGCAAATGAAGAACGAGAAACATGTGAAGAATCGGGGCTGGTGAGGGAAGTCTATTGGGGTCACGCTGAGGGCTGGAACAAACCCCAAGAACAAGATTATCCAGGCTCAGGGCAAAGAGAACCAGAAGATACTGGGGAAACGAAAACAAACCAGGATGGGGACAGAAAAACACGGGCGACAGCAAATTCAGTGGAAAAGCACAGAAAGTCCAGAGCAAACAGACACAAGGGTCCAAATCGAGGCAAGCAAAACAGATTCAGGGAGGTGGAGTTCACACGAGGTCTAAGGAATCGCTGTGGGTAGATTGTTTTGAGAATGGGGTAGGGCCAGGTGGGCTTCTTCCCAGTAGAGGGCTCCTTCTTCTCCTCCTCCTCCTTCGCAAGAGACTTTTCAGACTTAAGGCTGTTTTACTTTCACCTGTATTACAGATGTTAAAGTGCCTTCTTCTTAGAAATTACTGGTTCTTGGTTTCCTCAAGTTTCCCTTTGAATTTTGTAGGGCTTCGAATTGCTCATTGGAGATCTGATTGGCTGTGCAGATTAAAAGATCATTGCAGGGACAGCTGCCGACACTGTCTTTTCATCTCTCTCTGGCTGCCATCACACACATGAAATAGCAGACTTTCAGTCCACTTTCTGACTGGATTTTACCGTGGAAACTAGCAGAACCCAGCTGGAAAGTGTATTGAAAGTGCATTCTTTAGTATGAGTGAGACTACTGTTCTTACGTGAACGTATGAACATATGAAGCTGCCTTATCCTGAATCAGACCCTCGGTCCATCAAAGTCAGTATTGTCTACTCAGACTGGCAGCTGCTCTCCAGGGTCTCAAGCTGAGGTTTTTCATGCCTCCTTGCCTGGGTCCTTTTTAGTTGCAGATGCCGGGGATTGAACCTGGGACCTTCTGCATACCAAGCAGATGCTCTACCACTGAGACCCAACCCCTCTTCGAAGTGTATTTTTAAAGTTAACTGTTCTCTCCTGCACTTGGGCTTCCTCTGTGTGCGTTTGTATGTTGGCTCCACCTCTCGCATGGTCATTTTGTGGTTGTGCTCCAAGAATTTCCGCACAATGATACTTATAGGCAACGTTCCCTCTAAGCTATGGAGGCTCGTGAGCAAAAATTCTACCTTGTGAGCTACTGGCATTAAAGTTGTGAGCTCCTGCATGAACTAGTTTGCTCTGGCGGCCATCTTTCCTGAGGTAAGGCAAAAATGTGTGAGCTGGAGGCCAAACAACTGTGAGCTAGTTCACATGAACTCAGCTTAGAGGGAACACCGCTTCTCGGCTGATTCCAGACCCACAGTTTAAACCACCCCAGGGATGGCAGGTGAGTCCGACTCCCGTCCCGCTCCCACCCTCAACCCATCCTTTCCTACAGGCTGGTCAGCTCAAAAAGGTACCACCAGCGGCGGACTGAGTCTAAAAATATTGATTGCCAGGTAGGGTTGCCAAGTCCAATTCAAGAAATATCTGGGGACTTTGGGGGTGGAGCCAAGAGACTTTGGGGGTGGAGCCAGGAGACATTAGGGGTGGAGCCAGGAGCAAGGGTGTGACAAGCATAATTGAACTCCAAAGGGAGTCCTGGCCATCACATTTCAAGGGACCGCACATCTTTTAAATGCCTTCCTTCCATAGGAAATAAAGGATAGGAGCACCTTCTTTGGGGGCTCATAGAATTGGACCCCCTGGTCCAATCTTTTTGAAACTTAGGCATTATTTTGAGGAGAGCCACTGTATACTATAGTGAAAATGTGATGCCTCTACCTCAAAAAACAGGGCCCCCAGAGCCCCAGATACCTGTGGATAAATTCTCCATGATTTTCTCTGGGAATAAATCTCCATAGGGAATCATGAGTACCCAGAAGACATTTCCCTCCCCTCCCCTTTCTGATGACCCTGAAGCGGGGGGAGGGCCTCCAAACCGGGGGATCCCCTGCCCCCACCTGGGGATTGGCAACCCTATTGCCAGGAGACATACGGGGCCCACCCACAAGGCTATCATTTAAATTTTATACGAAATGAATGAAATTTTCACAAATACAGAGCCAGGTGGGGAAAAGGTACAATTAAAACATTTGCAAAATAAATGTATATATATCTATTAGTAATTACAGTGTACATGCTGTATATTGTACATATTACTGGCGGTAGACAATACTGTGTTTAAAACAATTTTATTAGTTTGCAATATATTGTTATAAAATGAAAGAAAAAAATAATACAAATTGAAAACAATACATCACATTTTTCTCCCCTTCTTCTCGCCTCCCCTTTTCTTGACCCCCGGCGATGTTTGCTTAAAAGTGAACCTTGAGGCGGCTACCTGAACCCAGCTGGAGAGCCAGTTTGGTGTAGTGGATAAGTGTGAGGACTCTTATCTGGGAGAACTGGGTTTGATTCCCCACTCCTCCACTTGCACCTGCTAGCATGGCCTTGGGTCAGCCATAGCTCTGGCAGAGGTTGCCCTTGAAAGGGGAGCTGCTGTGAGAGCCCTCTCCAGCCCCACCCACCTCACAGGGTGTCTGTTGTGGGGGAGGAAGGGAAAGGAGATTGTGAGCCGCTCTGAGACTCTTCGGAGTGGAGGGCGGGATATAAATCCAATATCTTCATCTACCTCACAGGGTGTCTGTTGTGGGGGAGGAAGGGAAAGGAGATTGTGAGCCCCTCTGAGACTCTTCAGAGTGCAGGGCGGGATTTAAATCCAATATCTTCATCTACCTCACAGGGTGTCTGTTGTGGGCGGGGGGGAAGGTAAAGGAGATTGTGAGCCGCTCTGAGACTCTTTGGAGTGGAAGCTGGGATATAAATCCAATATCTTCATCTACCTCACAGGGTGTCTGTTGTGGGGAGGAGGAGGGTAAAAGAGATTGTGAGCCCCTCTGAGACTCTTCGGACTAGAGGGCAGGATATAAATCCAATATCTTCATCTACCTCATAGGGTGTCAGTTGTGGGGGAGGAAGGTAAAGGAGATTGTCAGCTGCTCTGAGACTCTTCGGAGTGGAGGGTGGGATATAAATCCAATATCTTCATCTACCTTACAGGGTGTCTGTTGTAGGGGAGGAAGGTAAAGGAGATTGTGAGCCGTTCTGAGACTCTTCGGAGTGGAGGGCGGGATATAAATCCAATATCTTCATCTACTTCACAGGGTGCCTGTTGTGGGGGAGGAAGGTAAAGGAGATTGTGAGCCGCTCTGAGACTCTTCGGAGTGGAGGGCGGGATATAAATCCAATATCTTCATCTACCTCACAGGGTGCCTGTTGTGGGGGAGGAAGGTAAAGGAGATTGTGAGCCGTTCTGAGACTCTTCGGAGTGGAGGGCGGGATATAAATCCAATATCTTCATCTACCTCACAGTGTTTCTGTTGTGGGGGAGGAAGGTAAAGGAGATTGTGAGCCCCTCTGAGACTCCTTGGAGTGGAGGGCGGGATATAAATCCAGTACCTTCATCTACTTCACAGGGGGTCTGTTGTGGGGGAGGAAGGTAAAGGAGATTGTGAGCCACTCTGAGACTCTTCGGAGTGGAGGGCGGGATATAAATTCAATATCTTCATCTACCTCACAGGGTGTCTGTTGTGGGGGGGGGAGTTAAAGGAGATTGTGAGCCACTCTGAGACTCTTCGGAGTGGAGGGCGGGATATAAATCCAGTATCATCTTCTACTTCCGCTGGGATCAACTCAGGTCGTAAGCAGAGCTTGGACTGCGGTACTGCAGCTTTACCACTCTGCGCCACAGGGCTCTGTAGTTCTTATAGTAGGATGATGCTTATATGATCATTGTTTCCAGTGGTCATTTTGTAGAAAAATAGGTGGCGGAGCTCATCCAGGGATCGTAATGCAGCTGCACCAACTATTCAATGGGCAAGGTGGGAAGGAGGAGGTGGCACCCTCAGAAAGGTTCAGGAGCTGTGTTCCTTTGAGCGCCTGCTGAATCCGAGGCCTGATTGTTTCCCCCAGATATTTGTGGTGTTACTGAAGGGAAAGATTCATATGTTCGTTATTTTGGTCAGTACCTGTTACCTCCGGCATTTTTTTCATCCAACACTCTGGTCCCCTGGAGAAGACCTGTGGAAGTCCTCTCTTCAGTGAAGGCGTGGGGCAAAGCATCCTTTCCAGCAGTTCCTTCCTTCCTCTCTTATCAGAACATCTCACCATCTGTCAGGGAAAGCGGAGAAACGTAAGTGAGAATTGGCCGTGTACTGTCCAAGCCTCATACCTCCAGGCAAGCCATGAAAGGCACCCTTGTCTAAGCCCAGCAGAAGGAGATGTTTCGGCTCCATGATGAGGTAATCAATTGCTCCATATCCTAGAAAAGGAAACGTGGGCAGCCAATACCAACCACAATATTCCACAAGTTCAGGTGTTCACAAGCTGACTCAGAGATGAAGGGGCAGGGGAAAGAGAGAGGGATGAAGGAGCTTGGGAGAGCGAAGTAGCATCTGCCGTTGTCTGAAGAACAGGTGTTGCCGGGCAGAGCTAAGGGAAAAACAACTCAAAGGGGAAGGAAGGAAGGAAGGAAGGGAGTACAGAATTATGAAATGAAGAGAGCTCAGTTGGCATAACAGGCTCTTGAATTCTGGCATTGGCTGCAGCTTCAGGGGAGGGAGGTTTAGGGCCTATAAACGCAAGAGAAAGTATGTTGGTTGCAAGAGGTCAGGTTGGAACTGACGGGGTGGCCCCTGAACGCATGAAGCTGCCTTCTACTGAATCATAGAATCGTAGAGTTGGAAGGGACCTCCAGGGTCATCTAGCCAACCCGCTGCACAATGCAGGAATCTCACAGGCACCTCCCTCTAAATTCATAGGCTCTTCATTGCTGTCAGATGGCCATCTAGCCTCTGTTGAAAAACCTCCAAGGAAGGAGAGCCCACCACCTCCTGAGGAAGCCTGTTCCACTGAGGAATCGCTCTAACGGTCAGGAAGTTCTTCCTAATGTTGAGCCAGAAACTCTTCTGATCTAATTTCAACCCGTTGGTTCTGGTCCTACCTCCCGGGGCCACAGAAAACAATTCCACCCCATCCTCTATAGGACAGCCCTTCAAGTACTTGAAGATGGTGATCCTATCACCTCTCAGCCACCTCCTCTGCAGGCTAAACATCCCCAGCTCCTTCAACCTTTCCCCATAGGACTTGGTCTCCAGACCCCTCACCATCTTTGTCACCCTCCTCTGGACCCGTTCCGGCTTGTCTATATCCTTCTTAAAATGTGGTGCCCAAACCTGAACGCAATACTCCAGGTGAGGTCCTTCCAGAGCAGAGTAAAGCGATACCATCACATCACGTGATCTGGACACTAGACTTCTGTTGATACAGCCCAAAATTGCATTTGCCTTTTTAGCCACCGCATCACACTGTTGACTCGTGTTCAGCGTATGATCCACTACGCTAAACGTGAGTCAAGAGTGTGATGCAGTGGCTAAAAAGGCAACTGCAATCAGATCCTTGGTCCATCAAGGTCAGTCTGATCTACTCAGACTGGCAGCCGCTCTCCAGGGTCTTTCCCATCACCTGCTGCTGGATCTTTTTAACTGGAGAGGCTGGGGATAGAGCCTGATGTCTTCTGCAAACCAAGCGGGTGCTGTGCCTCTGAGCCACAGCCCCTTCCCTGAACAGTAGGGTCGCCAACCTCCAGGTCTGGCCTGGAGGGAAAGCCCAAGGCTCCGTGTTTCAGAAATGTCTTAATAATGTCTACAAACTGAGTCACTTTCTTGCAGTAAAAATGAACAAGGAATCTTCAGTCATGGCTGTGATGCTTTTACTGTTCTTGGGTCCGTCACAGTTCTTGAAAGAGCTGCTTTCTCAAGAGCAGTTTCTGTCAGAGCTCTCTCAGCTCCACCCACCTTGTGGGGAGGGGAAGGGAAAGGAGGTTGTAAGCCCCTCTGAGACGCCTTTGGGTAGTGAAGGGCGGGGTATAAATCCAACCTCCTCCTCCTTTTTCTTCTCCTTCTTCCTGTTTCTCACTTTCGCTCTGCTCATGCAGGGTGACAGACCACGGGGAGGTGATAATCTCTTTGAAATGTGCTATCAAGCATGAATCTGGGAGGCAAAATTTATTGCAACCAAGCCAAGGTACCCATGAGGAAGAAGAAAAGTTACAAGACCCAATGGTACCAATACAATAGAAAGGCTCCAGCAAGACCTGCACAATAGGGTGGCTGGCACCATTTGCTAGACTTCCATTTCCACCTGGAGGGTCCAAATCCTGAGATTGGTCTCGCCCCATTGTGGCAGGCGACCATGTTCTAGGCTCTCACTGTTACTTGATGACACTAAATTGTTCAGGGTGCTGAGAACCAGAGAGGATTGTGAGGCACTCCAAAGGGATCTGTTGAGGCTGGGTGAGTGGGCGTCAGCGTGGCAGATGAGGTTCAATGTGGCCAAGTGCAAAGTAACGCACACTGGTGTCAAGAATCCCAGCTGCAAATACACGTTGATGGGGCGTGAACTGGCAGAGACTGACCAAGAGAGAGATCTTAGGGTCGTGGTAGAGAACTCACTGAAAATGTCAGGACAGTGTGCGATTGCAATAAAAAAGGCCAACGCCATGCTGGGAATTTAGGAAGGGAATTGAAAACAAATCAGCTAGTATCATAACGCCCCTGTATAAATTGATGGTGTGGTCTAATTTGGAATACTGTGTGCAATTCTGGTCACCGCACCTCAAAAAGGATATTATAGCATTGGAGAAAGTCCAGAAAAGGGCAACTAGAATGATTAAAGGTTTGGAACACTTTCCCTATGAAGAAAGGTTAAAACGCTTGGGGCTCTTTAGCTTGGAGAAATGTCGACTGCGGGGTGACATGATAGAGGTTGACAAGATTATGCATGGGATGGAGAAAGTAGAGAAAGAAGTCCTTTTCTCCCTTTCTCACAATACAAGAACTCATGGGCATTCCATGAAATTGCTGAGCAGTCAGGTTAAAACGGATAAAAGGAAGTACTTCTTCAGCCAAAGGGTGATTAACATGTGGAATTCACTGCCACAGGAGGTGGTGGCAGCTACAAGCATAGCCAGCTTCAAGAGGGGATTGGATAAAAATATGGAGCAGAGGTCCATCAGTGGCTATTAGCCACAGTGTGTGTGTGAAGCTTCTCTCATGTTCTTATTTGACACAGAGTGTTGGACTGGATGGGCCATTGGCCTGATCCAACATGGCTTCTCTTATGTTCTTATGTGACATAGAGTGTTGGACCAGATGAGGCACTGGACTGATTCAACATGGCTTCTCTTATGTTCTTATGTGACGCAGAGTGTTGGACTGGATGGGCCATTGGCTTGACCCAACATGGCTTCTCTTATGTTCTTATGTGACACAGAGGGTTGGACCGGATGGGTCACTGGCCTGATCCAACATGGCTTCGCATATGTTCTTATGTGACACAGAGTGTTGGACTGGATGGGCCATTGGCCTGATCCAACATGGCTTCTCTTATGTTCTTATGATGGAGTACGCAGCACCCTGTTTGTTCATTGAAAAGTTTTAACTTGGATCTAGCTTGGAAAAAGTTCTGGCAAAATGAAGTGTGGAATACCAGTTTGGCCATTAGCTGAGGCTTAAACCAAGTTAAACTGAAGCCAAGTCTGATGGACTTTCTCCACTTTGGATTCCTCCACATTAAATTTTCTGGAACAGAAGCTATCTGTCCTGAAGAAAGCGGATTTGGTGCAACTGCGGAAGACTTACCTATTGTAGACTGCTGGATTCTCTGTTCCGTTCTATGCAGTCGTGATACGTTTCTCTGCACAATTTTGGCATATGGATTGAATTTTGTGAATATTTTGTAAATCATTCTGAAAACATTTGTATTACCGACTGTGCAATTTTGTTTACCTTGTGGTTGAGGCTTTATTGACATGGTAGCTGTTTGCTTTTCCTTGGCACCTGAAATGCTGGCAGGAGGAAGCGGGGCAGAGGGGGAGTTACGCTTGTTGTGTAAGAATGTGCTGATGTCATTTCCAGGAATAACCAGAAGCGGTGTTATAGAATGCTCTAGGAATGGCAAAAATCTATGGTAAGTTTGCACCCTCTAGAGCAAGGGTGTCGAACAAGCAGTCCGGAGGCCGAATCAGGCCCCCGGAGGGCTCCTATCAGGCCCCTGAACAACTGGCTATTATCTGCTTCCTTCTTCCTGTCTCTTGCTTCCTTCTGCATCACAGCTTGCTTTGCCAGGCTTGCTCGATCACACAGGAGCTACAGAGCAAAGCCTCTATTTCTCCATTGGCTGAGGCTCCCCCCCCCCCACAACAGACACCCTGTGAGGTAGATGAAGATATTGGATTTATATCCCGCCCTCCACTCCGAAGAGTCTCAGAGTGGCTCACAATCTCCTTTCCCTTCTTCCCCCACAACAGACACCCTGTGAGGTAGATGAAGATATGGGATTTATATCCCGCCCTCCACTCTGAAGACTCTCAGAGCGGCTCACAATCTCCTTTCCCTTCCTCCCCCACAACAGACACCCAGTGAGGTGGGTGGGGCTGGAGAGGGCTCTCACAGCAGCTGCCCTTTCAAGGACAACCTCTGCCAGAGTTATGGCTGACCCAAGGCCATTCCAGCAGCTGCAAGTGGAGGAGTGGGGGAATCAAACCCGGTTCTCCCAGATAAGAGTCTGCACACTTAACCACTATGGCTGACCCAAGGCCATTCCAGCAGCTGCAAGTGGAGGAGTGGGGAATCAAACCCGGTTCTCCCAGATAAGAGTCCACTCACTTAACCACTATGGCTGACCCAAGGCCATTCCAGCAGCTGCAAGTGGAGGAGTGGGGAATCAAACCCGGTTCTCCCAGATAAGAGTCCACTCACTTAACCACTATGGCTGACCCAAGGCCATTCTAGCAGCTGCAAGTGGAGGAGCGGGGAATCAAACCCGGTTCTTCCAGATAAGAGTCCGCACACTTAACCACTACACCAAACTGGTTCTCCAGTGTTTGCTATGCAAAAGCCACGACACTTCCTGTAACTCCAGCACAGATAGTGGGAAATCCGACGGACGCTAGGCAGAGAAGAGGAACCTGATTGCAGGGTAAGCTGTGTGCGAAATCGGTATCAGCCTTCCATCCTTCCGAGTTCGGTCAAATGAGTCCCCAGCTTGCTAGGGGGAAAGTGTAGATGACTGGGGAAGGCCACCCCGTAAAAAGTCTGCCGTGAAAATGTTGTGAAAGCAACGTCACCCCAGAGTCGAAAACGACTGGTGCTTGCACAGGGGACTACCTTGACCTATCTTTTTATGTATAAACAGCTGTAGATTCATACAGGCAGCTATTAGTGTTGATCTCACGAAGAAACATTGAATGGTAAGGTTATAAAAATACTGCATTGTCCTTATTTCTACATCACTGATTTTTTTTTTGTTAATTCTTCATTTAAACTGGTAGAATCATCCAATGAGCTTCTCAATTTTGAAGTTTCACACTGAAAAATGCCGGCTTGGATTCTTGAATTTGAAACGTCCCATGCAGAATCTAAACGGAGAAACTGAAAAATTCTACCAACATGGAATGTTTGCAGATATTCCTTTCAGTCCTGCTAAGAGCCTATGGAGCAGCTTTCATGCTAAAGTGAACCGAAATAAACCCTTTGAGGTAGCGGATTTTTTTTTTTTGGTTGAACATATATGAAGCTGCCTTATACTAAATCAGACCCTCGGCCCATCAAAGTCAGTCTTGTCTACTCAGACTGCCAGCGGCTCTCCAGGGTCTCAAGCTGAGGTTTTTCACACCTATTTGCCTGGACCCTTTTAGTTGGAGATGCTGGGGATTGAACCTGGGACCTTCTGCTTACCAAGCAGATGCTCTACCACTGAGCCACCGTCCCTCCCAAGAGACATCGCAGATTACTAGAACATATATGAACATATGAAGCTGCCTTATCCTGAATCAGACCCTCTTTGGTCCATCTAAGTCAGTCTTGTCTACTCAGACTGGCAGCGGCTCTCCAGGGTCTCAAGCGGAGGTTTTCCATAGCTGATTCTCTGATGTATTTATTTATTGAATCAAATTTGTATTCCGCCCTCCCCTTACGAGCTCAGGGCGGCTAACAGCATTTAAAACCAACAATTCAGCTTAAAAACAAGACAACATAATAAAACAACAACAAACAATTTGCAATTCTTTTTGGTTCTGTTAAAACTATTGTATTTGCTGCCTTGCACCCATCTTTAGGACAAAAAGGAGGAGGAAATATCCATCAGTTTAAGGTTAGCTAGTTATTCTCTTTCTTGTTTTCTTTCTAGGGGAGTGGCAGTGGCTCAGTGGTAGAGCATCTGCTTGACAAGCAGAAGGTCTCAGGTTCAATCCCCGATTCCCTGGCATTTCCAACTAAAAAAGGGTCCAGGCAAATAGGAGTGGAAAACCTCCGCTTGAGACTCTGGAAAGCCGCTGCCAGTCTGAGTAGACAAGACTGACTTTGATGAACCGAGGGTCTGATTCAGTATAAGGCAGCTTCATATGTTGACATATGTTCATATGTCTAAGGAGAGGGATGGTGGCTCAGTGGCAGAGCATCTGCTTGGTAAGCAGAAGGTCTCAGGTTTAATCCCCGGCATTTCCAATTAAAAAAAGGTCCAGGCAAATGGGTTTGGAAAACCTCCGCTTGAGACCCTGGAGAGCCGCTGCCAGTCTGAGTAGACAAGACTGACTTTGATGGGCCGAGAAGGGTCTGATTCAGTAGGGGGCAGCTTCATATGTTCATATATGTTCTAGTAATCTGCGACGTCTCTTGTTATGCTCTGATTAATTCTCATTTATCTGTATTCTAGTTTATAGAGAACATATGATGATGGAGAAAATAGAGGTTTTGCTCTGTAGCTCCGGTGTGATAGAGCAAGACTTGCAAAGCAAGCTGTGATGGAGAAAACAGAGGTTTTGCTCTGTAGCTCTGGTGTGATTGAGCAAGACTTGCAAAGCAAGCTGTGACGCAGAAGGAAGCAAGAAGGAAACAGATGACAGCCAGTTGCTTGAGGGCCTGCTAGGAACCCTCCAGGGGCTTAATTCAGCTGCCTGGCTGCATGTTTGACACCGCTGCCATAGAGTCTCTAGTGATTCCTAGCTCTTCCAATGCCATTTCCTTTTCTCACACGATAGCTTTTGCAGTGACATCACAACCACTGCCATGCCATCCTATATCCCCACCTACTTTCCTCCTCCCAGTCACCTGGCAACCATATAGGGCTTTAATCTTAAGAATCGTTTCTGAGGAGTCAAAAGGTCAAGGTAGTCCCCTGGAAGTCCCACTAAATGAAACAGGAGGAATTGCTCAGCCGACCTGCTCACGTTTGCTCTGAAATATCGGCAGTACGGGCAGCCAGGCTGTGAGAAGTTAACACTGTGGGATGTTAACACGCCGCAGAGCTGTGAGAAGTTAACACGCAGTCTGGGGAAACATACGATTCTGCGGTCATCGCAAGTCGTCCTCCTTGAGAAATCCATAACTTGCTGCCAAGGCAACAGGCATTTCCACAACACCGTTGCCTCACCTCCGTGGTGAACGCCACATTCCAGGTCAAACGGCTCTGTTTTCCCACCTGCAAGAGCGGACCGTTGGAGATGATATTTCAAAATGGAGCCGGGGAAGGCCGTAAAAAACGCTTTTCGTGGCAACCTATATATTTTATGTTAGGCAGGCGCTTAACACGATATATTTTATAAATGTGCTAATGTTCCATAAATCGCTTGGCGTGTAATTCGGCACGCCGGGCGCATTGCAGGGGATCAGAGATTTCCACACGTAACCACACAAGCGTGCGTGTGTACCTATACCCGCAGACACATAGGGATTTCCTGGGTAACTTTGTGAGAGGGGGAGACCATTGTTTGGGGGCAACACTCTGCGAGCTGCCCTAACGTCTATAGAAGAAGAAGACATTGGATTTATATTCCGCCGTCCACTCAAGAGTCTCAGAGCGGCTCACAATCTCCTTTATCTCCCCCCCCTCCACAACAGACACCCTGTGAGATGGGTGGGGCTGAGAGGACTCTCACAGCAGCTGCCCTTTCAAGGACAACCTCTGCCAGAGCTATGGCTGACCCAAGGCCATTCCAGCAGCTGCAAGTGGATGAGTGGGGAATCAAAACCTATTTCTCCCAGATAAGAGTCCACTCACTTAACCACTATGGCTGGAGGACGGTAAGCAGTGGGGTGCCGCAGGGCTCGGTACTGGGTCCCATGCTCTTTAACTTGTTCATAAATGCTTTAGAGTTGGGAGTGAGCAGTGAAGTGGCCAAGTTTGCGGAATACACTAAATTGTTCAGGGTGAGGAGAACCAGAGAGGATTGTGAGGAACTCCAAAGGGATCTGTTGAGGCTGGGTGAGTGGGCGTCAACGTGGCAGATGCGGTTCAATGTTGCCAAGTGCAAAGAAATGCACATTGGGGCCAAGAATCCCAGCTGCAAATACAAGTCGATGGGGTGTGAACTGGCAGAGATTGACCAACAGAGAGATCTTGGGGTTGTGGTAGATAACTCACTGAAAATGTCAAGACAGTGTGCGTTTGCAATAAAAAAAGGCCAACGCCATGATGGGAATTATTAGAAAGGGAATTGAAAACAAATCAGCCAGTATCATAATGCCCCTGTATGAATCGATGGTGTGGTCTCATTTGGAGTACTGTGTGCAGTTCTGGTCGCCGCACCTCAAAAAGGATATTATAGCATTGGAGAAAGTCCAGAAAAGGGCAACTAGAATGATTAAAGGGCTGGAACACTTTCCCTATGAAGGAAGGTTGAAACGCTTGGGACTCTTTAGCTTGGAGAAACATCGACTGCGGGGTGACATGGTAGAGGTTTACAAGATAATGCATGGGATGGAGAAAGTAGAGAAAGAAGTCCTTTTCTCCCTTTCTCACAATACAAGAACTCGTGGGCATTCGATGAAATTGCTGAGCAGACAGGTCAAAACGGATAAAAGCAAGTACTTCTTCATCCAAAGGGTGATTAACATGTGGAATTCACTGCCACAGGAGGTGGTGGCGGCCACAAGCATAGCCACCTTCAAAAGGGGTTTAGATAAAAATATGGAGCACAGGTCCATCAGTGGCTATTAGCCACAGTGTGTGTGTGTGTGTGTGTGTGTGTGTGTGTATATATATTTGGCCGCTGTGTGACACAGAATGTTGGACTGGATGGGCCATTGGCCTGATCCAACATGGCTTCTCTTATGTTCTTATGGCTGACCCAAAGCCATTCCAGCAGGTGCAAGTGGAGGAGTGGGGAATCAAACCCCGTTCTCCCAGATAAGAGTCCGCACACATAACCACTACACCAAACTGGCTCTCTATAGTAGATATGCAGCCAAATTTTAAATCAAGCAGAGCTTTAAAGTAGCTTTTTTTCAGTCTTGAAGTCTTTAGGTAGGGTTGCGAATCCCTAGTTTAGGGCAGGGGATCCCCTGGTTTGGAAGCTCTCCTCCCACTTGGGGGTCATCGGAAACCAGGGGGGGGGAATGTCTTCTGGGCACTCCATTATTCCCTATGGAGAACGATTCCCATAGGGTATAATGGAGAATGGTTCTGCATGTATTTGGGACTCTGGGGGGGGCTGTTTTTGAGGTAGGGGCACCACATTTGCAGAATAGCATCTGGTGCCTCTTCTCAAACTCTTCCAAGTTTCAGAAAGATTGGACCAGGGGGTCCAATTCTATGTGCCCCAAAAGAAGGTGCCCCTTTCCTTTGTTATATGGAAGGAAGGCATTTAAAAGGTGTTCAGTCCCTTTAAATGTGATGGCCAGGACTCCCTTTGGAGTTCAATGATGCTTGTCATACCCTTGCTCCTGGCTCCACACCCAATGTCTCCTGGCTCCACCCCCAATGTCTCCTGCCTCCACCCCCATGTCTCCTGGCTCCACCCCCAAAGTCTCCTGGCTCCATCCCTAATGTCTCCTGGCTCCACCCCCAATGTCACCTGGCTCCACCCCAATGTCTCCTGGCTCCACCCCCAATGTCAACTGGCTCCACCCCCAATGTCACCTGGCTCCACCCCCAATGTCTCTTGGCTGCACCCCAATATCACCTGGCTCCACCCCAATGTCTCCTGGCTCCACCCCCAATGTCTCCTGGCTCCACCCCCAATGTCACCTGGATCCACCCCCAATGTCTCCTGGCTCCACCCCCAATGTCTCCTGGTTCCACCCCCAATGTCTCCTGGCTCCACCTCCAAAGTCTCCTGGCTCCACCCTCAATGTCTCCTGGCTCCACCCCCAATGTCTCCTGGCTCCACCCGCAATGTCACCTGGCTCCACCCCCAATGTCTTTTGGTTCCACCCCAATGTCTCCTGGCTCCACCTCCAAAGTCTCCTGGCTCCACCCCCAATGTCTCCTGGCTCCACCCCCAATGTCTCCTGGCTCCACCCCCAATGTCTCCTGGCTCCACCCCCAATATCACTTGGCTCCACCCTAAAAGAGCCCAGAGATTTCTTGAATTGGATCTGGCAACTCTGCCTCCTGGTGGCACCTGCAGATCTCTCTGGCTAATACAGGTGAGCTCCAGATGACCAAGATCGGTTTCCCTGTAGAATATGGCTGCTTTGGAGGGTGGACTCTGTGGCGTTAAACCCAGCGGAGAGCCCTCCCCTCCCCAGGTGCCACAACCAAATTCTTCAAGCACTTCGCAGATCAGAGCTGGGAACCCTAGTGTGGATATCCAAAATGTTCTCACTGACGTGTGTGTAAAGTGCAGTCACTTCACTGCTTACTTAAAGCAACCCAATAGGGGTAATAATAATTAATAATGGGCAGAACCACTTTGGTGTAGTGCCAGGACTCTTATCTGGGAGAACAGGGTTTGATTCCCCACTCCACCCCTTGCACCTGCTGGAATGGCCTTGGTCAGCCAGAGCTCTAATAGAGAGCCAGTTGGGCGTAGTGGTTATTTGGGAGAACCAGGTTTGATTCCCCACTCCTCCACTTGCAGCTGCTGGTGTGACCTTGGATCAGCTACAAGTTCTCACAGTGCTATTGGTCTCAAGAGAAGTTTCTGTCAGAGCTCTCTCAGCTCCTCCCACCTCACAGGGTGTCTGTTGTGGGGAGCAGGAGGGAAAGGAGATTGTAAGCAGCTCTGAGACTCCTTTGGATAGTGAAGGAAAGGAAAGGTGCCCTGTGCAAGCACCAGAGTCGTTTCCGACTCTGGGGTGACGTTACTTGCACAATGTTTTCACGGAAGAGTGAGGTATAAATCCAATCTCCTCCTCCTCCACCACCACCACCACCACCACCTTCTTCTTCCTCTTCCTCTTCCTCTTCTTCTTCTTCTTCTTCTTCTTCTTCTTCTTCTTCTTCTTCTTCTTCTTCTTCTTCTTCTTCTTCTTCTTCTTCTTCTTCTTCTTCTATAACCAGGAGATCCTAAGATTATCTAGCAGTCTGAAATACTAGGTGTTTTAGTGTTAAGCACCACTAGGTGGCAAGCTAAACTTATTTCAGGAGCTGGGAGAGCTCTGAAGGACTGTGGCTGATCCAAGGTCACCAAGCCGGCTTCATGCCGAAAAGTGTGGATTCGAACCCAGTTCTCCAGATTAGAGTCTGTCACTCTTAACCACTACACTACAGTGGCTCTCTGGGAGACCAGAAGAAACTTTGGAGCAGAAGGCTGTTGTGCAGTGGTTAGAGTCCAGGTCTGTAGACCGGCTGCAAACCCCTACTCTGTCTCAAACTATCCTGGCTGAGTTTAGGCCTGTTGGTCTTTCTTAGCGGAACTCACCTCATAGACTTGCTGAAAGGCAGGGAGATGTTGTGGTTTAGAGGGTCGGACTAGGATTTGTGGAACTTTGAAACTCAGGTGTGAATCTCTGCTGTGCTGTGGAAGGTTGCCGGGTGATTTTGCAGTCACAACTTCTCAGCCTGATCTACCTCCAGGGCCTACCTGGGAGCTGGCATTCATGTTTCTTACCCAGATAGCTTTTCCCTGCATTTCCCCTCCCCCCTCTGTTCACTGTCCCACTTGGTCCTTTCTCCAGGGAAGAGATGCTTCCTTCGTTTTCATTCTGTATGTTGTTGCTATTGCCAGTTTGGGATTGCTGTTTATTCTTTTAAAAATGCAATAGTTTTTAATGCCATTTATGCAATGTTGGTGTGCCATTCATACATTAAAGAGAAGGAGGAGGAGGAAAAGAAGGAGGAGAAGGAAGAGGAAAAAGAGGAGGAGAAGGAGGAGGAGGAAGAGAAGGAGGAGGAGGAGGAAAAGAAGGAGAAGGAAAAGGAAAAAGAGGAGGAGAAGGAGGAAGAGGAGGAGGAAGAAAAGAAGGAGGAGAAGGAGGAGGAAGAGGAGAAAGAGGAGGAGGAAAAGAAGGAGGAGAAGGAGGAGGAAGAGGAGGAGAAGAGGAGGAGGAGGAGGCGGAAGAGAAGGAGGAGGAAAAGGAGGAGAAGAGGAGGAGGAAGAGAAGGAGGAGGAGGAAAAGAAGAAGGAGGAGGAAAAGGACGAAGAGGAGGAAAAGAAGGAGGAGGAGGAAGAGAAGGAGGAGGGAAGAGGTGATGGTGGAAGGGGGAAGTTATTGGAGCTATACCCTGGCCTTAAGGTTTGCGCTTTCCTTCCCCACAAGGGAGATGGGGACATTTGGATTGACAGGCTGCGTGGTGCAGTGGTTACCCTGGTAGACTAGGAGCTAGGAGACCAAGGTTCGAATCCCCACTTCGCCATGGAAGCTCACTGGGTCATTCCAAGCCAATCTTTCACACACTCAACCTTGCAAGGTTGTTATGAAGACAAACCGGAGAAGTGAGTAAGAAATTTATGTAGTCCAGACAGCAGTTGTAATTCCAGGAAATCTCCAATCCTCACCTGGGGGTTGGTAACCCTAGGGATGGCCCATGCACTCTCCCTCTCTCTGTCTCTCTCTCTGCATCTGTTTCCCACTCGGCTGTAGAGGGCAGTGGCCCCCTTGTCAAACTCACCAACTCTCGTCCACCGTTTTTCCCAGAGAGCTGCAGGGATGGAGGTGCTGTCTGTCTGCAGGCTCCCGCAAGCTTGATTTGTCTTGGCCGCCGTTCCCTAACATGCTTTGGGAAGGGCCCGGAAAGGAAATGGGTGTGAGCTCTCATCAAGCCACAAGTTTGTCCTCGCACCCCCCCCCCCTTCCCACCCCCAAGCAGGTCTGGGAGCACGTTGCCAGCAAAGCTCGGGCTACATCATCTCGAAATAACCGCGCCAGATGTTGCGCAGGGGACTCCCCTCCCCTCTTCTTGGACGGAACAGGCCCTGCTTTGCTCCTTTCCCAGTTTCCATGGACTCACTCATGGAAGAAGGAGGAGGAGGAAGAGAAGAAGATGATGATGATGATATTGGATTTATATCCTGAGCTATACTGTGAATCTCAGAGCCTCAGAGAGGCTTACAATTGCCTTTAACTCCACCCACCCTCCCCCACAACAGACACCCTGTGAGGTGAGTGGGGCTGAGAGAGCTCTCACAGAAGCTGCCCTTTCAAGGACAACTCTGTGAGAGCTATGGCTGACCTGAGGCCATTCCAGCAGCTGCAAGTGGAGGAGTGGGGAATCAAACCTAGTTCTCCCAGATAAGAGTCTGTGCACTTAAGCACCACACCAAACTGGCTCTCTATTAGAGCTATGGCTGACCCAAGACCATTCCAGCAGGTGCAAGTGGAGGAGTGGGGAATCAAACCTAGTTCTCCCAGATAAGAGTCTGTGCACTTAAGCACCACACCCAACTGGCTCTCTATTAGAGCTATGGCTGACCCAAGGCCATTCCAGCAGCTGCAAGTGGAAGAGTGGGGAATCAAACCCGGTTCTCCCAGATAAGAGTCCGCGCACTTAACCACTACACCAAACTGGCTCTCTATTAGAGCTATGGCTGACCCAAGGCCATTCCAGCAGCTGCAAGTGGAAGAGTGGGGAATCAAACCCGGTTCTCCCAGATAAGAGTCCGCGCACTTAACCACTACACCAAACTGGCTCTATATTACAGCTATGGCTGACCCAAGGCCTTTCCATCAGCTGCAAGTGGAAGAGTGGGGAATCAAACCCGGTTCTCCCAGATGAGAGTCCGTGCACTTAACCACTACACCAAACTGACGTTAACTTGCTGTGGCCTCCCTAAGAAGACTCCCACACACACTCTGACACACCCCCCCCCCTTGGCTCACAACTGGAATTTGACAGCCAGCCCTCACCACTGACCCATCGGCTCTTCCGCCACAGCAGAGTCCCTCTTGACAAAGAAGGCGAGTCCGGCTCCACGTGGGTCTGCTTTTCGTTCTGCCCCGAAGCCTGGTATTCTCAACGAGCACAGAGGGAAAGAGGAAGGAGAGAAGTCGGGGAGAGGTCTGGTCAACTGCAGAAAGGTGTGAAGGTGTGTGAGTGAAGGGGGGTGGAGAGGAATATCCAGGGTGATTGCCTCCATGATATTGTGCGGGGGTGGGGGAGGAAAAAAAACCCAGGAGAGAAAACAGGCCAGAAAGCAACGGCTCACTTGGCAAGGAAACAGAGGAGTGCAGAATTTTACAACCGCTGTATAAATGTTGAGGCGATTCCTCCTTCCCACGGAGCTAGGGATTCTATTATTGGCTGATCTGAATCTTGCAAAAATAAATAAAAAGGTGGTGGGGGGGATGTCTGAATGTTATCAGCAGCAAGTCTGCGAAGGATAGGGCCTGAACCTGAGAAGCCAGCAGGAGAAACCCTAGGGTGCTGCATGCCCTAGGTACCCTGTTCCCCCCTGCCCTCACCGCTGCCCCCATGTGGGCAAAAGAACAGTGGCAGCACAATATATGAAATACAAAAATACAAAATATTGTGCACAAACAAACACTCTTAACTGGTGTATATAAAGTTCTATTATAATGAAATGAACAGCCCACAACAGTGGGCATACATTCATACAGTATAAATAGAAAACAACAGTCTCAAAACAATACTCCAAGGAGGACCCCACACAGTCACAGAGTTTTCCAAAATGAGTACAAAGACTCAAAAATAACGTTCCGCAGGAGTCCCTCCGTTGTTTGTTGACTTCTGAAGGACAAATTCTAGCCTTCACGCAAACCCCGGATTTGATTGCGTTCCGCTGCTCCTGCAGCTTCCTCGTAAGTTAAACTGAAAACTCCAGCCAAGTTCTTTCTCAAACGCCCATTTAGGTATCTTAATTTGCCGCATACCATTTAGGTATCTTAATTTGACTGCATTAGCTGTGACGATGGCATTTTCTACCATCCATCCAACTGGCATCCAGTTGTCAATCCCAGAAGTCAAAATTAGGTGTAATACCAGAGTACCGCCTTCTACCCCCTATTTCCAGACCTTTTTTTGGAGAAAAAGCACAGCAGAAACTCATTTGCATACTAGGCCACATACCCCGACATCACCATTGATTTGCACAAGGTGTTTTTGTAGGGGGGAAACCCAAGGGGAACTCATTTGCATATTAGGCCACACCCCCTGATGCTAAAGCCAGATGGAATTGTGTTCCTGTACTTTCCTGCTCAAAACTAGCCCTTCCTGTTCCCAGAAAGATAGCTATCATCTGTTGTGGGGAAACTAGGGTTGCCAAGTCCAATTCAAGAAATATCTGGGGACTTTGGGGGTGGAGCCAGGAGACATTAGGGGTGGAGCCAAGATCAAGGCTGTGACAAGCATCATTGAACTCCAAAGGGAGTTCTGGCCATCACATTTAAAGGGACGGCACACCTTTTCAATGCCTTCCTTCCATAGGAAATCACGAAGGATAGGGGCACTTTCTTTTGGGGCTCATAGAATTGGACCCCCTGGTCCAATCTTTTTGAAACTTGGGGGATATTTGGGGGAGAGGCACTAGATGCTATACTGAAAATTTGGTGCCTCTACCCCAAATAACAGCCCCCCCCCAGAGCCCCAGATACCCGCGGATCAATTCTCCATGATTTTCTATGGGAATAAATCTCCATAGGGAATAACAGAGTTCCCAGCAGACATTTCCCTCCCCTCCCCCCGCTTTCTGACGACCCTGAAGTGGGGGAAGGGCCTCCAAACCGGGGGATGCCCTACCCCAACTGGGGATTGGCAACTCTACACAGTGGTCTTCTAGGAAAAGTAGAAACTTAAGGAGAAGGAATGTAGACCACCTCTTTGGCATCTCCACTTTCTTTTAAAGTCAGTTTGGTGTAGTGGTTAAGTGTGTGTGGACTCTTATCTGGGAGAACTGGGTTTGATTCCCCACTCCTCCACCTGCAGCTGCTGGAATGGCCTTGGGTCAGCCATAGCTCTAATAGGGAGCCAGTTTGGTGTAGTGGTTTAGTGTGCAGACTCTTATCTGGGAGAACCGGGTTTGATTCCCCACTCCTCCACTTGCACCTGCTGGAATGACCTTGAGTCAGCCATAGCTCTCAGAGGAGTTGTCCTTGAAGGGGCAGCAGCAATGAGAGCCCTCTCAGCCTCACCCACCTCACAGGGTGCCTGTTGTGGGAGGAGAAAACATAGGAGATTGTAAGCTGCTCTGAGTCTCTGATTCAGAGAGAAGGGCGGGGTATAAATCTGCAATTCTTCTTCTTCTTAAAAAAAATAGGCAATAGGTGATGTAAAAGATCTCCATCTGATACCCTGCTGAGTAGACAATACTAATCCTGGGCTTGAGAGGCAGATGTTCTGATTCAGTAACAACCTGTTTCCTGGGGTCAAGAGCAGTTTTTATACTATGCCATATTGTTGGAACTTTTTTTTTCTTAAAGGAAAAGCAAACATGGTCCCCCCTTGGCAAATCTTAACCTCCTTTGCGTAACACTTATGAGCTACTCACTGAAGATATTGGATTTGGATTTATATCCCGCCCTATACTCTGAATCTCAGAGCAGTCACAATCTCTGAGAGGAAGCTAGGGCTGAGAGAGCTCTGACAGAGACCGCCTTTTGAAGGACAGCTCTGCGAGAGCTATGGCTAACCGCAAGGCCATTCCAGCAGCTGCAAGTGGAGGAGTGGGGAATCAAACCCGGTTCTCCCAGATAAGTGTCTGCATGCTTAACCACTACACCAAACTGCAGTATTACTCCTCTGTGGAACCACCTCTGAAAACCTCAAATGCAGTCGGGCAGACTTGGATCACGTGGCAAAACCCCGGGGGCTAGGAGACAGTGTAAGGCTTTTCTCACATGTGATTCAAGCTCTCTTCCCAGACAACAAGTTAGCAAAAGATCTGGTGGTCCCAATCCACATAAACTTGTCTGAGCATTTAACTCCTGCCCCAACAATCTCCTTTTCCCCTACCGAATCTGACCCAGCACTTCGCCATCTGATCTTGCTGAAAATCATTACTTTTTTTTTTTTTAAAGAGGGGCTACCGGATAATTGGTGGCAGTTTGTAACCGTGGGCTTGGTTGGTCGGAAATGATATAATATGTATATGATTTCTAGGAATCTAACCTTGTGGGTACGGTTTGTTTGTTTCTTGGACTCTGTTTCTATGGCGATTAAAAATATATACCGAAGGAATGTGATTAATTTCCATTCTGTTGCCATGGAGATTAATAATAATGAAGTGATTATTACTGTGCTTGGAGGGGGGGAGGGGGAGGAAAAAAAAACCTGAGCGTGCAATTCCAGCATCTGTTTCAAAATTGAGGAGGGGGGGTGGTGGAAACGCAGGACCCTTTTTCCATGCCGAAAACGGGTCCGTTCTCAGCGGTGGTCGATGACAAACCGTTTTGCATTCCTTAGCTTCGCTAATGTCGCTTTTAAAAGATCAGGGTCAGTGCCTTTGAATGCCTAGCATCTCCTCAGATTCACTTCACTCCCCCCGCCCCCAAGGTGATTGCTGGCAGGTTCGAGTGGAACAGAACCAATCACTTCTTCACATGACCTGTCCTTGGGTAATGCACAGGGCCGGATTAACACTTAGGCTAAGTAGGCACTGGTCTACGGGCGTCCATGGCTTTAGGCGTCCGGGGCTGACTTTTTCCCTTGGTTGCCCCCCTGCTTGCAGCCCTCCCACCTGCACGTGCAGCCAGCAACTGAGCTGCGCTTTGCCCAACTTTCCTGGTGTGGCTATTGCTACCAAGTTTGTCTCTCTCTGCCTCTCCCCCGGAATTTGGCCAAAGGGGCTTTTAAGAACATAAGAGAAGCCATGTTGGATCAGGCCAACGGCCCATCCAATCCAACACTCTGTGTCACATAAGAACATAAGAGAAGCCCTGTTGGATCAGGCCAACGGCCAATCCAGTCCAACACTCTGTGTCACATAAGAACATAAGAGAAGCCCTGTTGGATCAGGCCAACGGCCAATCCAGTCCAACACTCTGTGTCACATAAGAACATAAGAGAAGCCATGCTGGATCAGGCCAGTGGCCCATCCAGTCCAACACTCTGTGTCACATAAGAACATAAGAGAAGCCCTGTTGGATCAGGCCAATGGCCCATCCAGTCCAACACTCTGCGTCACATAAGAACATAAGAGAAGCCCTGTTGGATCAGGCCAGTGGCCCATCCAGTCTAACACTCTGTGTCACAGAAGAACATAAGAGAAGCCCTGTTGGATCAGGCCAACGGCCAATCCAGTCCAACACTCTGTGTCACATAAGAACATAAGAGAAGCCCTGTTGGATCAGGCCAGTGGCCCCTCCAGTCTAACACTCTGTGTCACATAAGAACATAAGAGAAGCCATGTTGGATCAGGCCAGTGGCCCATCCAGTCTAACACTCTGTGTCACATAAGAACATAAGAGAAGCCATGTTGGATCAGGCCAGTGGCCCATCCAGTCTAACACTCTGTGTCACATAAGAACATACGAGAAGCCCTGTTGGATCAGGCCAGTGGCCAATCCAGTCCAACACTCTGTGTCACATAAGAACATAAGAGAAGCCATGTTGGATCAAGCCAATGGCCCATGCAGTCCAACACTCTGTGTCACATATGAACATAAGAGAAGCCATGTTGGATCAGGCCAGTGGCCCATCCAGTCCAACACTCTGTGTCACATAAGAACATAAGAGAAGCCCTGTTGGATCAGGCCAATGGCCCATCCAGTCCAACACTCTGTGTCACACAGTGGCCAAATATATATATACACACACATATATATACACACTGTGGCTAATAGCCACTGATGGACCTCTGCTCCATATTTTTATCTAACCCCCTCTCGAAGCTGGCTATGCTTGTAGCCGCCACCACCTCCTGTGGCAGTGAATTCCACATGTTAATCACCCTTTGGTTGAAGAAGGACTTCCTTTTTTGGAACAGGGAGAACTGGATTCCAATTTTCACCCAGCGACGACGATCGTGACTTTGTCAGGAAAAGGCAAAAGACCCGTTGCGTAAATTCCAACCGGATGGCAAAATGTGACCATCACTCACTCCCCAACCGCGGAGGAAAACATCAACTTTTGATCAAGAGCTCAAAAGGCGCTCTGAAAGGTGTTGCAAACATTTCAGTTGTGCACCACATTCCCCAAGCTTGAGAGGCTTGATTCGCTTCCTTTCCAGATCCCCCCCCCTCCCTTAGCTGAGCACATTCATCAGGCCCGCTCGACTCCATCACAAACACGTTGCACGTTCTTGCAAAATTGCGAGTGTGCTGATGTGCATGCCGCTGACTGATGAGCGCCACGGACCGCACAAGCTCAAAACTGTTGCGGAGTGGAAATGAGGCGTGACGGGTCCGTGATGAGCCACCAACGGACGTAATCCTAGCAAGACAGTAAATGATGAGCTCTGGCGAACAGGGATTCCCATGCTGAGTACAACCACTCCACAGATGCAGAACGACTAAAAAATACTGCCAATTTTAAGTGGCAAAGAGAACATCAACGCAAGTGGTGCTCCCCTCTGGAGAAAGGGGGACTAAAAAGGAGAGCGCACTTGATTTCTGAGCATGTCATTAACCCTACATGGCTTGGTTGGGACCACAATTTAAGAAGGACGGAGACAAGCTGGGATGTGGCCAGAGGAGGGCAACGAGGCTCTCTGCTCATGCCCTGAGTTTGATCCTGGCAGAAGTTGGGTTCAGGTAGCCAGCTCAAGGTTGACTCAGCTGTCCATCCTTCTGAAGTCTGTAAAATGAGTACCCAGCTTGCTGGGGGGGAAGTGTAGATGACTGGGAAGGCAATGGCAAACCAACCCATTAAAAAGTCTGCCATGAAAACGTCATGATGCAACATCACCCCGGAGTCGGAAACGGCTGGTGCTTGCACAGGGGACTACCTTTACCTTCTAAGAACCTTTAGCAATGAGGATCCAGTGAATTTAGGGGGAGTTATTTGTGCGTTTCCTGCATCGCGCAGGCGGTTGAACATATGAACATATGAAGCTGCCTTATACTGAACCAGACAATTGGTCCATCCAAGTCAGTATTGTCTACTCAGACCGGCAGCAGCTCTCCAGGGTCTCAAGCTGAGGCTTTTTCACACCTATTTGCCTGGACCCTTTTTTGGAGATGCCGGGGATTGAACCTGGGACCTTTTGCTTCCCAAGCAGATGCTCTACCACTGAGCCACAGCCCCATTCATGGCTCTCCAGGGTCTCAAGCTGAGGTTTTTCACGCCTACTTGCCTGGACCCTTTTTTGGAGATGCCGGGGATTGAACCTGGGACCTTCTGCTTCCCGAGCAGATGCTCTACCACTGAGCCACCGTCCCTCCCCTAACTAGACTAGATTGGTTGGACTAGATGACCCTGGAGGTCCCTTCCAATTCATTGATTCTACGAATCTACACCACTGAGCCACATTCCCTCCCATGAGTCTTTACAAGGGATTGTTGGAAGAGAGAAATAAAAAAAAAAAAACAAGAAGAAAACCAAATGTATTTCTTGCAAGGAACTGAATAAATGTGAAAAGCAGGACTAATGCAACATGGTGAAGCATGAGAGGCCCCACCTGGTCACATCTGAACTGTGACATAAGCATACAGGTGCCCAGGACTACATAACGACAGTGACTCACTTGGCAGAGGAAACACTCGCCATAAATCAAGAGGCTTGGTTCTAAGATGGGTGTCTGAGAAACCACAGGAACAATCCCTGAGAAGCGTGGGTGTTGCTATGGAGTAACAGATGCTCGGATCAGCAGGTGGACCAAACAAACTGATTTCGGCAAACGGCACACCACGGGAACCTCGCTGAACGATTGCGTTGACCCAGAAAATTCCTCACGGATGAGAGCGAAATTAAGACGGCTTTATGAGTGTCGAGAAAGTGGAAAAAATCACACAGGCGCACAACGGGAGGGAAAAGGAAGAGACTGGCCACCACCTAAAAGCAGAGACTTCACAGTACAGCGGAGCGAAAAAGGAAACTCATTCTTACGCACAAGATGAGGAGGAGGTGGGAAGGAGAATAGATGGAGTGGCAATTATCTAAGTAAAAAATTCTTATACATACACCTGAATGCAGACGGAGACTTTGAAGCAAAAATTATATCAATCATTCTAAAAATGTATTTATTGATTGTGTTTATATCCCGCCGTCCCCTATCGGACCCAGGGCGGCTAACGACGGTTAAAATACATAACGTTAAAATAGAATACAATAAAATCATTAAAATTTGTTTCATACACATATAATACATTTACAGTTATTATCCTCTAATCCAAGATGGCGTCAGCATTATTAGTTCGTATTTAGCGCTGCATGCAATAATGTTGTTAAATAACTGCCATAGAAGGTGGTGGCAGCTACAAGCATAGCCAGCTTTAAGAGGGATTGGATAAAAATATGGAGCAGAGGTCCATCAGAGGCTTTTAGCCACAGTGTGTATGTATGTATGTATGTATGCGTGTATATATATATATGTGTGTGTGTGTGTGTATACACACACACACATTTATTGGCCACTGTGTGACACAGTGTTGGACTGGATGGGCCACTAGCCTGATCCAATATGGCTTCTCTTATGTGACACAGAGTGCTGGACTGGATAGGCCATTGGCCTGATCCATGTATAAACAAATTTATTAGTAACATAAGGTAGCAGAATTATATCTACAATTTATAAAGAGCTTAAAATAAAAAAAAATCGTTCTACCCCATATCTTACTTTCCTCCCACCCCTCCCTCCGTTACTTGACCCCCGCCAGTGTTATTTTTTTAAAAAAACAAATATTAAAGGTACCTTTAAACTATAAAAATCTTAATCATCAAAAATTGTCCAATGTCCTTTTATTTTCCACTCTTTCTCTACGTATCTTCTGAATTTCTTCCACTCCTCATTAAAAAGTTCTAAATCATAGTCTCTTAGTTTTCTTGTTAATTTGTCCATTTCACTCCATGACATAACTTTTGTAATCCAGTCCCATTTTTCTGGTATTTTTTCTTGCTTCCATAACTGCGCATACAATGCCCTAGCAGCTGAGAGCAAGTACCATATTAAAGTTCATTGGCCTGATCCAACATGGCTTCTCTTATGTTCTTATGTGACACAGAGTGTTGGACTGGATGGGCCATTGGCCTGATCCAACATGGCTTCTCTTAAGTTCTTATGTGACACAGAGTGCTGGACTGGATGGGCCATATATATATATATATGTGTGTGTGTGTGTGTGTGTGTGTGTATGTATATGTGTGTATGTGTATACACACACACACATATATTGGCCACTGTGTGACACAGAGTGTTGGACTGGATGGGCCACTAGCCTGATCCAATATGGCTTCTCTTATGTTCTTATGTGACACAGAGTGCTGGACTGGATGGGCCATTGGCCTGATCCAACATGGCTTCTCTTATGTTCTTATGTGACACAGTGTTGGACTGGATGGGCCATTGGCCTGATCCAACAGGGCTTCTCTTATGTTCTTATGTGACACAGTGTTGGACTGGATGGGCCATTGGCCTGATCCAACAGGGCTTCTCTTATGTTCTTATTGTTAGGCGCTCTATGTTTATACTGGAACATGATTGCCCATACGGGTAGGTTCAGTGTTCCGGAAAAACAAGTGATTCTTAAAATTGAGTTCAATTGGTTGTTTATTCCATTCTACGTATTATTTGCACATTTAAAAATTGGCCTGATACATTGAATGTATATTGTATACATTAATAATATATACTGTACATGTACATAGGACAGAAAAATATGCCACGTTCAATCCTCATTTTGGGCAGGAGCTCACAGGAGTGGACCTCCGGAACCTCTAAATTTTATTGTGCTCTTTCTTTTCTGTCCCTCATGGTCAGGATTAGTATTGTCTACTCAGGCTGGCAGAAACTCACAATGGTATCAAGTGGAGATCTTTTACGTTACGTAATTGCTAGGGTTGCCGGGTCCAATTCAAGAAATATCTTGGACTTCGGGGGTGGAGCCAGGAGACATCAGGGGTGGAGCCAGGAGACACTGGGGGTGGAGCCGGGAGTAAGATTGTGACACGCATAATTGAACTCCAAAGGTAGTTCTGAGCATCACATTTCAAGGGACCACAGACCTTCTAAATGTCTTCCCTCCATTGGAAATAAAGGATTGGGGCATCTTCTTTTGGGGGCTCATAGAATTGAACCCCCCTGGACCAATCTTTTTGAAACTTGTACGGTGTTTTGAAGAGCATCATCAGATGCTATGCTGCAAACTCTGCCTAAAAAAATAGCCCCCCCCGCCAGAGCCCCAGATACCCATGAATCAATTCTCCATTACATCCTAAGGGAATCGGTCTCCATAGGGAATAATGGAGTGCCCAGCAGACAGTTTCTTTCCCCCCCCATTTTCTCATGACCCTGAAGTGGGGGGAGGGCCACCAAACCAGGGGATCACCTGCCCCCACCACGGGATTGGCAACGCTAGTGAGGCACGTGGGGCGCTCAGTGCACTTGGACTGTTCCTGCTGGAGAGCCAGTTTGGTGTAGTGGTTAAGTGTGTGGACTCTTATCTGGGAGAACCGGGTTTGATTCCCCACTCCCCCACTTGCACCTGCTGGCATGGCCTTGGGTCAGCCATAGCTCTGGCAGAGGTTGTCCTTGAAAGGGCAGCTGCTGTGAGAGCCCTCTCAGCCCCACCCACCTCACAGGGTGTCTTTTGTGGGGGAGGAAGGGAAAGGAAATTGTAGGCCGCTCGGAGACTCTGTCCTTGAAAGGGCAGTTGCTGTGAGAGACCTCTCAGCCCCACCCACCTCACAGGGGGTGTCTGTTGTGGGGAGAAAGGTAAAGGAGATTGTGAGCCGCTCTGAGACTCTTTGGAGTGGAGGGCGGGATATAAATCCAATATCTTCATCTACCTCACAGGGTGTCTGTTGTGAGGGCGGAGGAAGGTAAAGGAGATTGTGAGCCGCTCTGAGACTCTTCGGAGTGATGGGCGGGATATAAATCCAATATCATCTTCTTCTTCTAGACTGGTCACCCTACACATGTGTATGGAATTGAAATGGATCAGCAAACCTTGCTGCACAAGAACAAATCAGAAACAAAATTATTGATCAACTATAAATGAATGTAAAAGAAGGGGGGAAGTAGCAAACTTTGGCCAATTCCTGTTGGAGTGGTTTTCTGTTCTTATCTGTTTTCAAGGTGAGCCAAAGGTCACTAAGATGGCACATGGTTGAGATGAGAGATGCCGAGCCCCGCCCATTTTCTGCTCTGTGCCCACCTAACTCTGGGGCTTTACATCAGGGGTGGCCAACGGTAGCTCTCTGGATGTTTTTTTTGCCTACGACTCCCATCAGCCCCAGCCAGCATGGCCAATGGCTGGGGCTGATGACCAAGAGAGAGATCTTGGGGTCATGGTAGATAACTCACTGAAAATGTCAAGACAGTGTGTGTTTGCAATAAAAAAGGCCAATGCCAGGCTGGGAATTATTAGGAAGGGAATTGAAAACAAATCAGCCAGTATCATAATGCCCCTGTATAAATCGATGGTGTGGTCTCATTTGGAGTACTGTGTGCAGTTCTGGTCGCTGCACCTCAAAAAGGATATTATAGCATTGGAGAAAGTCCAGAAAAGGGCAACTAGAATGATTAAAGGGCTGGAACACTTTCCCTATGAAGAAAGGTTGAAACGCTTGGGGCTCTTTAGCTTGGAGAAACGTCGACTGCGGGGTGACATGATAGAGGTTTACAAGATAATGCATGGTATGGAGAAAGTAGAGAAAGAAGTCCTTTTCTCCCTTTCTCACAATACAAGAACTCGTGGGCATTCGATGAAATTGCTGAGCAGACAGGTTAAAATGGATAAAAGGAAGTCCTTCTTCACCCAAAGGGTGATTAACATGTGGAATTCACTGCCACAGGAGGTGGTGGCAGCCACAAGCATAGCCAGCTTCAAGAGGGGGTTAGATAAAAATGTGGAGCAGAGGTCCATCAGTGGCTATCAGCCACAGTGTGTGTGTATATATAAAATTTTTTTGCCACTGTGTGACACAGAGTGTTGGACTGGATGGCCATTGGCCTGATCTAACATGGCTTCTCTTGTGTTCTTATGTTCTTAGTTGTAGGCAAAAAACATCTAGTGAACTACCATTGGCCACCCCTGCTTTACACAATGCGCAATGCAATCCTAAATAGCGGCCTGCCCTCCGAAGTGCATTGCAGTTAAGGGGCTTAGAAGAGCATCATTCTATTGAGGATTGCACCGAGCACGTTGTTTTTTCATCCGGCCTTACGCTCCTCCCCGCAAAATACGGCTCAGTCAAAGACCCCACTCCGGCCCTCTGGACTCATGTGCATTTAGCTGTGCAAGATCTGATCCTCAGTGGGAGACTAAGAGATGATCCAGCACATTTCCTTGCTAATGAGGGATTATTGCCACAGCTGGTAAAAGTTTTCATTTGAAACACTATCCCAGAAGAAAGCAGGATTTTGCCAAAATAATTTCTCTCTCTCTCACTATTTCTGTAGGAGGTTATTCAGCGCAGCACAATGTCATGAATTCCAACAGCCTGGAAGACAAACCATGACCAAACAACGCCTTGCGTTTATGATTTCTGTGACCCCCTTTTTTCTGCTGATTAGACACGTACAGAATGGTTTTGCAGGGCCTAAGAGCAGAGTTCCTCAACGCCAGAATTTGCAGCGTGTTCAGTTGTGTTGTGTACAGAAATGTGGCGCACCTACTGTTATCTGCGTGTTTGGCCCAACTTGAAATGTGAAAGCATAAGAACATAAGTACATAAGAGAAGCCATCCTTGATCAAGCCAATGGCTCATCCAGTCCAACACTCTGTGTCACATAAGAACATAAGAGAAGCCCTGTTGGATCAGGCCAATGGCCCATCCAGTCCAAAACTCTAAGAACATAAGAGAAGCCCTGCTGGATCAGGCCAATGGCCCATCCAGTCCAACACTCTGTGTCACATAAGAACATAAGAGAAGCCCTGTTGGATCAGGCCAATGGCCCATCCAGTCCAACACTCTGTGTCACATAAGAACATAAGAGAAGCCCTGTTGGATCAGGCCAATGACCCATCCAGTCCAACACTCTGTGACACATAAGAGAAGCCCTGTTGGATCAGGCCAATGGCCCATCCAGTCCAGCACTCTGTGTCACACAGTGGCCAAAAAAACACAAACAAACACAAGTGCCATCAGGAGGTTCACAAGTGGGTCTAGAAGCCCTTCCACTTTGCCCCCCCCCAGCACCAAGAATACAGAGCATCACTGCCCCAGACAGTTCCAATAATATACTGTGGCTAATAGCCACTGATGGACCTCTGCTCCATATTTTTATCCAATCCCCTCTTGAAGTTGTCTATGCTTTTGGCCGCCGCCACCTCCTGTGGCAGTGAATTCCACATGTTAATCACCCTTTGGGTGAAGAAGGACTTCCTTTTATCCGTTCTAACCCGACTGCTCAGCAATTTCATCGAATGCCCACGAGTTCTTGTATTGTGAGAAATATAAGTTGAGACATCAGCAAGACCTGGTCACCACCCTGCAAACTGAGATCTTGGCAGGGTGGAGAAACTACCAGACCGAAGGTTTGTGCAAGTTATAAAAACAGACTGTACAACCCATTTCGCATCAGGTTCGAAGACTGACATTCAACACGATTTAGGTGTTCAGTAGCCGAGGCCTGGATGGCCCACCTTCTGCTGATGGAGCAGGATTCCTGTAAGAGCTATTGCACCAAAATAGGTGGGGGCAGGGGATCCCCAGGTTTGGAGGCCCTCCCCACGCTTCAGGGTCCTCAGAAAGCAGGGGGGGGGGAGGGAAATGTCTGCTGGGAACTCTATTATTCCCTAGGGAGATTTGTTCCCATAGAAAATCACGGAGAATTGATCCGCGAGTATCTGGGGCTCTGGGGGGGCTGTTTTTTGGGTAGAGGCACCAAATTTTCAGTATAGCATCTAGTGCCTCTCCCCAAAATACCCGCCAAGTTTCAAGAAGATTGGACCAGGGGGTCCAATTCTATGAGCCCCAAAAGAAGGTGCCCCTATCCTTCATGATTTCCTATGGAAGGAAGGCATTGAAAAGGTGTGCCGTCCCTTTAAATGTGACGGCCAGAACTCCCTTTGGAGTTCAATTATGCTTGTCACAGCCTTGATCTTGGCTCCACTCCTAATGTCTCCTGGCTCCACCCCCAAAGTCCCCAGATATTTCTTGAATTGGACTTGGCAACCCTACACCAAAAGAAGGCTCCTTGCAATGGGAAATCACACCCACGCCCACACCCCTCCCACCGTTGCTAGAATAGAACCATTGGACCCAATTCACCATCTGTCCCAGGCTTTAGACTTCCGAAGCCCTGCTTCTGCAAGATTTTCAAAGCCAGTGAAAATATAGCGGCCATAGCGTTTGGATGAAGCACTAAGGAAAGGAGATCCAGGTTCAACTCCCGTCTTAGACTGAAAGCTCACTGGGCAGCCTGATCATTCCCTCTTAGCTTGAGCTCACTCATGTGGCTGTTGTGATGATAAAATGGGCACAGCGTTATTTTTTTTACCCAGTCCTGAGCTTTTTGGCGGGAAGACGAGAGGAAGATAGCAGCAGCAGCAGTAGTAGTAGTCAGGGGTCGTTTTGTAGAAAAACAGGTGGTGGAGCTCATCCAGGGATTGTTATGCAGCTGCGCTTCTTTTCAATGGACAAGGAGGTGGAACTCTCAGGAGGAGGAGATGGAACTCTCAGAAAGGTTCAGGAGTTGCGCTCCTGTGAGCTCCCACTGAATCCGAGGCCTGGTAGTAGTTGTTGTTGTTGTTATTGTAGTAGTAGCAGTAATAGTAGTAGTAGTAGTAGAAGAAGAAGAAGAAGAAGAGGAGGAGGAGATTGGACTTATATCCTGCCCTTCACTCCGAATCTCAGAGTAGCTCACAATCTCCTTTATCTTCCTCCCCCGTAACAGACACCCTGTGAGGTGGGTGGGGCTGAGAGGTCTTTCACAGCAGCTGCCCTTTCAAGGACAGAGTCTCAGAGCGGCTCACAATCTCCTTTCCCTTCCTCCGCCACAACAGACACCCTGTGAAGTGGGTGGGGCCGAGAGGACTCTCACAGCAGCTGCCCTTTCAAGGACACCCTCTGCCAGAGCTCTGGCTGAGCCAAGGCCATTCCAGCAAGTGCAAGTGGAGGAGTGGGGAATCAAACCCGGTTCTCCCAGATAAGAGTCCGCACACTTAACCACTACACCAAACTGGCTCAGAGTGGCATACAAATCTCCTTTCCCTTCCCCTCCCCACAACAGACACCCTGTGGGGTAGGTGGGGCTGAGAGAGAGCTCTCCCAAAACTGCTCTTGAGCAGAACAGCCTTGAGAGAACTTGTGGTTGAACCAAGGTCACATCATCAGGTGTATGTGGAGGATTGGGGAATTATCAAACCCAGTTTTCCCTGATGGAGTCCATGCGCTTAACCACGGCACCAAACAGGCTCTCGCCAGTAGTAGTAGTAGAAGAAGAGGAGGAGGAGAAAAACAACAACAAAGAAGAAGAAGATCAGGCTATACCTTGCTACCTTTCCTCCCGCATCAGGCTGTAAAGGTCAATTCTATCACTTGAATTGGGTTCAGAAGCAAATTGGGAGCCAATGTCAATGGGAAAATATCTATTCAGCAGCTGGTGAGGGGTTCGCTACTGGAGCGCCACAGCTTGGATGCATGTCAAAAACCTGGCTGGTGGGCAAATAGAGGTGTCGTGGGCCTCCTGCGGTCTCGGTAGAACATTCTGAAGACTTCAGGTCTGGGAAATCTAAAGACATGCTGTGTCCCTTGGAGGACGCAACAATCTATTAAGAAGACGACTTGAATTCTCCTCTGTTTGTTTTGCCAACCCGAGGAGGAGGAGGAAGAAAGGAAAAAAAAAGGTATTTTATTTTTCTAATTCCTCAGGCCAGGCATCTCTCGCCAGCGGCAGCTCTTAAGCAAAGGAGGTGGTTTCCTTGGTACAGCGAAGCCAAAGAATTTCATTGTGGAGTTGTCGAGGAGGCCGGCTGTGCTATTCCCACCTGTTTGTTTTGGAGCCTCAGTCCCGGGCCTGCGTTTCTTCATCAGGTGGTTCCGTGACATTCTCAGGCAACAATGAACGGACCACTCAAGGGCTGGATGAACTGTCAGGTTGCTCTTCTGAGTCTTATCCAAGAGATGGGGGCGGGGAGTAGGTTGAATCCTGGTGGCCTCAGAAGTCAGGTTTCCAGCTTCCTTTGCATTAAATCAACAATCGAGTAAAATGTATGGAGATCTACAGCCCTGGTCACTTTCCAGATTACCTTGAATTCTTCCAGTCAAGGGACAGTGGGAGGCAACTCAGAGATGGTGAACACACAGTTTCCAGTAGAGACAGTTGGGTGTAGTGGTTAAGTGCACGGACTCTTATCTGGGAGAACCGGGTTTGATTCCCCACTCCTCCACTTGCAGTTGCTGGAATGGCCTTGGGTCAGCCATAGCTCTAATAGAGAGCCAGTTCGGTGTAGTGGTTAAGTGCGCGGACTCTTATCTGGGAGAACCAGGTTTGATTCCCCACTCCTCCACTTGCAGTTGCTGGAATGGCCTTGGGTCAGCCAGAGCTCTAACAGAGGGCCAGTTGGGTGTAGTGGTTAAGTGCGCGGACTCTTATCTGGGAGAACCGGGTTTGATTCCCCACTCTTCCACTTGCACCTGCTGGAATGGCCTTGCGTCAGCCTCTAATAGAGAGCCAGTTTGGTGTAGTGGTTAAGTGCACGGACTCTTATCTGGGAGAACCAGGTTTGATTCCCCACTCCTCCACTTGCAGCTGCTGGAATGGCCTTCATCAGTCATAGCTCTAATAGAGAGCCAGTTTGGTGTAGTAGTTAAGTGCATGGACTCTTATCTAGGAGAACGGGGTTTGACTCCCCACTCCTCCACTTGCGGCTGCTGGAATGGGCTTGGGTCAGCTATAGCTCTAATAGAGAGCCAGTTGGGTGTAGTGGTTAAGTGCATGGACTCTTATCTGGGAGAACTGGGTTTGATTCCCCACTCCTCCACTTGAACATATATATGAACATATGAAGCTGCCTTATACTGAATCAGACCTTTGGTCCATCAAAGTCAGTATTGTCTTCTCAGACTGGCAGCGGCTCTCCAGGGTCTCAAGCTGAGGTTTTTCATACCTATTTGCCTGGACCCTTTTTTGGAGATGCCAGGGATTGAACCTGGGACCTTCTGCTTCCCAAGCAGATGCTCTACCAATGAGCCACCGTCACTTGCAGCTGCTGGAATGGCCTTGGGTCAGCCATAGCTCTAATAGAGAGCCAGTTTGGTGTAGTGGTTAAGTGCATGGACTCTTATCTAGGAGAACGGGGTTTGACTCCCCACTACTCCACTTGCGGCTGCTGGAATGGCCTTGGGTCAGCCATAGCTCTAATAGAGAACCAGTATGGTGTAGTAGTTAATTGTGCGGACTCTTATCTGGGAGAAGCAGGTTTGATTCTCCACTCCTGCACTTGCGGCTGCTGGAATGGCTTTGGGTCAGCCATAGCTGTAATAGAGAGCCAGTTTGGTGTAGTGCTTAAATGCGCAGACTCTTATCTGGGGGAACCGGGTTTGATTCCCCACTCCTTCACTTGCAGCTGCTGGAATGGCCTCGAGTCAGCCAGAGCTCTCACAGCTGCACCTACCTCACAGGGTGTTTGTTGTGTGGGAGGAAGATAAAGGAGACTGTGAGCTGCCCTGAGACGCTGAGATTTGGAGTGAAGGGTGGGATATAAATCTAATTTCTTCCTCCTCCTCCTCCTCTTCTTCTTCTGTAACATCCAGTGAAGCTAGGAGAGGAACTGGAGAGAGTGGGACTTGACCAAATGGCATCCTCCAGGGCCACAATACCATCTTGGGCTGCCTAAGGAGAAGCGTTACTGTTAAGTGAGATATTCCTGGATTCACTCAAAAGCCCTGAATAAATACAATAAAAAGTAGGATTCTGCATCAACAGTTCTGGATATTTTCCAAATAGAATCCCCTTCTGGGCTTGTAACCCACCTGCAAGAGAGTTGCGACCAGGGGTTTTTTTTTGTAGCAGGAACTCCTTTGCATATTAGGCCATACACCCCTAGGGTTGCCAATCCCCAGGTGGGGGCAGGGGATCCCCCAGTTTGAAGGCCCTCCCCTCGCTTCAGGGTAGTCAGAAAGCGGGGGGAGGGGAGGGAAATGTCTGCTGGGAACTCTGTTATTCCCTATGGAGATTTATTCCCATAGAAAATCATGGAGAATTGATCCGCGGGTATCTGGGGCTCTGGGGGGGCTGTTTTTTTTTATAGAGGCACCAAATTTTCAGTATAGCATCTAGTGCCTCTCCCCAAAATACTCCCCAAGTTTAAAAAAGAATGAACCAGGGGGTCCAATTCTATGAGCCCCAAAAGAAGGTGCCCCTATCCTTTATGATTTCCTATGGAAGGAAGGTATTGAAAAGGTGTGCTGTCCCTTTAAATGTGATGGCCAGAACTCCCTTTGGAGTTCAATGATGCTTGTCACAGCCTTGATCTTGGCTCCACCCCTAATGTCTCCTGGCTCCACCCCCAAAGTCTCCTGGCTCCACCCCCAAAGCCCCTAGATATTTCTTGAATTGGACTTGGCAACCCTACACACCCCTCGCGTAGCCAGTCCTCTTGGAGCTTATAGTAGGCCCTGTACTAAGAACCCTGTAAGCTCTTGGAGGATTGGCTACATCAGGGGTGTGTGGCCCAGGGATGGAATTCTAGCAGGAGCTCCTTTGCATATTAGGCCACACACCCCTCACATACCCAGTCCTCTTGGAGCTTCCAGTAGGCTCTGTACTAAGAGCTCTGGAAGCTCTTTTTTTAAAAAGCCATGGTTGTGTGACCCTTTTGTGGGACGCAATTAGGGTTGCCAATCCCTAGGTGGGGGCAGGGGATCCCCCGGTTTGGAGACCCTCCCCCCTGCTTCAGGGTCGTCAGAAAGGGGAGGGGAGGGAAATGTCTTCTGGGTACTCTATTATTCCCTATGGAGATTTATTCCCATAGAAAATCATGGAGAATTAAGAACATAAGAACATAAGAGAAGCCATGTTAGATCAGGCCAATGGCCCATCCAGTCCAACATTCTGTGTCACACAGTGGCCAAATATATATATATATATCTCGGCTTGGCTTCGCGAACGAAGATTTAAGAAGGGTGCAATAGTCCACGTCTGCTGCAGGCTCGCTGGTGGCTGACAAGACCAATGCGGGACAGGCAGGTCCGGCCACAGTGGCTGCAGGGAAAAGTCTGATTTAGGGTTGGTGCTGTAGCAGTGCGATTCTTCCTCAATCTCCTTTTGGAGATATATATACACACACACACACACTGTGGCGAATAGCCACTGACGGACCTCTGCTCCATATTTTTATCTAACCTCCTCTTGAAGGTGGCCATGCTTGTGGCCGCCACCACCTCCTGTGGCAGTGAATTCCACATGTTAATCACCCTTTGGGTGAAGAAGTACTTCCTTTTATCCGTTTTAACCTTTCTGCTCAGCAATTTGACCAGCGGGTATCTGGGGCTCTGGGGGGGGGGCTGTTTTTTGGGGTAGAGGCACCAAATTTTCAGTATAGCATCTAGTGCCTCTCCCCAAGATACCCCTCAAGTTTAAAAAAGAGTGAACCAGGGGGTCCAATTCTATGAGCCCCAAAAGAAGGTGCCCCTATCCTTCATTATTTCCTATGGAAGGAAGGCATTGAAAAGGTGTGCCGTCCCTTTAAATGTGATGGCCAGAACTCCCTTTGGAGTTCAATGATGCTTGCCACAGCCTTGATCTTGGCTCCACCCCTAATGTCTCCTGGCTCCACCCCCAAAGTCTCCTGGCTCCACCCCCAAAGTCCGCAGATATTTCTTGAATTGGACTTGGCAACCCCTACTCAGGCCTGTTTATTTCAGTGGGCTTTGACAGAAGATTGCGGTGTATTAAAAAGAGCCGCCCTAATTCGACAACTTTCAGGGCAAGGAAGAAAGAGGGAGGAACTGCCGCGACAACCACTTGCCTATGACCCATTGTTTCCACTTGAAATAATAATGTGTAGGAATGATGAATGCTTTCTTATCTTGGCTGCCTTCCTGCTGTTGGGGAAATTATTGGCTGGTACAGAATGGGAACACACAGGGGGAAAAAATAAAATAAAATTCTACATCTAGTTAAGTCAGCCGCCACTGGCTGCTAACATGCACCCTACAATTAAGAAAGGGTTTCTCCCCAAACAGCCAAAAAAAGGAGACGAAAAGATAGGAGGGTCTTTTCGGTTTGTGATCCGCTTCTACTGTTTTAAGATAAGGGGAGGAAGAGAGACAAAACGGGAGACTACAAACATGTCCCTGACGTTTGAGGAGTGTCCCTTTTTCCATCTGACTTTTTTCTCTCCCCCCACCCCAAAATTCATTTTGAAAGCCAGTGTTATGGGAAAAAAAGGGGGAGGTGTTGCAGCCGACTCTTGGAACTGAATAGGAAGAAAGGAATCCAAACACAATGAATTTGTCGGCACCGGGGTGCGATCCACCACTGGGAAAATAGCCCCGCTTTCAATTACGGTTCAGTGTGAAATGCGTTCAAGGGGAAATGGAGACCATGTCGGTTTCTTAATGTCTGTAAACGTAAAGGGGATGATGACGTTTGGTAGAAAAGGGCGTCAAGTGAACGCAAAATCTTAGCCACTAATGACAAAATGCTGGAGAAGGAATGTGGGGAAAATTGGGTTTGATGTTTTGATGGGCTATTCCCATTAGGTGGGGCCACAGGTCATACTTCTGAGATTCCAGCTATGTTCAATACACGTTCCAGAGCCACTTTTTAGTGCTAGCCAAGCTGAAAATGCCCAAGAATGAAATAGTGTTTTGGGGGGGAAGAGTGATTTACATGATCTTGTTATTTTTAATGAAAGTGTACAGGAATTTGTGAATTCTTTTTGTAGACTTAGGGTTGCCAGATTCCAAAATGGCTGCTTTGCAGGGTGATGATATTGGATGATATTGGATTTATATCCCGCTCTCCACTCCGAATCTCAGAGTCTCAGAGCGGCTCACAATCTCCTTTCCCTTCTTCCCCCACAACAGACACCCTGTGAGGTGGGTGGGGCTGAGAGAGCTCTCCCAGAAGCTGCCCTTTCAAGGACAACCTCTGCCAGAGCTATGGCTGACCCAAGGCCATCCCAGCAGGTGCAAGTGGAGGAGGGGGAATCAAACCCGGTTCTCCCAGATAAGAGGCCACGCACTTAACCACTACACCAAACTGGCTCTGGGTGAACATGATGCCACATTGAGGTCCCAGAAGTGACATCATCGTGCTGGGAACAGCACTGTGGACGCTCTAGGATTTGCAGGAAAACTCTATGGATGTAGTGCTAGGGCTTATGTTTTAGTTGTTTGCCGAAGTCCGTGCAGGAGTTCTGCTCACAATCAAGGTGTGATAACAGCCAGCTGAACAGAGTTAGACCTTGGCTGCTAATTAGTGGTTCATTTGGGTCAGGGGTGTCAAACATGCGGTTCAGGGGCCAAATCAGGCCCTCAAAGGGTTCCTATCAGCCCTCCAAGCAACTGCCTCTCTCTTGCTTTCTTCTGCATCATAGCTTGCTTGGCCAGCCAGAATTGCACAGAAACTACACAGCAAAGCCTCTACTTTCTCCATTGGCTGGGGCTCCTCCCTTGGAGAGGAAGGGGGGAAGGCAGAGCTTGTTTTTTTTTCCCAGCAGAGCTACTGAGCCGAGCTCGCTCAACCTCCCAGCAGAGCTACTGAGCCAAGCCTCTCTCCCTTCTTTTGGCTGAGGCTCCTCCCCTCCCCAACCCCCGGGGAAGGGAAGAAAGATCCACAGCTTCCTTTGCTCAGTTCCCTGGATCCCATAGGAGAAATATAAAGAAAGCACATTTAAAACCAACATTTTAAGCATGTTTTTAATATATATATATATATATATATATATATATATATATATATATATATATATAGGTACACATGTGGCTCGGCCCAACATGGCCCGACTCTTCTGATGTTCTTCTCAGGGGCCTCTCTGGCCTGTTGTTAGCAGTCCAGAGGAACTGGCTGGTCACTGTGTGAGACAGGCTGCTAGACTAGATAAAGGGTGTTTTTACATTCAGTTTGATCCAGAGTTTTAGAGTCTTCCAATCGCCTGCCACTGTTCTGCTTGAATTATTTTCCTTTTACATTGGTGGACTTACTGCGCTCATTTTGCGTAGCTAGGGTTGCCAATCCCCAGGTGGGTAGCAGGGGGAGCCCCTAAGGGTTCTGTGACTAAACCAGCCTCCAAGATGCTCAACAAATTCTCATTAAAGTTTATAACAGAAACAGAAACCAACACTTAGAGCAATAAATTGTACATAAGATGAAATCATACAATATGCATGGTCCTTAGAAAGGACAAAATAGGTGAAGCATGCATGGTCCTTAGAAAGGACAAAATAGGTGAAGTATGCATGGTCCTTAGAAAGGACAAAATAGGTGAAGTATGCATGGTCCTTAGAAAGGACAAAATAGGTGAAGCATGCATGGTCCTTAGAAAGGACAAAATAGGTGAAGCATGCATGGTCCTTAGAAAGGACAAAATAGGTGAAGCATGCATGGTCCTTAGAAAGGACAAAATAGGTGAAGCATGCATGGTCCTTAGAAAGGACAAAATAGGTGAAGCATGCATGGTCCTTAGAAAGGACAAAATAGGTGAAGCATGCATGGTCCTTAGAAAGGACAAAATAGGTGAAGCATGCATGGTCCTTAGAAAGGACAAAATAGGTGAAGCATGCATGGTCCTTAGAAAGGACAAAATAGGTGAAGCATGCATGGTCCTTAGAAAGGACAAAATAGGTGAAGCATGCATGGTCCTTAGAAAGGACAAAATAGGTGAAGCATGCATGGTCCTTAGAAAGGACAAAATAGGTGAAGCATGCATGGTCCTTAGAAAGGACAAAATAGGTGAAGCATGCATGGTCCTTAGAAAGGACAAAATAGGTGAAGCATGCATGGTCCTTAGAAAGGACAAAATAGGTGAAGCATGCATGGTCCTTAGAAAGGACAAAATAGGTGAAGCATGCATGGTCCTTAGAAAGGACAAAATAGGTGAAGCATGCATGGTCCTTAGAAAGGACAAAATAGGTGAAGCATGCATGGTCCTTAGAAAGGACAAAATAGGTGAAGCATGCATGGTCCTTAGAAAGGACAAAATAGGTGAAGCATGCATGGTCCTTAGAAAGGACAAAATAGGTGAAGCATGCATGGTCCTTAGAAAGGACAAAATAGGTGAAGCATGCATGGTCCTTAGAAAGGACAAAATAGGTGAAGCATGCATGGTCCTTAGAAAGGACAAAATAGGTGAAGCATGCATGGTCCTTAGAAAGGACAAAATAGGTGAAGCATGCATGGTCCTTAGAAAGGACAAAATAGGTGAAGTATTTCACCTTTTTTCACCTATTTTGTCCTTTCTAAGGACCATGCATATTGTATGATTTCATCTTATGTACAATTTATTGCTCGAAGTGTTTGCTTATGTTTCTGTTATAAACTTTAATGAGAATTTGTTGAGCATCTTGGAGGCTGGTTCAGTCACAGAACCCTTAGGGGCTCCCTTGCTAGTCATTTATCTGTGATTCTCTATTGTTATTGGGTTGCTTAATCCCCAGGTGGGGGCAGGGGATCCCCCGGTTTTGGAGTCCCTCCCCCCACTTCAGGGTCATCAGAAAGGGGGAGGAGGGAGGAGAATGTCTGCTGGGCACGCCGTTATTCCCTATGGAGACCAATTCCCATAGGGTATAATGGAGAATTGATCCGTGGGTATCTGGGGCTCGAGGGGGGGGGGCTGCTTTTGAGGTAGATGCACCAGATTTGCAGCATAGCATCCAGTGCCTCTCCTTAAAACACCCTCCAAGTTTCAAAAAGATTGGGCCAGGGTGTCCAGTTCTATGAGCCCCAAAAGAAGGTGCCCTTATCCTTCATTATTTCCAATGGAGGGAAAGCATTTAAAAGGTGTACAGTCCCTTTAAATGTGAGAGCCAGAACTCCCTTTGTAGTTCAATTATGCTTGTCACACCCTGGTTCCTGGCTCCACCCCCAATGTATCCTGGCTCCACCCCCAAAGTCCCCAGATATTTCTTGAATTGGAGTTGGCAACCCTATGCGTAGCCAAACTTCTGTATTTCCTGTGGAAAGCGTTTCAATTTCGGGGGGGGGGGGTCTCTGATCAGAGGGCAGATGGAATACCAGTGCTTCGTTAAACGGATACGATTGCTTGGAAATCGTGTCAGCACTGCAAAAATGATACAAATTTAAATTACAAGATGAGGCAAGCAATGATATGTAAAAAGTTCAAGTGCTGTCAGTTCTCATGCAAATTACTGCACCTCGTGGTTTTTGGAGGAGTCTTTTAAAACGCATGAAAACTTTTACAATACAAGTTTGAAACGCTTGTTGAGAAATAACAAATGAGGATGGGTGAGTGGGCGTCAATGTGGCAGATGAGGTTCAATGTGGCCAAGTGCAAAGTAACGCACATTGGGGCCAAGAATCCCAGCTACAAATACAAGTTGATGGGGTATGAACTGGCAGAGACTGACCAAGAGAGAGATCTTGGGGTCGTGGTAGATAACTCACTGAAAATGTCAAGACAGTGTGCGATTGCAATAAAAATGGCCAACACCATGCTGGGAATTATTAGGAAGGGAATTGAAAATAAATCAGCTAGTATCATAATGCCCCTGTATAAATCAATGGTGCGGACTCATTTGGAATACTGTGTACAATTCTAGTCATGATATCTCAAAAAGATATTATAAAAAGTCCAGTAAAGGGCAACTAGAATTGATTCAAGGGTTGGAACACTTTCCCTATGAAGAAAGGTTAGCGTGCTTGGAGAAACGCCAACTGAGGGGGTGACATGATAGAGGCTTACAAGATTATGTGTGGGACAGAGAAGGTAGAGAAAGAAGTACTTTTCTCCCTTTCTCACAATAGAAAAACTCGTGGGCACTCCATGAAATTCCTGAGCGGTTGGGTTAGAACGGATAAAAGGAAGTATTTTTTTCACTCAAAGGGCAATTAACATATAGAACACTGCCACAGGAGGTGGCGGCTACAAGCATAGCCAGCTTCAAGAGGGGATTGAATAAACATCTGAAGCAGAGGTCCATCAATGGCTATTAGCCTCAGGGTATTGATGGAACTCTGTCTGGGGCAGTGATGCTTGGTGCTTGGGGGTAGAGGGCGCAGTGGGAGGGCTTCTAGTGTCCTGGCCCCACTGGTGGACCTCCTGATGGCACCTGGGGTTTTGGCCACTGTGTGACACAGAATGTTGGACTGGATGGGCCATTGGCCTGATCCAGCATGGCTTCTCTTATGTTCTTATGTGACTCAGAGTGTTGGACTGGAGGAGCCATTGGCCTGATCCAACAGGGCTTCTCTTATGTTCTTATGTGACACAGAGTGTTGGACTGGAGGGGCTACTGGATGATCCAACATGGCTTCTCTTATGTTCTTCTGTGACTCAGAGTGTTGGACTGGATGGGCCATTGGCCTGATCCAACACGGCTTCTCTTAAGTTCTTATGTGACACAGAGTGTTGGACTGGATGGGCCATTGGCCTGATCCAACATGGCTTCTCTTATGTTGTTATCTGTTCTGCCATGTGACTTATCCTCCCGGCATTCTGGCATGCAGCCTTGTTCAAACGAAGCCTGGGACATTGTCCTGAAACCTCTGGGGTAATCACCCAGCCCTGTACAGGCCCACTCTGCTTCTTTCTGGATATCAGGATATTGTTGTGATTTTGCTTTACAATCTTAAAATCCCAGCCTAATGTTCTCCGGGGAATTTGAGCAGAGTGGATATTGCTAATGGGCACGATGTAGCACAGAGTTAAGCTTACTTAAGTCTTCATATATTGCCAACAGTTTACAGATGAAATCATTTTGCGCATTAAAAAAAAACAGAGGGGATAAGCAGTGCTTGTGTTGCAATAACTTTTAAAGAATGTCTTTACCAAAAATGAGGCTTATTGCTCAGTTTTTACAGATGGGGCTGCTTTGTCAACATAATCTGCCGCAGGGGCAGACGAAGGATCCAGCTTACTTCAGAAATGGCCAGCCAGATGTTTCGGAGAAGATCGCAAGCAAAGTGTCAAGGTCATGACCGTCCCGTGTCACTCCCAGTGCCTCGTAGGGAGGCATACCCTAGGGATGCCAAAACACACACTGTTCAGTTTGCACCCTGTTCACCAGTTGCAAACAGAGACATAATTATTCGGCAGTTTGGCTGACACTTTGGCAATATATTTTTGCATGTTTAGCAGGTTGTTTCACAATATTCCCTTCCCTTCCCTTCTCCCTTTCCCTCCCTTCTCCCTCCCCTCCCCTCCCCTCCCCTCTCCTCTCCTCTCCTCTCCTCTCCTTTCCTTTTCCTCCACTTCCCTTTCCTCCCCTCTCCTGCCCTCTCCTCTCCTCTCCTCCCATCCCCTCCCCTCCCCTCTTCTTTTCTTTCCTTTCCTTTTCCTTCAAATCCCTCTCCTCCCCTCCCCTTCCCCTCCCCTTCCCCTCCTCTTTCTTTTCCTTTCCTTTCCTTTCCTTTCCTTTCCTTTCCTTTCCTTTCCTTTCCTTTCCTTTCCTTTCCTTTCCTTTCCTTTCCTTTCCTTTCCTTTCCTTTCCTTTCCTTTCCTCCACTTCCCTCTCCTCTCCTCTCATCTCCTCCCTTTCCCCTCCCCTCCCCTCCCCTCTCCTCTCCTCTCCTCTCCTCTCCTCTCCTCTCCTTTCCTTTCCTTTCCTTTCCTTTCCTTTCCTTTCCTTTCCTTTCCTTTCCTTTCCTTTCCTTTCCTTTCCTTTCCTTTTCCTCCCCTCCCCTCTCTTCTCCTCTCCTTTTCCTCCACTTCCCTCTCCTCCCCTCCCCTCCTTCCCTTCCCTCCACTTCCCTTTTCTTTCTCCAATCGAAGCTTCTTGATAAACACTCTTAATGACATAAAGCCAGGGCCCTCAACTTTCTTTGAGACTGTGGGAACCTTTGGAATTTTGACACAGGGTGATGGGGGCAGCTACAAAATGGCCCCTGTAGGAGGCGGAGCCAGCTACCAAATGGTTGTGGCGGGAGGTGAAGGCACAACCACAGAGGGAGCCCACGTGAACTGGAGAAGGGGGGTAATTTCCAAAAAAAACATTGAGAAATAAGAATGAGAGAGAATTAAATGAACACTGGTCACAGCAGCCCCTGCAACAAAAATTTCATTCTACATGGTCAGGTGGTGTGTCATATGTAAATGAGTTGTACTCAGGGGTCGTTTTGTAGAAAAAACAGGTGGTGGAGCTCATCCAGGGATTGTTATGCAGCTGCACCTACTATTCAATGGACAAGGAGGTGGAACTCTCAGAAAGGTTCAGGAGCTGTGCTCCTGTGAGCGCCCACTGAATCCAAGGCCTGGTTGTACTAATGAGCTCTGGAACCTCTTTTTCTACAAAACGACCCTTGCTCATGAGCATCCTCAAACAGCCCGGCTTAGTTCTTCTGCCCCCTCTCATCTTTACTGTATAACTGCTGTGCTCAGCCGTCAATCGTATAAATCCATAATTATATCACTCACAGATTCGTTCAATGGATCTTTGATAAATACTGTGATTGAATCAAATCTTATCCTTCGGTATCCATCTCAGTAGACCTTAGTGACAGTAATGGTTACCAATCAGTGTAAATCTCCGAGATCTGGTGCTGTGTGCAAGTGGTTGGCTGTAACATTGTAACAGTAGGGTATGCCTCTCTGGATGTTTTTCCATTCAGTTTGATCCAGAGTTTTGGAGTCTTCAAGTCGCCTGCCACTGTTCCGCTTTAATTATTTTCCTTTTACATTTAAGCGTTTCAATTTGGGGAGTTGGGGTGTCTCTGATCAGAGGGCAGCCGGAATACCAGTGCTTAGTGAAATGTATACGATTGCTTGGAAATCATGTCAACACTGCTAAAGCAATACGAATTTAAATTACTAGATGAAGCAAGCAATGATATGTAAAAATTTCAAGTGGGCAGCCAGAATACCAGTGCTTAGTGAAATGTATACGATTGCTTGGAAATCATGTCAACACTGCTAAAGCAATACGAATTTAAATTACTAGATGAAGCAAGCAATGATATGTAAAAATTTCAAGTGGGCAGCCGGAATACCAGTGCTTAGTTAAATGTATATGATTGCTTGGAAATCGTGTCAACACTGCAAAAACAATACGAATCTAAATTACTAGATGAAGCAAGCAATGATATGTAAAAATTTCAAGTGGGCAGCCGGAATACCAGTGCTTAGTTAAATGTATACAATTGCTTGGAAATTGTGTCAGCACTGCAAAAACAATACAAATTTAAATTACTAGATGAAGCAAGCAACGATATGTAAAAATTTCAAGTGGGCAGCCGAAATACCAGTGCTTAGTTAAATGTATACAATTGCTTGGAAATCGTGTCAACACTGCAAAAACAATACAAATTTAAATCACTAGATGAGGCAAGCAATGATATGTAAAAATTTCAAGTGCTGTTAGTTCTCATGCAAATTACTTCACCTTGTGGTGGCTTTTGGAGGAGTCTTTTAAAACGCAGGAAAACTTTCGCAATACAAGTTTGAAACGTCCATAGAGAAAAAAACAGACTAAAACTAGTCTTGAGAAAAACGCTTTTGTGTCATTGTCGAAACCCATCTCACTGAAACAAATGTAAATGCCTCGGGAAGAAAGGATGCGAAACAGTTACGGAAACTTTATGTAATGTAAAAGGTGAGTTTACAATGAGGAGATAGAGAGTCGCAAACTGCCAGTGTAAAAAGAAGATATGGGATTTATATCCCGCCCTCCACTCCGAAGAGTCTCAGAGGGGCTCACAATCTCCTTTACCTTCCTCCCCCACAACAGACACCCTGTGAGGTAGATGCAGATATTAAATTTATATCCCGCCCTCCACTCCGAAGAGTCTCAGAGCGGCTCATAATCTCCATTACCTTCTTCCCCCACAACAGACACCCTGTGAGGTAGATGCAGATATTGGATTTATATGCCGCCCTCCACTCCGAAGAGTCTCAGAGGGGCTCACAATCTCCTTTACCTTCCTCCCGCACAACAGACACCCTGTGAGGTAGATGCAGATATTGGATTTATATCCCGCCCTCCACTCCGAAGAGTCTCAGAGGGGCTCACAATCTCCTTTACCTTCCTCCCGCACAACAGACACCCTGTGAGGTAGATGCAGATATTGGATTTATATGCCGCCCTCCACTCCGAAGAGTCTCAGAGGGGCTCACAATCTCCTTTACCTTCCTCCCGCACAACAGAAACCCTGTGAGGTAGATGCAGATATTGGATTTATATCCCGCCCTCCACTCCCAAGAGTCTCAGAGCGGCTCACAATCTCCTTTCCCTTCCTCCCCCACAACAGACACCCTGTGAGGTGGGTGGGGCTGGAGAGGGCTCTCATAGCAGCTGCCCTTTCAAGGATAACCTCTGCCAGAGCTATGGCTGACCCAAGGCCGTTCCAGCAGGTGCAAGTGGAGGAGTGGGGAATCAAACCCGGTTCTCCCAGATAAGAGTCCGCACACTTAACCACTACACCAAACTGGCTCTCTATTAGAGCTATGACTGACCCAAGGCCATTCCAGCAGGTGCAAGTGGAGAAGTGGAGAATCAAACCCAGTTCTCCCAGATAAGAGTCCGCGCACTTAACCACTATGGCTGACCCAAGGCCATTCCAGCAGCTTCAAGTGGAGGAGGGGGGAATCAAACCCGGTTCTCCCAGATAAGAGTCCGCGCACTTAACCACTATGGCTGACCCAAGGCAATTCCAGCAGGTGCACGTGGAGGAGTGGAGAATCAAACCCGGTTCTCCCAGATAAGAGTCCGTGCACTTAACCACTACACCCAACAGGCTCTCAGGTTTTCTCGGAAACAGAAGTAAAGACGCGTTCCTGTCAGAGGCTTTTGTCTTACCCACTTCAATCTTTGAAAAAGTTCTCTTTTGAAATATGAAAGCCATGCATTTGGGCATTTAAGAAGAGCGTTGAAATCGTACCAACATTTTCGTATCGCCAATTTTGGAGCACCAGCACTTTGATTCAGCCCGTTGGGAGTGGGTGACTTTTTATAAAAAAGTCAAAATCGGGCATCTACGCAGGGACTGAAATCAATAAATCTGGAGTGCTATTTTGGACATTCATCTTTAGGATTATAATGGTAGGATTAAAGTAATGAGTTTGTTGGTTTTTGGAGTATGAATATTATAATACTTTACGAGTTTGTTACTAGATAATAAGTTTCTTGAATGCTTCTTTGTTATTTTTCACAGTTGTCTGTCTTGTTTATGCTTCTTATTGCGATACTCTAGGGGTTGAAATCTCCAGGTGGGGTCAGGGAATCCCCCAATTTGGAAGCCCTCCTTTCACTTCAGGGTCATCAGAAAGCAGTGAGGGAGGGAAATAACTGCTGGGCACTCCATTATTCCCTATGGAGACCGATTTCTATCGGGTAGAATGCAGAATTGATCCATGGGTATTTGGGAGTCTGGGGGGAGGGACTGGTTTTTGAGACAGAGGCACCAAATTTGCAGCATAACATCCGGTGCCTCTCCTCAAAAGACCCTCCAAGTTTCAAAAGGATTGCACCAGGGGGTCCAATTCTACGAGTCCCAAAAGAAGGTGCCCCTATCCATTATTTCCAATGGAGGGAAGGCATTTAAAAGATGTGCGGCCCCTTAAATGTGATGGCCAGAACTCCTTTTTTAGAGTCCAATTGTGCTTGTCACAACCTTGCTTCTGGTTCCACCCCCAATGTCTCCTGGCTCCACCCCCAAAGTCCCCAGATATTTCTTGAATTGGACCTGGCAACCCTAACCTTCCTTGGCCTGAAAATCAGGACAGAGTAGAATGGAGGGACAGGAAGAAGATGGAGGAGAGTGGAGGGGACCAACCTGCATTCAGTTCAGTTACAGTCAAGTTCATTCAAGGCTACCATGGACAGCTTCCCTCCACCATCTCCATCCAGGCTGGTCTCTCCCACCCCAGCTCCCACCCCAGGGCAGACCCGCTAGAGGCCAAATAAATAGACTGGATCTTCTGTATAATCACATCTTTGATGGGGTTTTTGTCTCCCTCCCCCTTTTAGGATATGGGCTCCCTCTTAGCCAAAAGCTGCCAGGGACTTGGCCTCACACGCTTGAGACATAACAAAAAGAGAGCCGGTCGCCTCCCCTCCCTTCCTCCCTTCCATTGCTCACCCTGCCGTGCGACGGGATGCCCTGGCGTAGCTTGCAGAGTGGAGCTATAAATCCTGAAACGCTATATTTGTTGGGAAAAAAAACAACGAAGGGAATAATGTTAATCCAGATACTGAGCCGGCGTTCCACTCTTCTGAGCGAGAGGGCAAAAAGGCGGAGAAAAGGAAGATTTTGAGCCAGTAGAAATACACCCACTCTGGGTTTGACAGCATGTCCTTCTTCTCAAGTTTTCTTCCCTACAGAGTGGCTGATGGGTAGGGAAAAGCTCAGTCCATTGGAGAACTCTCCTACCCACGCTTTCTTGAAATGACAGGGCTTTAGAGCCGCAGCGTAGCCCAGTCTAATGGTTACCACACTCTCTCACAAACTCCACAGAGAGCCTTTGCTTTTCGTTAAGAAACCAATAGTGGTGGATTTATTTAAAAGTGACATAGCATTTAAGTGTAGCGGAGAGAAAGAGTGACTAAACTATTCTAGCTAACTGGCGATACGTGGCTCCGCTTACTGTACCTCATTCCTCGTCTGAAGAAGCGTGCATGCGTACGAAAGCTTACGTTAGTTTAGACTCCCCATTCCGTCGGACTTTTGCTTCGGCGCATTTCAATGCCTTCCCATCAACAGTTCTCTATGGTAGGTTTAGACAGATACCTCTCCAAAATAGATTATGCCCATGTGAATTAAAAGTCCTTGATTCTATATCCCATATTATTTTAGAATGTCCTCTCCGGGCCTCGTAACGTAGACAATTTTTAGCTGAATATCTCCTACACAATGTATTTACTAAAAAGAAAATTCTATCCTACCTTTTAGAAGATGTTCATCCCCATATTACTACATGTGTTGCAAACTTCTTAGCAGAAGCCTATAAAATTAAATGTAGGCATACTACTATATTTTAATTGCTGGGTGTCTACTCTTGATTAGTATTATTGGCTGCTATTTTAATTGATTGTTTATGTATTGTTCTTACTGTATTTCAGGCCTTTGCTCCCACTTTTGATTGTGAATCATTATTGTTGTTATGCCAATAAAGGTCTGAACTGAACCGAACTGAACTATTCTAGCTAACTGGCTATATGTGGCTCCGCTCACTGTACCTCATTCCTCGTCTGAAGAAGTCTGCATGTGCATGAAAGCTTACGTTCTGAATAAAACTAAGTTGGTCTTAAAGGTGCAATTGACTCCTCTTTTGTTCTACTACTTCAGACCAACACGGCTGCCTATTTGGATGGCTTTGGCTTATAGTAGGCCATCTGCTTCGTACAGTTCAGGAGGAGAGGTACCATGCTGCTCCTCCTGATGCATGCAGGAAAGACGAAGGGAAGAGGAGAACAAAGAGGAAGGAAGTTCCCTGAGTTGCATTCTACTGGTTAGAGACGGTGAGTGAAAGCAGACAGGCAGGAAGTGAGCCTACCTAGCTATCTAGCTCTATGGTGTTTGTAGTCCTGGAGGACTGAGCAAGATGCATTGCCAGTCTGTTCTTCTAACTCCCACAACTCCCCATTCATTTAAAGGGGGCTTGTTATAGATTGGGGTTCCCAACCTTTTGGAGCTTGCAAGCAACTTCGGGAACACAGGACCCTGATGGTATTAGGCTAGGGTCACCAATCTGCAAGTGGGGGGGAGGGATTCCTCCAGTTTGGAGGCCGTCCCCCTGCTTCAGGATCATCAGAAAGTAGGGGTGGGGGATGGAGAGGGAAATGTCTGCTGAGCATTGCATTATTCCCTATGGAGACCAATTCCCATAAGATAGAATGGAGAATTGATCTGTGGGTATCTGGGTCTCGGGGGGGGGGGGAGTTGTCTCTGGGGGAGAGTTGTCTTTTGAGGTAGAGGCACCAAATTTGCCACATAGTATCTAGCGCCTCTCATCAAAACACCCTCCAAGTTTCAAAAATATTGGACCAGAGGGTCCAATTCTAGGAGCCCCCCAAAAAGGTGCGCCGATCCTTCAATCTTTCCAGTGGAGGGAAGGCATTTAAAGGTGTGTGGCACCTTTAAATGTGATGGCCAGAACTCCCTTTGGAGTTCAATCATGCTTGCCCCTTCTGGGGTTACCAGAGGAGAAGGTCTTACAGATAGGTTGGCCCTAGACTGCTCAAGGCCTTAAAGGTCAACACTAAGACCTTGAACCTGACTCAGCGCTGCACTGGAAGCCTGTGTAGCTGGTGCAGCACCAGTTGAATATGAATATATATATGGATAAAACTTGGATGGGAGACCACCAAGGAAAGCTCTGCAGAAGGAAGCAAAGTCAAACCCAACCTCGGCCTCTCACTTGCCTTGGAAGCCCGTGGCTGAGGTCGCCATAAGTCTTGGAAGGAAGGCCACCAAGGAAGGCTCTGCAGAGGAAGAAGATATTGGATTTATATCCCGCCCTCCACCCCAAAGAGTCTCAGAGCGGCTCACAATCTCCTTTACCTTCCTCCCCCACAACAGGCACCCTGTGAGGTAGATGAAGATGTTGGATTTATATCCCGCCCTCCACTCCGAAGAGTCTCAGAGCAGCTCACAATCTCCTTTCCCTTCCTCCCCCACAACAGGCACCCTGTGAGGTAGATGAAGATATTGGATTTATATCCCGCCCTCCACTCTGAAGAGTCTCAGAGCGGCGCACAATCTCCTTTTCCTTCCTCCCCCACAACAGACACCCTGTGAGGTAGATGAAGATACTGGATTTATATCCCGCCCTCCACTCCGAAGAGTCTCAGAGCGGCTCACAATCTCCTTTCTCTTCCTCCCCCACAACAGACGCCCTGTGAGGTAGATGAAGAAATTGGATTTATATCCCACCGTCCACTCCAAAGAGTCTCAGAGTGGCTCACAATCTCCTTTTCCTTCCTCCCCCACAACGGACACCCTGTGAGGTAGATGAAGATATTGGATTTATATCGCACCTTCCACTCTGAAAAGTCTCAGAGCAGCTCACAATCTCCTTTCCCTTCTTACCCCACAACAGACACCCTGGCCGTTTTCGCACTCACGTTTTACTGGCGCCACGACCATCCTGACGCCGGCGAATCTGCATGGCTTTCGCACCAGAAGCTCCGGCACTCCCAGAAGCGCCGGCTACTTCCGTCGCTAAGCCAGCGCAAACGGAAATCGCAAAGATGCAGGAAAACGTTTGCGCTGGCTTAGCGACGGAAAGCGCCGGCGCTTCTGGGAGCGCCGGCGCTTCTGTTGCGAAATCCATGCAGATTCGCCGGCGTCAGGAGGGTCGTGGCGCCAGTAAAACGTGAGTGCGAAAACACCCCCTGTGAGGTAGATGAAGATATTGGATTTATATCCCGCCCTCCACTCCAAAGAGTCTCAGAGCGGCTCACAATCTCCTTTACCCTCCTCCTCCCCACAACAGACACCCTGTGAGGTGGGTGGGGCTGGAGAGGGCTCTCACAGCAGCTGCCCTTTCAAGGACAACCTCTGCCAGAGCTATGGCTGACCCAAGGCCATTCCAGCAGGTGCAAGTGGAGGAGTGGGGAATCAAACCGGGTTCTCCCAGATAAGAGTCCGCGCACTTAACCACTACACCAAACTGACCAATGGCCAACCACCTTACTTCTCAATTGCCTTCAAAGCCCCTTGGGATCACCATAAGTTAGCTGCAACTTGACAGTAATTTACACATATATACCCAGAGGTCGTTTTGTAGAAAAATAGGTGGTGGAACTCATCCAGGGATTGTTATGCAGCTGCACCTTCTATTCAATGGACAAGGCGGGAAGGAGGAGGTGGAACTCTCCGAAAAGGTTCAGGAGCTGAGCTCCCGTGAGCTGCCGCTGAATCCAAGGCCTGCATATGCCAAATATTGTAAAACAATTACAGGATACAGACCCTGTTTTAATTCCACAGGCTTAAAATTCCCACCCACTCCCAAGCCCATGTAAAATGTGCCAGAGTTAATTTGTTATTGCTAATGCGTATCATTTTTCATATACGTTGGTGGGTTTTTAAAAAAATTTCTTTTAAAAAAGACTTAAGGAAATAATTTCACAGACTCATTAAAAAGTGTTCAAACGCAAAGACACAAATTCCCTTCCAAAGCGACTTCCTCCTTTTGAATCAAGGTTCGGACTTTTTGCGCTTTCCGCGGCTTCTTATTTGGCCATATACGCATGAATTCTCTTTAAGTCTTTACGAGCGGGGTTTTATGAATCGGGTCTCAAGGCAAGGTTACCGCATTCCTGGTTTAGCTGTGGTTGCCACTTTGCCAGGGGAAGGGGAAATGTTCAAAATTACTCCATTGGAATTCAGTCCTGGAGCCCGTCAAATGGGATATTTGTACTCTGATTAATTCCTGCCTGTGACAATCGTTCTTTTTAAAAGTTATAAAAGTATTTATTAAAAAGAAAACACTCACAAGCGTACTTTTAGCACAGGACTGGACTGAGTGAGGGATATAAAAGGAATAGGTAAAATGCAATTCCTCTATCCCTTTCTCTCTCTATGCTGTATTAGATGTTAAAATGTAGGATAGGACATTCCTTAGCTAAGGAAGTTACAAAAGTCTACAAGAGGCTCATTACCTTCAAGTTCCTTCAGTTCTCCAGGACAGCACATGATTAAATGGCTGTCTCCTCTGTTAAGAGTTCTATCTGTTCTGATGGACCCAGCATAGAAGAAGAAGAAGAGGAAAAGGAAGAGGAAGAGGAAGAAAAGAAATTGGATTTATACCTCACCCTTCATTCTGAATCTCAGTCTCAGAGTGGCTTACAATCTCTTTTACCTTCCTTCCCCACCACAGAAACCCTGTGAGGTAGATGGGGCTGAGAGAGCTCTTCCAGAAGCTGCCCTTTCAAGGACAGCTCTGTGAAAGCAATGGCTAACCCATTGCTGGGGAATCAAACCCAGTTCTCTCAGATAAGAGTCCAGTGCGGGGTATAAATCTATAGTCTTCTTGATAAGATAAGAACATAAGTACATAAGAGAAGCCATGTTGGATCAGGCCAATGGCCTATCCAGTCCAACACTCTGTATCACACAGTGGTGTGAGAAAATGACCCCTCTGTCACAAACATGGTTGCCAGGGCGCCTGGAGAAGTAAGCTTGCGTCCGCCTGGCCAGTGAATGCAAGCAAAGCTATCCAGGGACTGTGTAAGACTCCCGTGTACCTATTGCTAATTATACAAGTGCTTGAGACGGGCACAGAGTGTCTGCAGCCGCACACAAACATTTCCCCGCTACCGCGTGGAAGCCGCCATGGCGAGGAGGAGGCTACGCCGCAACGGAGCTGTCCAGGCGAACGGTGTTGAAGCGCTAAGCATGGAAACCACTGTGTTTCGCTTACACCACATGTAGCCATCTTCCTGCCTGGTTGGGTTTCATTCCTTCCAAGTGGGAGCCTCACGTACACACCTTGAGTCATTCCTAGCCCGCAAGCAACCTATCCAGTTTATGAATGGAGTAATGGTTCCACAATCAATCCTGATTGCCAAGTAATATCCTGAACAACAGGCTTCGCCCAGGAGATGATGAGAAAGAGGAAGGATCTCTCCTGATACATTCAAGCCCTTTTGTCTACACCGGAATACCTAGGCTCATATCTGATTCTCTATTGTCACATTCCCAGTTAATCCCATCTCATCCCAATCACCCAACTATCTACATACTGATATCATTGGAGCCGCCCCAGGCCCTGTCGCAACTTGGAAGTTTCCAGGATGCCCAGGATGAAGGTGATGTTCATTGGTTGAAGCATACACCCAATCAGGTGTCGCCATGGACTCGCCATTGGTCCAGCCGATGTCCAGCCTTCTTGGTCATCAGCAGAACCTCCCATTACCACCCCCAGTCACCTCCCATCCCCTCAGGACTAAGGTGACTCTATATAACCTGTGGACTAGCTACCCACAGGTGTGCCTTCTACTCAGTAAACCCCATTCCCGCTGTGTAGTTACACCCCCGATTCCTGATCAGTTTCGGGACCTTACCCCTATTCCCTCATTCGTCGCCATCGGAGCCTTCCATTGGAGTCTGCGAGAGGTAGTATTACCCTGTATGTCCATTCCTTTATGTTCCCCTATCGATCTCTCTATATTTCCTAGACCTGTGTGAATGTGTGATTGATTTTGTACCTTGTGTGAACGAACTATTGTTTCAAATAAACCACAATTGATTTTATTAAATTAGAGTCCTTTATTGAGCATTGACTCTCTGATCGGTTGAGCCTGGTATACACAGATAATAAAAGATTCCTATTGGGACAACTGTCTCTCAGTCTAATTCCCCAATCTCATTTTGAGAGCAGTTTCCCTAACAGTGGCCAAAAAAGAAGAAGAAGAAGATATTGGATTTATATCCCGCCCTACACTCCGAAGAGTCTCAGAGCAGCTCACAATCTCCTTTATCTTCCTCCCCCACAACAGACACCCTGTGAGGTAGGTGGGGCTGGAGAGGGCTCTCACAGCAGCTGCCCTTTCAAGGACAACCTCTGCCAGAGCTATGGCTGACCCAAGGCCATTCCAGCAGGTGCAAGTGGAGGAGTGGGGAATCAAACCCAGTTCTCCCAGATAAGAGTCCGCACACTTAACCACTACACCAAACTGGCTCTCCACCCCAAGTGCCATCAGGAGGTTCACAAGTGGGGCTAGAAGCCCTTCCACTTTGCCCCCCCACAAGCCCCAAGAATACAGAGCATCACTGCCCCAGACAGTTCCAACAATATGCTGTGGCTAATAGCCACTGATGGACCTCTGCTGCTCCATATTTTTATCCAAGATGCATGTTATGTACTATGTTTAGACTTTTACAAATTGCTGCTTTTCAATTATTGAATACGCCAGCAACCTCTAGCCGTGTTGTGTGTATTTTTCCATTGCTGATTGGTGCAGAGCTTCCTCGTCACTGTTTCGCTTTACTGGTTGACTCCCAGAACTGGCTCCCTAAGAGCCTTCAGAACGGAGATGCCGAGGGATGCTCTTGCGATCTGCAGAATAAAATGTGTATTTTCAGCCACTGAGTGATGGGCTTTCCCTGCCTTGCAAGACTGTTTTTTTTTTTAAAGTAACCTATCTGTTTGCATCCACCCTTTTCTGTAATCTTGGGTAATTTCCTTCTGCCCAGCTCAGAATCGCCCTCGTTAAGGATAACATATGATGTCCACCCAGCTCCACCCATCCAAAGGAAAAAACAGTCCTTTCCCCCTTGTATCCTTCGGCAAGGTCCGGTTCCCACGTGAAGAAGCCTGGAGATGCCACGGTCTTCAGGATATCAACTTTGTACCTGAGGCCAAGGAGTTCACGACCTCGCTTGGAACCAGGGGCAAAAACAGCCGGAGAACCAAGACAGCCTGGTTTTTCCATTCTGTTCTTAGTCAACCTTCTGATCTCTCTGCAGGGACGGTTCCTATCACGCAGGAGGTGGGGGGAGGGAGACTCGCTTTATTATGATTAATGCTAGAATGTTACCCAAAAAAGTAATACACACACACACGCTGAAGAGCAGGGGAAGTCATTAAAGGAAATCAGCTCAGGAAGCAAGCAGAGCGATTGTTTTTTAATAACAGACCTTTATGAGTCGCGGTTCTCACCGCTGCTCTCCGTCCAGGCAACTCTGTTAGGCAAGGGAAAAGTTTATCTTCCATCGAGAACTGGACGAGACTGAGCCGCCGACGTCTTCGGGGCGTCGTTGGGAGAAGAATTGGATGGGAGGGGTGGGAAGGTCGGCAACACCCTTTGGGTGGACCGCTCTCTCAGACGTCGTGGTAAACCCCGTGGGAAAATATCCCATGTCTTCCAAGGGTTCTCTTTGGGGCCTGGCTTTCCCAGGGATGGTGCAGCAGGAAAGCTAAACGTTGCCATCCGCGCACACCGTTTGCTAAAAGGAGGTTGCGATGGCTAGAAAGCTGTGTGAGGCCTGGAGTTTTGAACCAGCAATTCCAGAAATCAGATCTGCACTTTGATTTCCCCTTGGGCTGTCTTGGTGGAATAGAACATAAGAGAAGCCATGATGGACCAAGCCGATGGCTTATCCAGTCCAACACTGTGTCACACAGTAGCCAAAACACCAGGTGCCATCAGGAGGTCCACCAGCTTGGCCAGAACTCCAGAAGCCCTCCTACTGCTGCCACCCCCCAAGCACCAAGAATGCAGCACATCACTGCCCCAGACAGAGTGTTCCACCCATACCCTGTGGCCAATAGCCACTGATGGACCTCTGCTCCATATGTTTATCCAAATAGAGGTTTACTTTGTTGCCATCTGCAACGATAGGTGGTAGAGAATGCCCTCAAGTTTATATCCCGCCCTACACTCCGAAGAGTCTCAGAGCGGCTCACAATCACCTTTATCTTCCTCCCCCACAACAGACACCCTGTGAGGTGGGTGGGGCTGGAGAGGGCTCTCAATCAGATTTGATCCTGCCCCGGTTGAAATTAGTCCTAATTATCAAGAAGACTCTTGCCATGATTACATTGAAAAACTTTCGCTTTCCCACTGTCTCTGCTTCGCTTAGCTGCTATCTCTATATAACAAATAATGCGTTCCTTCTTCTCCCTTTCTCACAGTACGAGAACTCTTTTTTTCCCCTTTCTCACAACACGAGAACTTGTGCACATTCGATGAAATTGCTGAGCGGTCAGGATAGAATGGATAAAAGGAAGTCCTTCTTCACCCAAAGGGTGATTGTGGAATTCACTGCTACAGGAGGTGGTGGTGGCTACAAGCATAGACAGCTTCAAGAGGGAATTGGATTAGCATATGGAGCAGAGGTCCATCAGTGGCTACTAGCCACAGCGTATTGTTGGAACTCTGTATGGGGCAGTGATGTTCTGTTTTCTTGGTGCTTGGGGAGGGGGCACAGTGGGAGGGCTTCTAGCCCTACTGGTGGACCTTCTGATGGCACTTGGCTTTTTTGGCCATTGTGTGACACAGAGTGTTGGACTGGATGGGCCATTGGCCTGATCCAACATGGCTTCTCTTATGTTCTTATCTTCTCTTATGTTCCTTTCTGCCTGGTCTCAAAAGTTACCAAGGTCACTCTTGCTTGATTACGTGCACACCTATGAACATATGAAGCTGCCTTCTACTGAATCAGACCCTCGGTCCATCAAAGTCAATCTTGTCTTCTCAGACTGGCAGTGGCTCTCCAGGGTCTCAAGCTGAGGTTTTTCACGCCTACTTGCCTGGACCTTTTTAGTTGGAAATGCCGGGGATTGAACCTGGGACCTTCTGCTTCCCAAGCAGATGCTCTACCACTGAGCCACAGCCCCATTCATGGCTCTCCAGGGTCTCAAGCTGAGGTTTTTCACGCCTACTTGCCTGGACCCTTTTTAGTTGGAGATGCCGGGGATTGAACCTGGGACCTTCAGCTTCCCAAGCAGATGCTCTACCACTGAGCCATGGTCTCTCTCAAGGGGCCTGGGAATGTCTTGGGGGGGGGGCGGGGGGGAGGTAGGGATTGCTGCTTCCTGCTTCCTTTTGAAAATGTAACATTTTGGGTCAGGACTATGAGAAGGGCAAAAGTTCGCCAAAACCAGTTTTCACAAGGTCTGTCCTGCTCTGACCTGTCATGTATCAATAAATAGCTATTCATGGAATGGACTGTTTGTGATCCTTGAACTGCTGGGGTCTTGACACTAATATGGAAAGAAGACAGACACTTGGCTTGCCTCTCTCTCTCCCACCCCCAAGAATGATCACAGAGGGGTAGTTTTGATCAGGAAAATGATGTGGAGTACTGATGGTACTTTGCTCAGCGCTGTGGCCAAATATCGCATCACCTTTCCCCATTTCTTCTTGGAGTCACAGAATACAATAGGATATTCAGTCACAGAACTCTTAGTCAATTGATTTCAGTGGATTCAGAATGGAGTCAAACGGGTTAGGATAGCACTGGCATGTGTCATTTGCTCCTCTGCTGGAGAACCTCCTTGCTTAAGTGCAGACGAGAGTGATCCCTGAACTTTGAGAGCAGTTGTGATCCTCTATACTACCAATCCAGGTCAAAACTTTCCCCAAGGATATTCTACAGACTTCAGGGTTTCCAACAATACTCGAGGCACGTTTGGAGAATCACGTTCAGGGAGAACATCTGCTGTAAAGAATCCCTAAAGGTCCTTAACAGGTTAATGTAGTCCCCTGTGCAAGCAGCAGTCATTTCCGACTCTGGGGTGACATCGCATCGCGACATTTTCACGACAGACTTTTTACAGGGTGGTTTGCCATTGCCTTCTCCAGTCATCTACACTTCCCCACCCCCAGCAAGCTGGGGACTCGTTTTACAGACCTCGGGAGGATGGAAGGCTGAGTCAACCTTGAGCCGGCTACCCGAACCCAGCTTCCACCAGGATTGAACTCAGGTTGTATGCAGAGAGCTCTGACTGCAGTACTGCAGCTTTACCACTCTGCGCCACGGGGCTCTTCTCACCTAGTATGGAAAGGAAAGATCCCCTGTGCAAGCACCAGTCGTTTCCGACTCTGGGGCGATGTTGCTTTCACAATGTTTTCATGACAGACTTTTGTACGGGGTGGTTTGCCATTGCCTTCTCCAGTCATCTACGCTTTCCTCCCCAGCAAGCTGGGTCCTCATTTTACAGACCTTGGGAGGATGGAAGGCTGAGTCAACCTTGAGCCGGCTACCTGAACCCAGCTTCCGCCAGGATCGAACTCAGGTTGTAAGCAAGAGAGCTCCGTCTGCAGTACTGCTGCTTTACCACTTAGCGCCACAGGGTCCTTCGATAATTGGAATCATAGAGTTGGAATGAACCTCTAGGGTCATCTAGTCCAACCACTTGCACAATGCAGGAAATTCACAAATACCTCCCCCCCCCCCACACACACACCCAGTGACCCTTGCTCCAAACCAAGAAGATGGCAAAAAGACCCTTCAGAACCCCTGGCCAAGCTGAAGAAAAACTGATGTATGACCCCAAAGGGGTGAGCAACATTCCCTGGGTGTGTAAAAAAGGGCCATGAGATCTAAGCACTGATGAAGCTAAGGTGGCCAGGTCCAATTCAGGAAATATCTGGGGACTTTGGGGGTGGAGCCAGGAGACATTGGGGGTGAAGCCAGGACCAAGGGTGTGACAAGCATAATTTTTTTTAAAAAAAATAGGAAAGCGACAAGCATAATTGAATTCCAAAGGGAGTTCTGGCCATCACATTTAAAGGGACCGCTCAACTTTTCAATGCCTTCCTTCCGCTGGATATAATGAAAGACAGAGGCACCTTCTTTGGAGGCTCCTAGAATTGGATCCCCTAGCTCAATCCTTTTGAAACTTGGAGGTTGTTCTGAGGAGAGGCACCAGACACTATGCTGTGAATTTGGTCCCTTTACCTCAAAAAAGCTCCTCCCCCCGAGCCCCAGATACCCACAGGTCAATTCTCCATTAGACCATATGGGAATTGGTTTCCATAGGGAATAGTGGAGTGCCCAGCAGACATTCCCCCTCCCCTGCTTTCTAATGACCTGGGGGTTGGCAACCCTTGATGCAGCCCGTCCTGCCCTCCGTCTCATGATTTGGATTTATATCCCGCCCTATATTCTGAATCTCAGAGCAGTCACAATCTCCTTTACCTCCCCCCCCCCACAGCAAACACCCGGTGAGGTAGGTGGGGCTGAGAGAGCTCTTACAGCAGCTGCCCTTTCAAGGACAACTCCTGCAAAAGCTCTGGCTGACCCAAGACCATTCCAGCAGTTGCAAGTGGAGGAGTGGGGAATCAAACCCGGTTCTCCCAGGTAAGAGTCCACGCACTTCACCACTGCACCCAACTGGCTCTCTATTAGAGCTATGGCTGACCCAAGGCCATCCCAGCATCTACAAGTGGAGGAGTGGGGGAATCAAACCTGGTTGTCCCAGATAAGAGTCTGCTCACTTAACCACAATAGCTGACCCAAGGCCATTCCAGCAGGTGCAAGTGGAGGAGTGAGGAATCAAACTCGGTTCTCCCAGATAAGAGTCCACAGGCTTAACCCCTATGGCTGACCCAAGGCCATTCCAGCAGGTGCAAGTGGAGGAGTGGGGAATCAAACCCGGTTCTCCCAGATAAGAGTCCACAGGCTTAACCACTATGGCTGACCCAAGGCCATTCCAGCAGGTGCAAGTGGAGGAGTGGGGAATCAAACCCGGTTCTCCCAGATAAGAGTCCGCACACTTAACCACTACACCGAACTGGCTCTCTATTAGAGCTATGGCTGACCCAAGGCCATTCCAGCAGGTGCAAGTGGAGGAGGGGGGAATCAAACCCGGTTCTCCCAGATAAGAGCTCGCACACTTCACCACTACACCAAACTGGCTTTCAAGCATTGATTTTCCTAAGTTCACAGAATCCGCATTGCTGTCAGATGGTCAGATACCCTCTATTTAAAAACCTCCAAACAAGGGTAGCCCGCCCACTCCTGAGGAAGCCTCTTCCACTGAGGAACCGCTCTAACGGTCAGGAAGTTCTTCCTAATGTTTAGTTGGAAACTCTCAAGCCTCTGATTCTGGTCCGACCTTCTGGGATAGGGTTGCCAAGTCGAATTCGAGAAATATCTGGGGACTTTGAGCGTGGGGTCAGGAGACATTGAAGGTGGAGCCAAGAGCAAGGGTGTGACAAGCATAATTGAACTCCAAAGGGAGTTCTGGCCATCACATTGAAAGGGACACCATACCTTTTAAATGCCTTCCCTCCTCTGGAAATAATAAAGGATAGGAGCACCTTCTTTTGGGGCTCATAGAATCGGACCCCCTGGTCCAATGTCTTTGACACTTGGAGGGTGTTTTGAGAAGACGCATTGGATGCTATGCTGAAAATATGGTGCCTCTACCTCAAAAAACAGCCCCGCCAGAGCCCCATCTACCCACGGATCAATTCTCCATTATTCCCTATGGGAATCGGTCTGCAGAGGGAATCATGGAATGCTCGGCAGACATTTCCCCCACCCCACACTCTGGTCATTTTTGCACTCACCTTAATCAGCAGCGACGACCCTCTTTACCGCGCAGGATCTGCGTGGATTTCGCACTAATTGCCGCGGAGCACCCGGAAGAGCCGGAAAGTCCCGGCGCTTTTGTGGCGCAAATGGAAACTGGTTTTTGGCGGTTTCCGTTTGCGCTGCAAAAGCGCCGGGACTTTCCGGCTCTTCCGGGTGCTCCGCGGCAATTAGTGCGAAATCCGCGCAGATCCTGCGCGGTGAAGAGGGTCGTCACTGCTGATTAAGGTGAGTGCGAAAACGACCTCTCTGAAGATGCTGAAGTGGGGGGAGGGCCTCCAAACTGGGGGATCCCCTGCCCCCTTCTGGGGATTATAGCGAAACCACAGGATTTTTGGAGAACCTGGAAATCTTACAGACATGTTCTGAACCTTGTTGGCCTCCTGTGAATGTACTGTAAAGACTGGATTCCAGTGATAAGTAAGCCTCCAAACTGAAGAAAGACCAGTGAAATGTCTTGATATTTAGAACAGACGTCTTTGGAAAGGCTTCTTTTAGTTCCATGAACTAAATACTGGAATATTGTCACTCCTTTGTGATTGGAAAGACTGTTTTTGAACTCGATTCTGTTAATGTTTTTTTTTTGCTACATGCTCTTTTCTATTTGAAGTTCTAGGTGCAAGCTCGGTCAGAACACCACTGACCTTTACATTACATTATCTTGTTTAAAATTTATGGTGTCTCTTAGGGTTTTTTTTAAATTATTTACCCACCTGGGGATTGGAAACCCTATTCTAGGACCACACTAAAAACCATGGGCTCGATGATCAAAGGTTCTTTCGTGAAAGATCTGTAGTGGCAGACGGATTCAGATGTTTGTCTGAAAACTCGAGCTAGAGCAAGTGGTTCTGGAGTCTGTTGCCCTTCTCTGAACTCCCTCCATCTCTAGGAATCTCTCCCACCAAAGCTCGCCAAAGGGAAATGTTGGAACGATGGATGGACCGGCCCTGTTAGAATTCACACTGGCAGCCAGAATAATATGTTCCATGTTGGCAATGAATAATAAATACTCATGAAGTGCTGGGAAGGAAGGAAAGTTGGGTAATCTCTGAGGCCTAGGAGTGGCTTCAAAAGCTCTTGATAAAGAAAGAAATCGAGGAGGAAAAGCCAGCTTTGGGGTGGAAACAGTCCCCCCCAACCAGAACCAGTAGGCAGCTCAACATGAAAGTTTGGCCCTCCGGTAGGAAACCAAGCCAAGGCTCTGGGAGAGACATATGAGAATTTTAAGTGAGAGTTGCAGAAGAGATGAAGGGAAAAGGCCAGTGCGAATTGTTCCAAGCTCGCTTGCTAATCTTATCAAAATGTTTCCGATTGTGCTGACCTTATCAAAATCCCTTTTAACTTCCTTCCAAAATTCCTGCAGACATTTTGCTTCGGTAAGACCCATCCAAATTTGCCTCCCTTTTGGATCAAGGTGTTGAAAGTTTACAGGTTTTTTTTTTTTTTGCGGGGGGTGTGTGTGTGTGGAGCTGAGAAATGTACTGTGCCTCTCAAATGAGAGTTCATTGTTTTCCTCGAAAATCTTTCTCACTTAGAACCAACGGGGTTTTTTTGTTTAGCAGGAACACACAGGAACACAGTTCTGGCTATCTTGGCATCAGGGGTGTGGCCTAATATGCAAATGTGTTCCTGCTGGGCTTTTTCTACCAAAAAAGCCCTGTGTGAAACGATGGCGATGTCAGGGGTGTGGCCTAATATGCAAATAAGTCCCTGCTGGGCTTTTTCTACCAAAAAAGCCCTGTGTGAAACGATGGCGATGTCAGGGGTGTGGCCTAATATGCAAATAAGTCCCTGCTGGGGTTTTTCCCCTAGGAATAAAGTCCTGCTTAGATCTACCCTGTCTTGACTCAAAGGCTGCTTACTCCCATTTCCATCTGTAGCCAATGTGAATTATAACCAAGGTCTTGGGTTCTTCTGTACTTACATAGCTTCATGCTGGACTAGAAATATGAAACTTGGTTCTAGTCCAATGCTGTAATCCCTGCGCATCACTAATGTCCGGCCCGTGGGTCAGTGTCCTGATAATTAAAAAAAAAACAAGCAGTGAACAAGCAGTAGAAGAAGACGGCAGATTTATACCCCGCCCTTCTCTGTGAATCAGACTCTGAGAACAGACGGCCATTTTGTGGCGGCTGGGAGGCGTCCCGAATAGGACCGGCGCAAAAAGAGCCGTTCGGAAGCCTCCACACACTCACCTAGGGTTGCCAATCCCCAGGTGGGGGCAGGGGATCCCCCGGTTTGGAGGCCCTCCCCCCGCTTCAGGGTCGTCAGAAAGTGGGGGGAGGGGAGGGAAATGTCTGCTGGGAACTCTATGATTCCCTATGGAAATTTATTCCCATAGAAAATCATGGAGAATTGACTTGTGGGTATCTGGGGCTCTGGGAGGGCTGATGCGCACGGGGGCTCTCATTGGGTTCTTAACAAAAAAACCAACTTTGGGCAGCTTGGAAGCTCCACACTGCCAAGCCGCCTCACTTGCGCCTTTCCCCTTCCAGGCGGCGGGGAAGCGACTACCGGCCGGCTCAAACGTTTGCGACCCCTTTCAAAGTGGTTGCTTTCTGAGCCGGGTGGAGCAGCCGGAAAGATGGGGTGCGTGCAGGCTGGGGACGCCCGGCAGATGTTTCTGTGTGGAGGGATTATCTGGGCCGATTTCAGAGGCGTCTCTGAGTCGGCCCAAAGTGCCGGTCTGTAATCAGCCAGAGCAGCTTACAATCTCCTTTATCTTCCTCCCCCACAACAGACACCCTGTGAGGTGGGTGGGGCTGAGAGGGCTCCCACAGCAGCTGCCCTTTCAAGGACAACCTCTGCCAGAGCTATGGCTGACCCAAGGCCATTCCAGCAGGTTGCAAGTGGAGGAAGGGGGAATCAAACCCGGTTCTCCCAGATAAGAGTCCTGCACTTAACCACTGCACCAAACCGGCTCTCTATTAGAGCTATAGCTGACCCAAGGCCATTCCAGCAGGTGCAAGTGGAGGAGGGGGAAATCAAACCGGTTCTCCCAGATAAGAGTCCTGCACTTAACCACTGCACCAAACTGGCTCTCTAATAGAGCTATGGCTGACTGAAGGCCATTCCAGCAGCTGCAAGTGGAGAAATGCGGAATCAAACTCGGTTCTCCCAGATAAGAGTCCACGCACTTAACCACTACACCAAACTGGCTCTCTATTAGAGCTATGGCTGACCCAAGGCCATTCCAGCAGGTGCAAGTGCAGGAGTAGGGAATCAAACCCGGTTCTCCCAGATAAGAGTCCTGCACTTAACCACTGCACCAAACCGGCTCTCTATTAGAGCTATGGCTGACCCAAGGCCATTCCAGCAGGTGCTAGTGGAGGAGGGGGGAATCAAACCCGGTTCTCCAAGATAAGAGTCCGCGCACTTAACCACTCCACCCAACTGGCTCTCTATTAGAGCTATGGCTGACCCAAGGCCATTCCAGCAGCTGCAAGTGGAGGAATGCGGAATCAAACTTGGTTCTCCCAGATAAGAGTTCACGCACTTAACCACTACACCAAACTGGCTCTCTATTAGAGCTATAGCTGACCGGTCATTCCTGCAGCTGTAAGTGGAGAAGTGAGGAATCAAACCCAGTTCTCCCAGATAAAAGTCCTGCGCTTAACCACTGCAACAAACTGGCTCTCAGGTATGTTTATCCTGCTCTCTCTGAAGCCTGTCTAGGACTAGATTCTCTTTCTGGGCTACTGGTGGGGGGACATGTTTCCTTCCTCTTGAATGATTCATAGGCAGCAGCTTCAAGGAGGTACCAGGCCGAGAATCTGTTCCCTTTGATCTTCTCAGAGCAAAGGGGAAACGTAAACGCAAACAAAAGCCTCCAAGGTTCGGACCTGAGCTGGAAAAAGTGACTACCTGCCCAGATGACATCACCTGACATCATAGGGTACTGGTGCCAACGAACGTAAGTTTATTCCTCTGCACACCCATCACCTTCCTGCTTTATTTTCATCACTCTTGGTCGCCCGACCTCTCCTACCAGGTGCAGCTGCTGGTTGCCATTGGTCCATTCAGCCAGGAACCAGAGATCATCCAGATGTTGCATGAGCTAGCCAAGAAGGTTTTTGGGAGATGGTTATGGTTGAGGGATAAGAACATAAGAGAAGCCATGTTAGATCAGGCCAATGGCACATCCAGTCCAACACTCTGTGTCACACAGTGGCCAAAAAAAATTATATATATATATATATATATACACACACACACACACACACACACAATAGCCACTGATGGACCTCTGCTCCATATTTTTATCTAAATCCCTTTTGAAGGTGGCTATGATTGTAGCCACCACCACCTCCTGTGGCAGTGAATTCCACATGTTAATCTTCATAGGGAAAGTGTTCCAGCCCTTTAATCATTCTAGTTGCCCTTTTCTGGACTTTCTCCAATGCTAGAATATCCTTTTTGAGGTGCGGCGGCCAGAACCGTGAAGCAGGGGAAGGGTTGGGAAATACCTGGAAAGAAAGGTTGAAACGCTTGGGACTCTTTAGCTTGGAGAAACGTCGACTGCGGGGTGACATGATAGAGGTTTACAAGATAATGCATGGGATGGAGAAAGTAGAGAAAGAAGTACTTTTCTCCCTTTCTCACAATACAAGAACTCATGGGCATTCAATGAAATTGCTGAGCAGACAGGTTAAAACGGATAAAAGGAAGAACTTCTTCACCCAAAGGGTGATTAACATGTGGAATTCACTGCCACAGGAGGTTGTCACGGCCACAAGCATAGCCACCTTCAAGAGGGGTTTAGATAAAAATATGGAGCAAAAGACCATCAGTGGCTATTAGCCACAGTGTGTGTGTGTGTGTGTGTGTGTGGATAAAATTTTTGCCACTGTGTGACACAGAGTGTTGGACTGATGGGCCACTGGCCTGATCCAACATGGCTTCTCTTATGTTCTAATTTGACACAGAGTGTTGGACTGGAGGGGTCATTGGCCTGATCCAACAGGGCTTCTCTTATGTTCTTATGTGACACAGAGTGTTGGACTGGATGGGCCATTGGCCTGATCCAACATGGCTTCTCTTATGTTCTTATGTGACACAGAGTGTTGGACTGGATGGGCCACAGGCCTGATCTAACATGGCTTCTCTTATTTTCTTATGTTCAGATCCTAGCCTGACGCCCTGAACGACGCTCTGCTCTAGTTGCCCACGAACTTCTCAGGTTGAATATCGACATAGCAGCTCTCAGTGAGGTCCGTTTCCCTGAGGAAGGTAGTCTTCAAGAACACGGTGCTGGCTATACCCTCTACTGGTCAGGTAAGTCAAAGACTGAGAGCCGCCTTTCTGGCGTTGGCTTCATGGTCAGGAACTCCATTGCTTCCAAACTCGAAAACCTGCCAACAGGTCACTCAGATCGCATCATGTCCATGCGCCTCCCACTTCAAAACAAGCAGCATGCAACACTCTTCAGTGTGTATGCCCCAACCCTTCAAGCAGATCCTGCAGAAAAGAACAAGTTCTATGCTGATCTACACAACCTCGTACGGAAGACCCCTACAGAGGACAATGTGATCATCCTTGGCGACTTCAATGCCAGAGTAGGTAAAGACTCAGAAGCCTGGAAAGGAGTACTTGGCAAACACGGCATTGGCAACTGCAATGACAACGGGCGCCTCCTGCTAGAATTCTGCATGGAGCACCAGCTCACCATCACCAACACTATCTTCCAGCAGAAGAACAGTCTGAAGACAACCTGGCTGCACCCACGGTCCAAGCACTGGCACCTTATCGACTACATTCTGGTGCGCCAGAGAGACCTTCGAGATGTCTTACACACCCGAGTAATGCCCAGTGCAGAATGTCATACGGATCATCGTCTTGTACGCTGCAATGTCCATCTTCACTTTAAACCCACACCCAGGAGAGGAGGTATCCCTTGGAGGAAGTTTCAGGTTGGCAGTCTCCAGTCAGCCGAAGTTAAAGCTGCCTTCCAGGCAAAACTCCAGTCAAGAATTGAGGACCCCAGTTGCCCCACAGACCCTTCTCTAGAAGCACTCTGGGAACACCTAAAAACTACCGTCCTGCAGATCTCTGAAGAAGTCCTCGGGTTCTCCACAAGGAAGAACAAGGACTGGTTTGATGAGAACAATCAAGAGATCCAAGATTTACTGGCGAAGAAGAGATCTGCCTACCAAGCACATCTTGCTCAGCCCTCCTGTCCTGGGAAAAAAGCAACCTTTCGCGCTGTATGTAGCAACCTCCAGTGCAAGCTTCGAGACATTCAGAACGAGTGGTGGACCAAGCTTGCTGAGAGAACCCAGCTGTGTGCAGACACTGGTGATTTAAGAGGGTTCTACGAAGCCCTGAATGCAGTATATGGTCCATCATATCAGACTCAGAGTCCCTTGCGTAGTGCAGACGGCCAAGTGCTCCTCACAGACAAGGCATCCATATTGAACCGGTGGTCGGAGTATTTTCAGGTTCTCTTCAGTGCCAACCGCGTAGTTCAAGATTCAGCAATTCACCTCACCCCACTTCAACCGGTGAAAACAGAGTTGGATGAGATCCCCACTCTAGAAGAGACTGTTAAAGCCATCAAGCAACTGAAAAGTGGCAAGGCAGCAGGAGTTGATGGAATTCCACCAGAGATCTGGAAGCATGGGGGCACAGTACTACATAGCTCACTTCACAAAGTACTTGTCACCTGCTGGGAACAAGGCAAATTACCACAGGACTTTCGCGATGCAATCATCATCACCCTATACAAGAACAAAGGGGAAAAATCAGACTGCTCCAACTACCGGGGGATAACCCTGCTCTCCATCGCAGGCAAATCCTTGCCAGAATACTCCTGAACAGACTGGTGCCCGCCATTGCAGAAGAACTCCTCCCAGAGAGCCAGTGCGGCTTCAGAGCTAACAGGAGCACCACCGACATGGTATTTGTTCTCAGGCAGCTCCAAGAGAAATGCAGGGAACAGAACAAGGCTCTGTATGTGACTTTTGTCGACCTTACCAAAGCTTTCGATACCGTTAGCAGGAAAGGCCTGTGGCAAATCTTGGAATGTTTAGGATGTCCCCCAAGGTTCCTCAGCATGATCATCCAGCTACACGAAGACCAGCGAGGCCAAGTCAGACACTGCAACGACCTCTCAGAGACCTTCCCAATAGGCACAGGTGTAAAGCAAGGCTGCGTTCTCGCGCCAACTCTCTTTACGATCTTCTTTAGCATGATGCTTCAAAGAGCCGCAGTAGATCTAGATGATGATGATGGTGTCTACATCCGCTATCGCACCGATGGCAGCCTGTTCAACCTGAGGCGACTAAAGGCCCACTCCAAGACAATGGAAAAACTCATCCAAGAGCTACTGTTTGCTGATGATGCTGCACTCGTCTCCCACTCGGTATCAGCTCTGCAGCATATGACGTCCTGCTTTGCAGAGGCTGCCAAGCTATTCGGCCTAGAAGTTAGTCTGAAGAAGACAGAAGTTCTCCACCAGCCTGCACCCCAGGAAGATTATCACCCTCCCTGCATCACTGTGGGTGAATCAGTTCTGAAGACAGTCCAGCAGTTCAGCTACCTGGGGTGCATCATCTCCTCAGATGCTAAGATCGACAAGGAGATTGACAACAGGCTGGCAAAGGCAAACCGTGCCTTTGGCCGACTGCACAAAAGAGTGTGGAGCAACAAGCATCTGAAAAAAGGCACAAAGATCAATGTTTACAAAGCGGTTGTGATGACAACCCTTATCTACGGCTCCGAATCGTGGGTTTTATACCGTCATCACCTGCGACTCCTTGAGCGCTTTCATCAGCGCTGCCTTCGCACCATCCTCAACATCCACTGGAGTGACTTTGTGACCAACACTGAAGTTCTGAAGCGGGCGGAGGTTACCAGCATTGAGGCACTGCTGTTGAAGACGCAGCTGCGCTGGGCAGGGCATATTTCTAGGATGGAAAACCACCGCCTTCCCAAGATTGCCCTGTATGGCGAACTCTCCACCGGCCATCGAAATAGAGGGGCACCAAAGAAGAGGTACAAGGACTCCTTGAAGAAATCCCTTGGCACCTGTCGCATCAACCATCACCAGTGGTCTGACCTAGCCTCAGATCGCAAAGCATGGAGGCACACCATCCACCAGGCTGTCTCTTCTTTTGAGAACGCACGCATAGCTGGTCTTGAGGACAAAAGGAGATTGAGGAAGAATCGCACTGCTACAGCACCAACCCTAAATCAGACTTTTCCCTGCAGCCACTGTGGCCGGACCTGCCTGTCCCGCATTGGTCTTGTCAGCCACCAGCGAGCCTGCAGCAGATGTGGACTATTGCACCCTTCTTAAATCTTCGTTCGCGAAGCCAAGCCGAGAGAGGGAGAGAGCCTGACGCTCTAAACCACTGCACTGCACAGGCTTTCTCTATATAAAAAGTGAGGAGAGCACATAAACGGTGAGAAAATCCATCAGCCAAGAATTATAATTAAGCACTCAATTTTAAAAAGAAAGTCTTAACTCTTTTCTGTTTATTTAAATCAGTGTTACCAACAGTATTCAGCTACAGGCACTTTTGCACTGCCTTATGGGAGGTGGCCTGGTCCAACAGGGATTCTCTTGGTGCTTAACCACTATGGCTCACTTAACCACTATGGCTGACCCAAGGCCATTCCAGCAGATGCAAGTGGAGGAGTGGGGAATCGAACCCGGTTCTCCCAGATAAGAGTCTGCACACTTAACCACTACACCAAACTGGCTCTCTATTAGAGCTATGGCTGACCCAAGGCCATTCCAGCAGGTGCAAGTGGAGGAGTGGGGAATCAAACCCGGTTCTCCCAGATAAGAGAGCTATGGCTGACCCAAGGCCATTCGAGTAGCTGCAAGGGGAGGAGTGGGGAATCAAACCCGGTTCTCCCAGATAAGAGAGCTATGGCTGACCCAAGGCCATCCCAGCAGCTGCAAGTGGAGGAGTGGGGAATCAAACCCGGTTCTCCCAGAGAAGAGAGCTCTGGCTGACCCAAGGCCATTTCAGCAGGTGCAAGTGGAAGAGTGGGGAATCAAACCCGGTTCTCCCAGATAAGAGAGCTCTGGCTGTCCCAAGGCCATCCCAGCAGGTGCAACTGGAGGAGTGGGGAATCAAACCCGGTTCTCCCAGATAAGAGAGCTATGGCTGACCCAAGGCCATCCCAGCAGCTGCAAGTGGAGGAGTGGGGAATCAAACCCGGTTCTCCCAGAGAAGAGAGCTCTGGCTGACCCAAGGCCATTCCAGCAGGTGCAAGTGGAGGAGTGGGGAATCAAACCCAGTTCTCCCAGATAAGAGAGCTATGGCTGACCCAAGGCCATTCGAGTAGCTGCAAGGAGGGGAGTGGGGAATCAAACCCGGTTCTCCCAGAGAAGAGTTTGCACACTTAATCACTATACAAAGCTGGGAGACAACGTTTCTTCCAGGGAAGAAATCTTTTCATTGAGAAACCCAGATCAATTTAAAGGAAACCCAAGCAGACTGGAAAACCACAAAAAAAGATTCGTTTGTGAGGTCTTGAAGGACCACAGATCTGTACACAGCAGGCTCCCTTAATAACTTCCCCACCCTTGTCCTGAAGGAAAGTTCTCCATTTAATATCCCATTAGGACAGCATCTTTGTCGCTGAGTCAAAAAGATGCATTGAGTCCTCCAAATGATTTTTTTTTCCTTGGAGGTCTCCCATTTACATATTGGCCCGGACCCTCCATGTTTGACTTGGACGGCTGTGCAGAATCACACCATGAGCCTGTGGAGAACATTTTCTTCTGAGTTCCCTTTCTCGGCGGAGACCTCTGCCGCATGAGCTACTGTCCCGTCCGTGACCTTGCGGTTGTTTGGACAGCAACACCCTTCCTAGGGTTCGAGCGTGTTTTCACATCCAATTTAGGTCAGCCCTGGATCCCACAGAACAGACAACCCGCCAGATGTGTGCTAAGGCATAATGCCTGAATGCCACCCAGTGCCAAACTGAGTCAACCCCGCACGCCTGGAGAACAGGCGTTCAAACGGTGATCGAATGCCAGCTCCTCGAGGTAGGTTACTTTAGTCGAAAGGGATCCGGGGAATTTGCTTTGCTCTTTTTTTGTCAGTCGTTCTGTGTCACAAGCAAAGGGTGGTTTTATTGTGCTCTGTTTTTACTGAAAACTGAGCTGCGCAGACTTTTTCGTGGCAACGGATCTGCGACCACAAAAAGGCCCACCTGGATCACAGCGTGAGTCCATTTAGTCCAGCATCCTGTTTCTGAAAGTGGTCAGGCAAATGCCTCTGAAAGTCCACAGGCGACGGCCCTTTTACATCCTTTGTCCTCACGTCACCTGGGACTCAGGTACAACGTCTCCGAACTTCGAAGTCTTATTTTGGTAATATGAATGACAGGTCCTATGAAGAAAGGTTGAAGGAGCTGGGCATGTTTAGCCTGGAGAGGGGGTGGCTGAGAGGTGATGTGATCACCATCTTCAAGTCCTTGAAGGGCTGTCCTAGAGAGGACGGTGTGGAATTGTTTCCTGTGGCCCCAGAAGGTAGGACCGGAACCGATGGGTTGAAATTAAATCAGAAGAGTTTCCAGCTCAATATAAGGAAGAACTTTCTGACCGTTAGAGCAGTTCCTCAGTGGAACAGGCTTCCTCCTTGGGAGGTGGTGGACTCTCCTTCCTTGGAGGTTTTTAAACAGAGGCTAGATGGCCATCTGACAGCAATGAGGATCCTGTGAATTTAGGGGGGAGGTGTTTGTGAGTTTAGAGTGGTTCCTCAGTGGAACAGGCTTCCTCGGGAGGTGGTGGGCTCTCTTTCCTTGGAGGTTTTGAAACAGAGGCTAGATGGCCATCTGACAGCAATGAAGATCCTGTGAACTGAGGGGGGGGGTGGAGTGTTTGTGAGTTTCCTGCATTGTGCAGGGGTTTGGACTAGATGACCCTGGAGGTCCCTTCCAACTTTATGATTCTATTATTAGGAAGAACTTCCTGACCGTTAGAGCGGTTCCTCAGTGGAACAGGCTTCCTCGGGAGGTGGTGGGCTCTCTTTCCTTGGAGGTTTTTAAACAGAGACTGGATGGCCATCTGACAGCAATGAAGATCCTGTGAATTTAGGGGGAGGTGTTTGTGGGTTTCCTGCATTGTGCAGGGGGTTGGGCTAGATGACCCTGGAGGTCCCTTCCAGCTCTATGATTCTAGGATTCTATGATTAGGAAGAACTTCCTGACTATTAGAGTGGTTCCTCAGTGGAACAGGCTTCCTCCTTGGGAGGTGGTGGGCTCACCTTCCTTGGAGGTTTTGAAACAGAGGCTAGATGGCCATCTGACAGCAATGAGGATCCTGTGAATTTAGAGGGAGGTATTTGTGAGTTTCCTGCATTGTGTAGAGGATCGGACTAGGTAACCCTGAAGGTCCCTTCCAACTCTATGATTCTAGGTGTTAGGCTTGCCAGTCCCCCTGGGAATCAGCAGGGGGTAGGAGGCTTTCTGGCACCAGGGGAGTTCTAGCACAGCATTGCAGCGATGAGGCCAACAAAGCAGCCATGTCACTTCCTGGGTTCACTGGAAGTGAAGTCATCATGTTGCCAGCGATGCAAAGACTAGAGTGGCGAACGGTTGCCACTGCTCACCACAATGCCTAGACCAGGGCTCACTTTGTAGCAGGAGCTCCTTTGCATATTAGACCACACAGCCTCAAAGTAGCCAAACCTCCAAGAGCTTACAGGGCTGTTAGTATGGGGCCTACTGTAAGCTCTTGGAGGATTGGCTACATCAGGGGTGTGTGGCCTAATATGCAAAGGAGCTCCTGCTACAAAGTGAGCCCAAGGGGACATGTGGACAAAGGGGACCCAATAGATGTTGTTTACCTTGAAATCCAGAAAGCTTTTGATAAAGTTCCTCATCAAAGGCTCCTTAGTAAGCGCGAGAGTCATGGAGTAAAAGGACAGGTCCTCTTGTGGATCAAAAACTGGCTAATTAATAGGAAGCAGAGAGTGAGTATATATGGGCAGTCTTTGCAGTGGAGGACAGTAAGCAGTGGGGTGCTGCAGGGCTCAGTACTGGGTCGCATGCTCTTTAACTTGTTCATTAATGATTTGGAGTTGGGAGTAAGCAGTGAAGTGGCCAAGTTTGTAGATGACACTAAACTGTTCAGGGTGGTGAGAACCAGAGAGGATTGTGAAGCACTCCAAAGGGATCTGTTGAGGCTGGGAGAGTGGGCATCAACGTGGCAGATGAGGTTCAATGTGGCCAAGTGCAAAGTAATGCACATTGGGGCCAAGAATCCCAGCTACAAATACAAATTGATGGGGTGTGAACTGGCAGAGACTGACCAAGAGAGAGATCTTGGGGTCGTGGTAGAGAACTCACTGAAAATGTCAAGACAGTGTGCAATTGCAATAAAAAAGGCCAACGTCATGCTGGGAATTATTAGGAAGGGAATTGAAAACAAATCATAATGCCCCTGTATAAATCGATGGTGCGGTCTCATTTGGAATACTGTGTACAATTCTGGTCACCGCACCTCTAAAAGGATATTATAGAATTGGAAAAAGTGCAGAAAAGGGCAACTAGAATGATTAAGGTTTTGGAACACTTTCCCTATGAAGAAAGGTTAAAACACTTGGGGCTCTTTAGCTTGGAGAAACGTCGACTGCGGGGTGACATGATAGAGGTTTACAAGATTTTGTATGGGATGGAGAAAGCAGAGAAAGAAGTACTTTTCTCCCTTTCTCACAATACAGGAACTCATGGGCATTCAATGAAATTGCTGAGCAGTCAGGTTAAAACGGGTAAAAGGAAGTCCTTCTTCACCCAAAGGGTGATTAACATGTGGAATTCACTGCCTCAGGAGGTGGTGGCGACTACAAGCATAGCCAGCTTTAAGAGGGGATTGGATAAAAATATGGAGCAGAGGTCCATCAGTGGCTATTATGTGTGTGGCTATATATGTGTGTGTGTGTGTGCGCGCGCGCGCATGTGTGTGTGCGCATGCGTGCGTGTGTGTGTACACACACATATATTGGCCACTGTGTGACACAGAGTGTTGGACTGGATGGGCCATTGGCCTGATCCAACAGGGCTTCTCTTATGTTCTTATGTGACACAGAGTGTTGGACTGAATGGGCCATTGGCCTGATCCAACAGGGCTTCTCTTATGTTCTTATGAGCCCTGCCCAGAGCTAGCTATTTTTATTTCTGGGATGTCCCTGAAAGTGATGTGGCGACATCATTACACTCACCTCCTTGTTCCCATCCCCCAATCCTAGTACCAGGGCTTTTATTGTAGCAGGAACTCCTTTGCATATTAGGCCACACGCCCCTGATGTAGTGAATCCTCCTGGATCTTACAAGGGGCCCTGTAAGAAGAGCCCTGTAAGCTCTTGGAGGATTGACTACATCAGGGGGTGTGGGCTAATATGCAAAGGAATTCCTGCTACAAAAAAAAGCCCTGCCTAGTACTAGATTAGTCAGGGGTCCCTAACTTTTTCAGCCTGTATCTTTTGAATTCTGACATAGGATGGTGGTCCCAGCCACAAAAAAGCACCACATTGTCTACCACTTGAGATTTTTCGAGGAAGGTGACAAGGGTATGAATAGGAAGCCTCTTCATGAGACATATGTGCTGCCACTGGACTATCTGCTCTTGCTTATAAGAGGACATGACAGGAACATAAAACTGCCATGGTATCCAGGCTTATTGAATCATTGAACATAAGAACATAAGATCCAGTTTGGTGTAGTGGTTAAGTGTGCGGACTCTTATCTGGGAGAACCGGGTTTGATTCCCTACTCCTCCACTTGCACCCGCTGGGATGGCCTTGGGTCAGACATAGCGGTTAAGTGCGTGGTCTCTTTTCTGGGAGATCCGGGTTTGATTCCCCACTCCTCCACTTGCACCTGCTGGCATGGCCTTGGGTCAGCTATAGCTCTGGCAGAGGTTGTCCTTGAAAGGGCAGCTGCTGTGAGAGCCCTCTCCAGCCCCACCCACCTCACAGGGTGTCTGTTGTGGGGGAGGAAGGTAAAAAAGATTGTGAGCCGCTCTGAGACTCTTTGGAGTGGAGGGCGGGATATAAATCCAATATCTTCTTCTTCTTCTTCTTCTTCTTCTTCTTCTTCTTCTTCTTCTTCTTCTTCTTCTTCTTCTTCTTCTTCTTCTTCTTCTTCTTCTTCTTCTTCTTCTTCTTCTTCTTCTTCTTCTTCTTCTTCAATAAGAGAAGCCATGTTGGATCAGGACAATGGCCCCTCCAGTCCAAAACTCTGTGGCACATAAGAGAAGCCATGTTGGATCAGGCCAATGGCCCATCCAGTCCAACACTCTGTGTCACACATTGGCCATACACACACACACACACACACACACACTGTGGCTAATAGCCACTGATGGACCTCTGCTCCATATTTTTTCCAATCCCCTCTTGAAGCTGTCAATGCTTGTAGCCGCCACCACCTCCTGTGGCAGTGAATTCCACATGTTAATCACCCTTTGGGTGAAGAACGACTTCCTTTTATCTGTTTTAACCTGACTGTTCAGCAATTTCATTGAATGTCTACGAGTTCTCGTATTGTGAGAAAGGGAGAAAAGGACTTCTTTCTCTACTTTCTCCATCCCAGGCTTAATCTTGTCAACCTCTATCATGTCACCCTGCAATCGACGATTCTCCAAGCTCAAGAGCCCCAAGCGTTTTAACCGTTCTTCATAGGGAAAGTGTTCCAAACCTTTAATAATTCTAGTTGCCCTTTTCTGCACTTTTTGAGCTGGAAGGAACCTCCAAGGTAATCTAGTCCAACTATCTGCACAAATGCAGGAAATTCACAAATACCACCACACACCCCAAATTACCGCTGCTCCATGCGCAGAAAATGGCAAACCCCCCCCCCCCCAAAAAAAAAAAACACAAGAGACAAAACCCTCCAGGATTCCTGGCTGAACTGACCTGGGGGAGACCTGGAAGAGTCCAGGGCGTTTGATTCTGCCTAGCGCAGGTTTAGTTGAAATCTCTCTTTCTCAACACCTGTTATCTAAGGTCTCCTAGCCAGGGATTGAATTTTGGATCTCCTGCATTCAAAACATGTGCTTTGCAAATGAGACATGTCTAAACTTCAGTGACTTTAGATCATTGTTTTCCCAGTTGAACAGTTTGTGATTTGTCGAAACTGTTACCTTTCTCTGAAGAAAATCCATGGATTCTATAGACAGATCTATACACAAGATGTGGTGCTGGAGAAGCATCTTGAGAGTCCCTTGGACTGCAAGAAGATCAAATCAGTCAGTCCTAAGGAAGATCAATCCAGACTATTCCCTGGAAGGTCAGATGCTGAAGCTGAAGCTGAAATACTTTGGCCACCCAATGAGAAGGGAGCACTCCCTGGAGAAGATCCTGATGCTGGGAAAGACAGAAGGCAAAAGAAGAAGGGGATGGCAAAAGATCAGATGGCTGGACAGCGTTACTGATGTAACAAACACGAATTTGAGCAGACTTCGGAGGATGGTGGAAGACAGGAGGGCCTGGCGTGACTTTGCCCATGGGGTTGCAAAGAGTCAGACTCGACTGTGTGACCGAACAACAACAACAAAAATAAACACGGAAGATTTGTCTATCTCCTTCTGTCTTCATCTTCCACTGGTGGATAAATACTTTCTGTTTGTTTCATTTGGCCTCCACTCTTCCTTGTTGAATGTTCTAATCATGGTTTTTATGTCTTCCTGTGTGTTGCAATTTCAGATGTTAATTCTTTTAAGGAAGTGTTGTTCTTTTTTGTTGGCTTTTATGGTTTTATTCCAAATCAGACTCTTCATAGAATCATAGAGTTGGAAGGGGTATCCAGGGTCACCTAGTCCAACCCCCTGCACAATGCAAGAAATTCACAAACACCTCCCCTTAAATTCACAGGATCTTAGAATCCTAGAATCTTAGAGTTGGAGGGGACCTCCAGGGTCATCTAGTCCAAATGCAGGATCTTCACAAATACCTCTCCTCCAAACACCTCCTTCCTGGCTTCCTTTGCATAATCTGCTTAATTCACAGAATCAAAGAATCCAAGTACAGTCAGTAAATATTTTACAGTTATCTGCTCTGAGTCCGCTTGCGGAGAGGGTGGGATATAAATATATAGAGCAAACAAAGAAACAAACAACTAAAATACAGCTTCGACCAAATCCTTCCATCCAAAGCTTTGGAGAGATGCCCAGGGCTTCATTACCCCACCATCACTAACTTGTCTTCTGGCAATGCTAAAATTATGGTATTTGTTCAGCAACATGAGAACGAAAAAAGAGAGAGAGAAGAGATGTGTCCTTGCCAGACAGGAAAGAATAAAAGTCAACATTTCTATGAAGACGAAGCAGGTGGAGGTCAACCAAGTCGGGGCAAAAATGACTACTTAATAAAAATATTCTGCTCTGTTTCAGCTAACCTCCAGCTGCCCTGGTGGGAAGGTTTATGGCCAAGGTTAAGGAGCTTGTTCACTCCTTGTCTGACTTGCATCCAGGATAATAAAGCAATGAATGTTCTACAGGTGTGCGTAAAGCGCCGTCACATTGCAGCCAATTTATGGCAATCCAGCAAGGGGCTTTCAAGGCGAGGGGAAAGCAGAGGTTGTTTGGCCATGGACTTCCTCTTCAGAATCTTCCATGGTGGTCTCCCATCCAAGACTTATGGTGAACTCAGCAAGGGGCTTTCTGGGCAACTGAGACCAAGAATCCCAGCTACAAATACAAGTTGATGGGATGTGAACTGGCAGAGACTGACCAAGAGAGAGATCTTGGGGTCGTGGTAGAGAACTCACTGAAAATGTCAAGACAGGGTGCGATTGCAATAAAAAAGGCCAACGCCATGCAGGGAATTATTAGGAAGGGAACTGAAAACAAATCAGCCAGTATCATAATGCCCCTGTATAAATCGATGGTGCGGTCTCATTTGGAGTACTGTGTGCAGTTCTGGTCGCCACACCTCAAAAAGGATATTATAGTACTGGAGAAAGTCCAGAAAAGGGCAACTAGAATGATTAAAGGGCTGGAACACTTTCCCTATGAAGAAAGGTTGAAACGCTTGGGACTCTTTAGCTTGGAGAAACGTCGACTGCGGGGTGACATGATAGAGGTTTACAAGATAATGCATGGGATGGAGAAAGTAGAGAAAGAAGTCCTTTTCTCCCTTTCTCACAATACAAGAACTCGTGGGCATTCGATGAAATTGCTGAGCGGACAGGTTAAAACGGATAAAAGGAAGTACTTCTTCACCCAAAGGGTGATTAACATGTGGAATTCACTGCCATAGAAGGTGGTGGCGGCCACAAGCATAGCCACCTTCAAGAGGGGTTTAGATAAAAATATGGAGCAGAGGTCCATCAGTGGCTATTAGCCACAGTGTGTGTGTGTAGGTGTATAAATATATATATTTTGGCTACTGTGTGACACAGTGTGTTGGACTGGATGGGCCATTGGCCTGATCCAACATGGCTTCTCTTATGTTCTTATGAGACACAGAGTGTTGGACTGGAAGGGCCATTGGCCTGATCCAACAGGGCTTCTCTTATGTTCTTATGAGACACAGAGTGTTGGACTGGAAGGGCCATTGGCCTGATCCAACAGGGCTTCTCTTATGTTCTTATGTGACACAGAGTGTTGGACTGGAAGGGCCATTGGCCTTATCCAACATGGCCTCTCTTATGTTCTTATGAGACACAGAAATTGGTTCACCATGGTCTCCCACTGCAGAGTCTTCCTGGGTGGTCTCTCATCCAAGGTTGCGGTGACCCCAGGAAAGGGCTTCCAAGGGAAGTGAGAAGCAGAAGTGGTTTGCCATTGCTTTCCTCTACAGAGCCTCCTTGGGTGCTCTCCCTTCCAAATACCAACCAACACTCCCTCTAAGCTGCGGAGTCTTGGGAACAAAAATTCTACTTTGTGAGCTGCTGGCATTAAAGTTGTGAGCTACTGCATCAGTTAATTTGCTTCGAGGCCATGTTTCTTGAGCTCAAACTTGTGAGCCAGAGGCTAAAAAAACCCGGTGAGCTAGCTCACACCAATTCAGCTTAGAGGGAAGACAATCTGCTTAGCTTCCGAATTCTGATGAGATCGGGCTATACCAGGTCCCCTTCTGTGAACTTTAAGCTTGCATGCTGGTGAGATATAAACATTCAGTACATTGAGGCTCTGCACCAAACTCATGGAATTTGGCGGAGCAGATGGATGATGCAGAGAAGCAAGTATTGCCCCGGTAAAACAGCTAGTTTGAAGACCAGCAGCGCCTTCGAAATGGATTTTCAAGGTACATAAGAACATAAGAGAAGCCATGTTGGATCCGGCCAATGGCCCATCCAGTCCAACACTCTGTGTCACATAAGAACCTAAGAGAAGCCATGTTGGATCAGGCCAATGGCCCATCCAGCCCAACACTCTGTGTCACATAAGAAAATAAGAGAAGCCCTGTTGGATCAGGCCAATGGCCCATCAAGTCCAACACTCTGTGTCACATAAGAACATAAGAGAAGCCATGTTGGATCAGGTCAATGGCCCATCCAGTCCAACACTCTGTGTCACATAAGAACCTAAGAGAAGCCATGTTGGATCAGGTCAATGGCCCATCCAGTCCAACACTCTGTGTCACATAAGAACCTAAGAGAAGCCATGTTGGATAAGGTCAATGGCCCATCCAGTCCAACACTCTGTGTCACATAAGAACCTAAGAGAAGCCATGTTGGATCAGGTCAATGGCCCATCCAGTCCAACACTCTGTGTCACATAAGAACATAAGAGAAGCCCTGTTGGATCAGGCCAGTGGCCCATCCAGTCCAACACTCTGTGTCATATAAGAACATAAGAGAAGCCCTGTTGGATCAGGCCAGTGGCCCATCCAGTCCAACACCCTGTGTCACACAGTGGCCAAAACCCAAGTGCCATCAGGAGGTCCAGCAGCAAGGCCAGAACTCCAGAAGCCCTACTACTGTTGCCCCTCAAGCACCAAGAATACAGAGCATCACTGCCCCAGACATAAGAACATAAGAGAAGCCATGTTGGATCAGGCCAATGGCCCCTCCAGTCCAACACTCTGTGTCACGTAAGAACATAAGAGAAGCCCTGTTGGATCAGGCCAGTGGCCCATCCAGTCCCAACCTTTTTTACAAGTGATCTTAAATGTGCCAGGTATCTAGAAAAGATACAGCCAATTAAGATCAGGCGGATGCTGTCCTTGGCACACCTGAACATTCTTGACACAGCAGTACTGAGGGCCGTTTCCACAAGATCCCGTTAGAAGACAGGATCTGTCCGTGCGGCCTGGAGGAGGTCGATACGGTTCCCCATCTCATTCTGAACTGTCTTTTCCATGCAGAGGCAAGGTACAGACTTCTGCGGAACCATCTAATGCTAGCTAAATCTTTAAATCAGGCCCAAGTCATTTACTTCCTCTTAGGGGATGGGAGTGATCAACTTTCTCTGGATCTTGCTAAGTTTCTATATGTTACCGACCTTGACAGGAAGAAATTTAATGCTGTTTGTATTTGAAAGAAGATGCCCTTAGTTAAGTGTTGCCTACGTCAGATAATTTTATTACTATTTTGATGGTTGTACATAGTTTTATATTGTTATGTTATATTTTAGCTTGGTGTTGTGTTGTACTGTTATTGATGAGTTGTGTTGTTGTTGTTGATTGGCCTAGAGCCGCAATAAACTGACTGACTGACTGACTGACTGACTGAACACTCTGTGTCACGTAAGAACATAAGAGAAGCCATGTTGGATCATGCCAGTGGCCCATCCAGTCCAACATGCTGTGTCACACAGTGGCCAAAACCCAAGTGCCATCAGGAGGTCCACCAGCAAGGCCAGAACTCCAGAAGCCCTACTACTGTTGCCCCTCAAGCACCAAGAATACAGAGCATCACTGCCCCAGACATAAGAACATAAGAGAAGCCATGTTGGATCAGGCCAATGGCCCATCCAGTCCAACACGCTGTGTCACACAGTGGCCAAAACCCAAGTGCTATTTGCTTTCTATTTAAAGAAAGTATTTGCTTTCTAGTTAAAGAATATGTCTTGAGCTGAGCTTGGGAGCTCAACAGGGACACCGGACTTCAGGGATTGCATGCTCCTGATGGTGAACTCTCTCATCAGCAGACTGGCTGTAGTGTTGGCACTAGTGCAAACTTCAGAATAACCACCAAGGGCAGCCCCCCATAAAGTACATTGCAGTAGTCAAGTCTCTGAGTTCTGAAGGCACAAACAAAGATAGTTGGGTCTACCCTTACGAAAAGGGTATTTTGTATTTCCTTTCTTTCCCCTCCATCATTTGTGTTTATGGGTCCGCCGGAGGACTTCTCCATCACACCGTGTCAAGCAGAAAGGAAAACTAGTTCACCCTGGATTTATCAAGTTCTCTCCGAGCAGGAACTATGATATAAACAGTGTCCTTCAACACACCATGCCAAAAATTCATGTCCACAGTTAGCACAAGTATCTCAGAGGACCGCTTGTTGCCAAGACTCCACAATCACACTGACCTTCTGGCGAGCATTTTAATGAGAAGACTCATCCAGGGAAGACCAGTCAATCACCAGGGACCTGCCACGGACGCGATCGTTTTAGGTTATTAATTGCTTTGGGGGACTGCAGGGAATCTTCAGCTGCAGGCAACTCTATCTCAGGATGCCTGTGGGGTGATGATTCAATGGGTCATCCCGCCTGGCCCAGCTGTTCCAGAGCTCTGCTCCGGCTTCAGCTGTCAACATGTCTGACACACGATATGGGGCAATGGAACTTATGCCACGCAGGGAACTTCCCATAGGTGTGTGCGAAACATAGAATACCACCAAGATGGAGGTTAATTATACCCATGGGAAATTGTATATGTGTGTGTGTGTGTGCATGACAAAATTTCAGTCAGGGGTGGCCAAACTTGCTTAATGTAAGAGCCACATAGAATAAACACCCAATGTTTGAGAGTCACAAGAGAGGGAGGGAGGGAGGGAGGGAGGAAGGAAGGAAGGAAGGAAGGAAGGAAGGAAGGAAGGAAGGAAGGAAGGAAGGAAGGAAGGAAGGAAGGAAGGAAGGAAGGAAGGAAGGAAGGAAGGAAGGAAGGAAGGAAGGAAGGAGAGATGGAGGGATGGAGGAAGGGAGGGAGGAAGGAGGAAGGGATGGAGAGATGGAGGGATGGAGGAAGAGAGGAAAGGAAGGAAGGAAGGAAGGAAGGAAGGAAGGAAGGAAGGAAGGAAGGAAGGAAGGAAGGAAGGAAGGAAGGAAGGAAGGAAGGAAGGAAGGAAGGAAGGAAGGAAGGAGAGATATAATATAATAATAATAATTTTTTATTTCTATCCCGCCCTCCCCGCCGGAGCAGGCTCAGGGCGGCTCACAACAGAAAACACACATTACATCAATTATACTGATAAAACATGGTTAAAACAATTAAGATGGAGGGATGGATGGAGGAAGGGAGGAAGGAAGGAAGGAGGGAGGGATGGAGGAAGGGAGGAAAGGAAGGAGGGATGGAGAGATGGAGGAATGGAGAAGAAGAAGAAGAAGAAGATATTGGATTTATATCCCGCCTTCCACTCCGAAGAGTCTCAGAGCGGCTCACAATCTCCTTTACCTTCCTCCCCACAACAGACACCCTGTGAGGTGGGTGGGGCTGGAGAGGGCTCTCACAGCAGCTGCCCTTTCAAGGACAACCTCTGCCAGAGCTACGGCTGACCCAAGGCCATTCCAGCAGCTGCAAGTGGAGGAGTGGGGAATCAAACCCGGTTCTCCCAGATAAGAGTCCACACACTTAACCACTACAGCAAACCAGAGAGATGGAGGGATGGAGGGATGGAGGAAGGAAGGAAGGAAGGAAGGAAGGAAGGAAGGAAGGAAGGAAGGAAGGAAGGAGGGAGGGAGGGAGGGAAGGAAGGAAGGAAGGAAGGAAGGAAGGAAGGAAGGAAGGAAGGAAGGAAGGAAGGAAGGAAGGAAGGAAGGAAGGAAGGAAGGAAGGAGAGATGGAGGGATGGAGGAAGGAAGGAGGGATGGATGGAGAGATGGAGGGATGGAGGTACAGAGGAAAGAAAGGAAGGAAGGAAGGAAGGAGAGATGGAGGGATGGATGGAGGAAGGGAGGAAGGAAGGAGGGAGGGATGGAGGAAGGGAGGAAAGGAAGGAGGGATGGAGAGATGGAAGGATGGAGAGATGGAGGGATGGAGGAAAGGAGGAAAGAAAGAAAGAAGGAAGGAAGGAGGAAGGAAGGAAGGAAGGAAGGAAGGAAGGAAGGAAGGAAGGAAGGAAGGAGGGAGGGAGGGAAGGAGGGAGGGAGGAAGGAGGGATGGAGAGATGGAGGGATGGAGGAAGGAAGGAGGGAGGGAGGGAAGGAGGAAGGGAGGAAGGAGGGAGGGAGGGGAGGAGGAAGGGAGGAAGGAGGGAAGGAAGGAAGGGGGAGGGAGGGAGGAAGGAAGGAAAATAGATGGGAAGGGAGAGGTGGAAAGAAAGCAACTTTAACTGGCTTGGCTTGGAGAAGTAGGGCTGCCAAGCCCCTGGTCTGGGTGAGGGTTCCCCCACCAAGGAGGTTCCCAGCCCGCCAACCCACATTGGGCCGGAGGGGGGAACCTCCCCCAACATCGTTGGTGCAATGACATCACCCGGAAGTGATGTCATTGCACCAGCCCTGGTGCTCGACGGCCGCTCTAGGCGTTTCTGGAAAAACTGTATGGTACAATAGGTACCATAGAGTTTTTCCTTCCCAAATGGCTAGAGCATCCAGGAAAACCAGCCTAGAGCGGCCACGATTGTTTTGCAACAGTGTCACTTCCACGTGACACAATTGTGTCGCACGAGCGCAAAATTCCCCCGCCGGAGAGCGGAGGGGACTTGGCAACTCTAGGAGAAGTGATTCAAAGAGAGAAATGCCTTCTCCATGCCAGCTGAGAGAGCAGTGGGGGCTTCAAGAGCCACACAGCATGTGTGAAAGAGCCACCTGTGGCTCCCAAGCCACAGTTTGGCCACCCCATTTCAGAGCATGGTTCAGATATCTGTTGAAGGGAAGGTTCCCATGTTTAGTCAGGGCTGTTATCACTTTAGTATTTCCGATTAAATCCCTCCTCTAAGGACCACAGGTGCTCTCTTCCACCCTTTGATTCCCACAAGAATCCTGTGGTGTAGCTAAGAAGAAAAACAGGCCCAAGGTCACCTGATGGTGGATGAGTGGCCTTCCTGGGCTGAATCCAACCATCCTGGTTGACTGCAACAGAAGTCTTGGTTTCTCCTCAGCCTTTTGGGCTATGTGATAGGATCCCCGATCTGTCTCTTTCCATGAGGATGGTTAGAAGAACCAACCATAAGGATATCACAGCCTTTCTGGATTAGACCGGTAGTCCATGTAGTCCAGCAACCACAGAGCATAAAGGTTGACGCCTTCCCTGACAGGAACATTAGAAGAACCATCTAATCCAGCATCCTGTCTCTCACAGTGGCTGTCTACTTCCTCTGGAGGGCCAACAACAGGGCAGAGAGGCTGAGGCCTTCCCCTGAGAAGAGCATCAGAAGAACCCTGCTGGTCCATCTAGTCCAGCATTCTGTCTTGCACAGTGGCCAACCAGTTCCTCTGGAGGGCCAATAACAGAGTATAGAAGCTGAGGCCTTCCCCCGAGAAGAACATCAGAAGAGCCCTGCTGCATCAGACCAGTGAGGGTCCATCTAGTCCAGCATCTTGTCTCACACAGTGGTCAACCAGTTCTCTGGAGGGCCAATAACAGGGCAGAGAGGTCAAGTCCTTCCCCTGAGAAGGATCTCAGAAGAGCACTGCTGGGTCATACAAGGGAGAAGAAGAAGAAGAATTGCAGATTTATACCCCGCCCTTCTCCCTGAATCAGAGGCTCACAATCTCCTTTATCTTCCTTTCCCCACAACAGACACCCTGTGAGGTGTGGGGCTGAGAGGGCTCTCACAGCAGCTGCCCTTTCAAGGACAACTCCTGCGATAACTATGGCTAAACCAAGGCCATTCCAGCAGGTGCAAGTGGAGGAGTGGGGAATCAAACCCGATCCTCCAGAATAAGAGTCCTCACACTTAACCACTCTACCAAACTGGCTCTCAAGGTCCATCTAGTCCAGCCTGCTGTCTCACACAGTGGTCAGCCAGTTCCTCTGGAGGGCCAACAACAGGGCAGAGAGACTGAGGCCTTCCCCTAATAAGAATCTCAGAACAGCCCTGCTTGATCAGACCAGTGAGGGTCCATCTAGTCCAGCATCTTGTCTCACACAGTGGCCAACCAGTTCCTCTGGACGGCCAATAAAAGGGCAGAGAGGTTGAGACCTTCCCCTGAGAAGAACTTCAAAAGAGCCCTGCTGGGTCAGACCAGTGAGAGTCCATCTAGTCCAGCCTCCTGTCTCACACAGTGGCCAACCAGTTCCCCTGGAGGGCCAACAACAGGGCAGAGAGGTCGAGGTCTTCCCCTGAGAAGAACCTCAGAAGAGCCCTGCTGGATCAGACCAGGGAGGATCCATCTAGTCCAGCATCCTGTCTCACACAGTGGCCAACCAGTTTCTCTGGAGAGCCAACAACAGGGCAGAGAGGCCGAGGTCTTCCCCTGAGAAGAACCTCAGAAGAGCCTTGCTGGATCAGACTAGGGAGGGTCCATCTAGTCCAGCCTCCTGTCTCACACAGTGGCCAACCAGTTTCTCTGGAGAGCCAACAACAGGACAGAGAGGCCAAGGCTTTCCCCTGAGAAGAACATCAGAAGAGCCCTGCTGGATCAGACCAGGGAGGGTCCATCTAGTCCAGCCTGCTGTCTCACACAGTGACCAACCAGTTTCTCTGGAGAGCCAACAACAGGGCAGAGAGGCCATGGCTTTCCCCTGAGAAACCTCTCAGTTTGGAGGAAGTTGACAGGATCCTCTTATCTGCATGCCCAACAACTTGTAAATTGGACCCGTGCCCCTGGCTTATTAAATCTTGCCAGAGGGAGCTTAGATATCCTGTACAGGATATCATAAATAGATCCCTCGCGGAAGGGCAATTTCCAACACAGCTCAAAGAAGCGGTGGTCCGCCCCCTCTTAAAAAAAGCATCTCTAGATCCGGCCCAATTGGCCCATTATCGGCCGGTTTCGAATTTGCCCTATTTGGGCAAACTTATCGAGAGGGCAGTGGCGATGCAGCTACAGACCTTCCTGGATGACGCTTCCGTCCTTGATCCTCTTCAGTCCGGCTTTCGCCTGGGCCATGGGATGGAGACGGTGCTGGTCGCCCTAGTAGATGACCTGCAACGGCATCTGGATCGGGGCGGTTCGGCGGTACTGATGTTGTTGGACCTATCGGCAGCGTTCGATACGGTCGACCATCGGTTACTTGCCCGCCGCCTCGCCAACGCGGGGATCCAGGGGTTGGCCTTGCAATGGCTTTCACCTTTCCTTGAAGGCTGGGGACAGAGGGTCGCGATTGGGGATGAGCTGTCCCGGAGGCACATGCTTGACTGCGGGGTGCCTCAGGGTGCGGTTCTCTCCCCGATGTTATTTAACATCTATATGCGTCCCCTCGCCCAGATTGCCCGAAGGTATGGGCTGGGTTGTCACCAGTATGCTGATGACACCCAGCTCTATCTGCTCATGGACGGTCGGCCGGTCTCCACCCCACAAAACCTGGACCGGGCGTTACAGGCTGTGGCTGGGTGGCTCAAACGGAGCGGGCTGAGGCTAAACCCAGCGAAGACAGAGGTCCTTTGCTTGGGCCGTCGCAGCCCGGGAGGGGAAATACCCCTTCCGGTTTTTGACGGTGCGCCGCTGATGGCGGCGCACAGGGTCAGGAGCCTGGGGGTACTTCTGGAGCCTTCCTTAACTATGGAGGCCCAGATAGCAGCCACTGCCAAGTCCGCATTTTTCCACCTTAGGCGGGCAAGACAGCTGGTCCCTTCCTGGAACGCGACGAACTAGCAACGGTGATCCATGCTACGGTCACCTCGAGACTGGACTACTGCAATGCCCTCTACATGGGGCTGCCCCTGTGTCGAACCCGGAGATTGCAGCTGGTGCAGAACGCCGCCGCCCGGCTGTTATTGGGGCTCCCAAGATGGGAGCACATTCAGCCGGGACTTCGGGCTCTGCACTGGCTGCCAATATCCTACCGAGTTCGGTACAAGGTGCTGGTTATTACCTTTAAAGCCCTATATGGTCTAGGACCTGCCTACCTGAGGGACCATCTCTCCTCGCATGTTCCCCAGAGAGCACTGCAATCGGGATCTCAAAATCTTTTGGTTGTCCCCGGGCCAAAGGAAGCCCGCTTGAAGACCACAAGGGACCGGGCCTTCTCTGTAATGGCTCCATTTTGGTGGAACCAGCTGCCGGAGGAGGTAAGGGCCCTGCGGGATCTTACTCAATTCTGCAGGGCCTGTAAGACAATCCTCTTCCGGCTGGCCCACAACTAACCGGCCCTGTATACCTGTATACTGACTACTGAATATTGATTATGGAATACCGGAATGCTGAAGACTGTATACCGAATCAGTATTTGAATTTGAATAGAGTGTAGCTTCACGACCGCTGTCTGATTTTTAACGATATGTATATTTATAACAAATGTTGGATTTTAATTATTTATTATGAAATGTTAAATTTAAAGTGTAATTTATTTTTATGTTAGTTTTATATATGTTGTAAGCCGCCCTGAGCCACTCGGTGGGAAGGGCGGGATACAAATCCCAGATAAATAAATAAAAAATAAAAATAAACATCAGAAGAGCCCTGCTGGATCAGACCGGGGAGGGTCCATCTAGTCCAGCCTACTGCCTCACACAGTGGCCACCCAGTTCCTCTGGAGGGCCAACAACAGGGCAGAGAGGCCAAGGCCTTCCCCTGGGAAGAACATCAGAAGACCCCTGCTGGGTCAGACCAGTAAGGCTCCATCTAGTCCAGCCTCCTGTCTCACACAGTGGCCAACCAGTTCCTCTGGAGGGCCAAGAACACGGCAGAGAGGCCAAGGCCTTCCCCTGGGAAGAACATCAGAAGAGCCCTGTTGGATCAGACCAGGGAGGGTCCATCTAGTCCAGCCTCCTGTCTCACACAGTGGCCAACCAGTTCCTCTAGATGGCCAACAACAGGGCAGAGAGGCCAAGGCCTTCCCCTGGGAAGAACATCAGACGAGCCCTGTTGGATCAGACCAGGGAGGGTCCATCTAGTCCAGCCTACTGTCTCACACAGTGGCCACCCAGTTCCTCTGGAGGGCCAACAACAGGGCAGAGAGGCCAAGGCCTTCCCCTGGGAAGAACATCAGAAGAGCCCTGCTGGGTCAGACCAGTGAGGCTCCATCTAGTCCAGCCTCCTGTCTCACACAGTGGCCAACCAGTTCCTCTGGAGGGCCAAGAACACGGCAGAGAGGCCAAGGCCTTCCCCTGGGAAGAACATCAGAAGAGCCCTGTTGGATCAGACCAGGGAGGGTCCATCTAGTCCAGCCTCCTGTCTCACACAGTGGCCAACCAGTTCCTCTAGATGGCCAACAACAGGGCAGAGAGGCCAAGGCCTTCCCCTGGGAAGAACATCAGAAGAGCCCTGTTGGATCAGACCAGGGAGGGCCCATCTAGTCCAGCCTACTGTCTCACACAGTGGCCACCCAGTTCCTCTGGAGGGCCAACAACAGGGCAGAGAGGCCAAGGCCTTCCCCTGGGAAGAACATCAGAAGAGCCCCGCTGGGTCAGACCAGTGAGGCTCCATCTAGTCCAGCCTCCTGTCTCACACAGTGGCCAACCAGTTCCTCTGGAGGGCCAAGAACACGGCAGAGAGGCCAAGGCCTTCCCCTGGGAAGAACATCAGAAGAGCCCTGTTGGATCAGACCAGGGAGGGTCCATCTAGTCCAGCCTCCTGTCTCACACAGTGGCCAACCAGTTCCTCTAGATGGCCAACAACAGGGCAGAGAGGCCAAGGCCTTCCCCTGGGAAGAACATCAGAAGAGCCCTGTTGGATCAGACCAGGGAGGGTCCATCTAGTCCAGCCTACTGTCTCACACAGTGGCCAGCCAGTTCCTCAGGAGGGCCCCAACAGTTGCTAGGGTTCAGGGCGGGCGGAGCTCCTCTTTTGACTAATTTGCTAGAACTCTTCTCCCAAAAGAGGCGATGCGGAAGCAAGAAATGCTTCCCCCACCCCGGCAACATTTCCCACAGGCAGAAGCTGTCAGCAAAGCCATTTGATGTACCATCAAGAAAAGAAATGATCTGGCGTGATAACAGGCAGCTCTTCGTGATAATGGGAACCATATTCTGGAGCAAGAGCCAAGATAATTTTTTTTTAAAAAAAGCATAACACAAGCCCACGGATCCAGTACATGCAAAATGAAGATTAAACCCCCCAAAATGTGATGTTTTAGTACGGGTGCCAGCCGCCAAATCAGGCCTGGAGCTAATCTGGAATTACAGCTCATCTGCAGACTACAGCGATCAGTTCCCCTGGAGAAAACGGATACTTTAGAGGGTGTATTAAATGGCATTGTATCCCACTGAAGTCCCTGTCTTTCTCTCCGCAAACCCAACTTTTCCCAGGCTCTACCTTCTAAATCAGCAGTCCCCAAGCTTTTTGGCACCAGAGTCTAGTTTTGTGGAAGGCAATTTTTCCACAGACTGGGGAAGGGAAGGGCACAATGGTTTGGGGATCATACAATTGTGCACTTTATTTCTATTAGTTTGGTGAAATGGTGAAGTGTGCAGACTCTTATCCGGTAGAACCGGGTTTGGTTTCCTACTGCCTCCACTTGCAGCTGCTGGAATGGCCTTGGGTCAGCCGTAGCTCTAATAGAGAGCCAGTTGGGCGTAGTGGTTAAGTGCGTGGACTCTTATCTGGGAGAACCGGGTTTGATTCCCCACTCCTCCACTTGCACCTGCTGGAATGGCCTTGGGTCAGCCATAGCTCTAATAGAGAGCCAGTTGGGTGTAGTGGTTAAGTGCGTGGACTCTTATCTGGGAGAACCGGGTTTGATTCCCCACTCCTCCACTTGCACCTGCTAGAATGGCCTTGGGTCAGTCATAGCTCTAATAGAGAGCCAGTTTGGTGTAGTGGTTAAGTGTGTGGACTCTTATCTGGGAGAACCGGGTTTGATTCCCCACTCCTCCACTTGCACCTGCTAGAATGGCCTTGGGTCAGCCATAGCTCTAATAGAGAGCCAGTTGTGTGTAGTGGTTAAGTGCGTGGACTCTTATCTGGGAGAACCGGGTTTGATTCCCCACTCCTCCACTTGCACCTGCTGGAATGGCCTTGGGTCAGCCATAGCTCTAATAGAGAGCCAGTTGTGTGTAGTGGTTAAGTGCGTGGACTCTTATCTGGGAGAACCGGGTTTGATTCCCCACTCCTCCACTTGCACCTGCTAGAATGGCCTTGGGTCAGTCATAGCTCTAATAGAGAGCCAGTTTGGTGTAGTGGTTAAGTGTGTGGACTCTTATCTGGGAGAACCGGGTTTGATTCCCCACTCCTCCACTTGCACCTGCTAGAATGGCCTTGGGTCAGCCATAGCTCTAATAGAATAGGTGTTCAAACAGAGGCTAGATGGCCATCTGACAGCAATACTGATTCAATGAACTTAGACAGATTATGAGACGAGGGCAGGAAGGGTTGCGTCAGTGGTTAGTTCTCCCCCTCTTACAGACCTGGGGAATTGCTGATCACTTTGGGGGTAAGGCAGCAATTTTTCTCCACGGCAGTTTGGCCAGAGATCCTGGAGGGTTTTTTGGGTTTTGTTGTTTTTTTGTTGTCATCTTCTGGGCATGGAGCAGGGGTCACAGGGTGTGTATGTGAAGGGGGAGGCTTTTGTGAATTTCCTGCATTATGCAAAGGGTTGGACTATATGACCATGGCGGTCTATTCCAAGTGTATATTTTTGTGAACTCCAGGTGACCAAGATCAGCACCCCCGGAGAAAATGACTGCTTTGGAGAGTAAAGTCCTGGCCGTTATGGCCAGCTTCAGAAGGGGATTGGATAAGCATATGGAGCAGAGGTTCATCAGTGGCTATTAGCCACAGCGTATTGTTGCAACTCTCTGTCTGGGGCGGCAATCCTCTGTATTCTTGATGCTTGGGGGGGAACACAGTGGGAGAGCTTCTAGTGTCCTGGCCCCACTGACGGACTTCCTGATGGCACCTGTTTTTTTTTTTTTGGCCACTGTGTGACACAGAGTGTTGGACTGGATTGGGCATTGGCCTGATCCAACATGGCTTCTCTTATGTTCTTCTGTGACACAGAGTGTTGGACTGGATGGGCCATTGGCCTGATCCAACATGGCTTCTCTTATGTTCTTATGTGACTCAGAGTGTTGGACTGGATGGGCCATTGGCCTGATCCAACAGGGCTTCTCTTATGTTCTTATGTGACACAGAGTGTTGGACTGGATGGGCCATTGGCCTGATGCAACATGGTTTCTCTTATGTCCTTATGTCTGAGGCAGTGATGCTCTGTATTCTTGGTGCTTGGGAGGGGGACACACTGGGAGGGCTTCTAGTGTCCCGGCCCTACTGATGGACCTCCTAATGGCACTTCGGTTCTTTGGCCACTGTGTGACACAGAGTATTGGACTGGATTGGGCATTGGCCTGATCCAACATGGCTTCTCTTATGTTCTTATGTGACACAGAGTGTTGGACTGGATGGGGCATTGGCCTGATCCAACATGGCTTCTCTTATGTTCTTATGTGACACAGAGTGTTGGATTGGATGGGTCATTGGCCTGATCCAACATGGCTTCTCTTATGTTCTTATGTAACACAGAGTGTTGGACTGGATGGGCCATTGGCCTGATCCAACATGGCTTCTCTTACGTTCTTCTGTGACACAGAGTGTTGGACTGGATGGCCCTGGCCTGATCCAACATGACTTCGCTTATGTTCTCATGTACCCTGGTGAGGTCCCTCTCTACCCCAAACCACACCCTCCACCTCTCCAAATCTCCAGGCATTTCTGAACCGAGAGCTGACGTCCAATCTTCCCTGTAAGCTGCAGAGTCTTGTGAACAAAAATTCTACTTTGTGAGCTACTGTATCAATTACTGTGTCCTGGGGTCATTTTTCCTGAGGTAAGGCAAAAAGGTGTGAGCAGGAGTCTTAAAAATCTGTGAGCTAGCTCACGCTAACTCAGCTTAGAGGGAACACTGATGGCAGCCCTACCTGGTGGCAGGAGGTAGGGAAACAGAGGGATTGATTCTAAGGCCCGTTCCTGAATTTTGGGTGTTTTTACATTCAGTTTGATCCAGAGTTTTAGAGTCTCCAAATCGCCTGCTTTCATTATTTTCCTTTTACATTTAAGCGTTTCAATTTTTTTTTTTTGGGGGGGGGGGGGTGTTGTCTCTGATCAGAGGGCAGTCGGAATACCAGTGCTTAGTTAAACGTATACGATTGCTTGGAAATTGTGTCAACGCTGCAAAACAATACAAATTTAAATTACTAGGTGAGGCAAGCAATGATATGTAAAAATTTCAAGTGCTGTCAGTTCTCATGCAAATGACCGCACCTTGTGGTGGCTTTTGGAGGAGTCTTTTAAAACGCATGAAAACTTCCACAATACAAGTTTGAAACGCCTGCAGAGAAAAGACCAGATCAAAACTAGTGTGGAGAAAAACGTTGCAGCAGCAGCTCCAAAACTCATCTCACCGAGACAAAGGTAGATGCTTTGGGCAGCAACGATGCAAAACAGAACATAAGAACATAAGAGAAGTCATGTTGGATCAGGCCAACGGCCCATCCAGTCCAACACTCTGTGTCACACACTGGCAAAAAAATTATATATACACACACAGTGGCTAATAGCCACTGATGGACCTCTGCTCCATATTTTTATCTAAACCCGTCTTGAAGGTGGCTATACTTGTGGCCGCCACCACCTCCTGTGGCAGTGAATTCCACATGTTAATCCCCTTTTGGTGAAGAAGTATTTCCTTTTATCCGTTTTAACCTGTCTGCTCAGCAATTTCATCAAATGCCCACGAGTTCTTGTATTGTGAGAAAGGGAGAAAAGTACTTCTTTCTCTACTTTCTCCATCCCATGCATTATCTTGTAAACCTCTATCATGTCACCCCGCAGTCGACGTTTCCCCAAGCTAAAGAGCCCCAAGCGTTTCAACCTTTCTTCATAGGGAAAGTGCTCCAGCCCTTTAATCATTCTAGTTGCCCTTCTCTGGACTTTCTCCAATGCTATAATATCCTTTTTGAGGTGCGGCGACCAGAAATGCACACAGTACTCCAAATGAGACCGCACCATCGATTTATACAGGGGCATTATGATACTGGCTGATTTGTTTTCAATTCCCTTCCTAATAATTCCCAGCATGGCGTTGGCCTTTTTTATTGCAAACGCACACTGTCTTGACATTTTCAGTGAGTTATCTACCACGACCCCAAGATCTCTCTCTTGGTCAGTCTCTGCCAGTTCACACCCCATCAACTTGTATTTGTAGCTGGGATTCTTGGCCCCAATGTGCATTACTTTGCACTTGGCCACATTGAACCGCATCTGTCACGTTGACGCCCACTCACCCAGCCTCAACAGATCCCTTCGGAGTTCCTCACAATCCTCTCTGGTTCTCACCACCCTGAACAATTTAGTGTCATTCGCAAACTTGGCCACTTCACTGCTCACTCCCAACTCTAAATCCTTTATGAACAAGTTAAAGAGCATGGGACCCAGTACCGAGCCCTGCGGCACCCCACTGCTTACCGGCCTCCACTGCGAAGACTGTTGTGAGAATGTTACGTAATGTAAAAAGTGAGTTTCCAATGCGGTGTTAGAGAGTCACCAACTGTCAGTGTAAAAACACCTTTTAATTCAGGGCCCCAGAACTGCTAAGTCCTCCTCTTGTACTTTAGAAACCTGGCCCAGTTTGGAAAAGGAGCTTCTTACCATTGTGCGACCATGTGCATATGTGTGTTATCCAGAAGGCAAAAAAAAAAAATAAAAAAATAAAAATTGGTCTCCATTTCCCAGCCTAATGGCTTCTCCTCTTCCCTGAAATGCCTCTGGTTCAAAGCACTGTTAATCCCTTGCTCTATGCATCAAAACCTATAGTTTCCATCTCTCAACATATATATTTTGTATAGATTTTTGTACTGTTCTCTTTTTCTCTCTCTTGGCCGGGGCCCCTTTTGGAAATGGGACAGGAGTGAAGTTATTAAGCCTCTGCACTCAAGTTTAAAATACCTTCTCCGTCCAACAAAACATGCTATTGTTGAACTGGGAAAAGATCTCTCCCAAAGTCAAACACCCATGACGGGAATATGAACGGGGGGGAAAAAAAGGAAAAAAAGAAGCGAGATATTAAGCCATATTTGACCCTTAGAACAAACAAGCAGAGACAAGAAAAACTTGACGCACACGCGCGTAGACGTATGTACACTCACACCCAGCGTTATGTCCCTGATTGAAAGCACATTGCAACGAGGAGGCTGGGAAGGGTCTGCCCTTAACCCAAACTTTCAAGAGACGATCAAAGGAGCCCCCCCCCCACCATTCCAGGAGCATCCCCCCCCCGACTCTCCACTCTCCCCCCTCGCCACCGTTCATTCAAAGCAGACTGCTTGAGCAATAGTGTGAAATCACTTGATGGATCCGTCCCCAGGTGACGCTCCGTGCCTCGCTTGCTTTCCAGAAGTAACTAGCCACTGGAGACCCAACCTGCAGCTTCGGTTTACACAGCTGTGTGTGTTGATGCAGAAAGTTCACTGCATTTGCTTGAAGGGCTTATTTTTTTTTTTAAACTGGGGATGGGGGGACAACAGGACCTTCTCGCCTCTTGAGGGAGTAACATAATATCGCCCACCGTTGACTTAGCATAAGAACATAAGGGAAGCCATGTTGGATCAGGCCAGTGGCCCATCCAGTCCAACATTCTGTGTCACATAAGAACATAAGAGAAGCCACGTTGGATCAGGCCAATGGCCCATCCAGTCCAACATTCTGTGTCACATAAGAACATAAGAGAAGCCACGTTGGATCAGGCCAATGGCCCATCCAGTCCAACACTCTGTGTCACATAAGAACATAAGAGAGGCCATACTATATCAGGTCAATGGCCCATCCTGTCCAACACTCTGTGTTACATAAGAACATAAGAGAGGCCATGTTGGATCAGCCAATGACCCATCCAGTCCAACACTCTGTGTCACATAAGAACATAAGAGAGGCCATGTTGGATCAGGCCAATGGCCCATCCAGTCCAACACTCTGTGTCACACAGTGGCCAAAAAACCCCAATTGCCATCAGGAGATCCACCAGTGAGGCCAGGACACTAGAAGCCCTCCCACTGTGCCCCCCCAGCACCAACATCAGGGGTGTGTGGCCTAATATGCAAAGGAGTTCCTGCTACAAAAAAAGCCAGGTGCATAAATGTCAAAAAGGTATTTCCCAGACCAACCGGTGAGCTGAAGCCACCTGGAAGGCACATAAGAGAAGCCATGTTGGATCAGGTCAATGGCCCATCCAGTCCATCTGTGTCACACAGTGGCCAAAAACCCAGGTGCCATCAGGAGATCCATCAGTGGGGTCAAGACACTAGAAGTCCTCACACTGTTGCCCCCTCCCCAAGCGCCAACAATACAGAGCATCACTGCCCCAGACAGAGCGTTCCATGCTGTGGCTAATTGCCACTGCTGGACCTCTGGTGACTTAAATCTGTCTTAAATCAGATATCAGCACACTCACCCACTGGAATGACTTACGAGGGCGGGGGGATAAGTCAAAGAGGAAGCTTTCTAACGTTGGTCAAGTTGACTTTTCCAACTTTGGAATTCTGTTCTCCTAATTCTGTTTTGAGCAGTGGTCCAAGTAAGGGGTAGCCAGGCCCGTAGCTAACCAGAGGCCAACGGGGCCTGGCCCCCTGACAGATTTTGGGGCCCCTCACCCCAATCCCAGAGCTGCACTTCCCCCCCTCTTCTGCACAATTTAAATCATGCGGGAGGGTAGCGGGTGCTCTTGCAAGCCCCTCCCATATGATTTAAATAACACGAGAGGGACAGCCCCTGAGATCTTCCAGCCTCTTGTTCTCACCTCCGTGGCCCCTTCCCCAAGACACCCCATGGCCTCCTCCCTCCATGGCTCTGATCTATGGGGCTGGGGATACCCCTCATCCCACATGAGGTGGGCAGAATTAGGGTTGCCAAATGGGAGATCAGTTCACCTGGAGAAAACGGTCGCTCTGGAAGTTGGCCTCTATGGCGTTACGCTCCAAACCCCACCCACCTGAAGCACCAGTGCTAGGGTTGCCAGTCCCCACATCCCAGCAGGTGTCCCCCCAGTTTTGGGGGCTTCTCCCCACTGCTGGCCAGCTGGCCGGTGAGGGAAACCCCACCCCCAAGCCGCAACATCACTGCATGATGTCCCGTTTGATGACATCACCCGGAAGCGACGTCGTCACCTCAGAGCACGGTGACGCTCTGGTTTGAGGGCAAAACTTGATGGACTGAAGCCGGTTTGACCAAAGAGTTGTGGCCCAAAATCAGAGTGTCGCCACATGATGTCCCTGTTGTGATGACATCACTTCCAGGTGATGTCATCATCAGGGCCGGCGCTAGACTATCTGGCATCCTAAGCGAGACTAACTTCTGGTGTCCCCTCCCCCCCCCCCCCCGAGAACTGATAATATCACTGAGTAGGGTTGCCAAGTCCAATTCAAGAAATATCTGGGGACTTTGGGGGGTGGAGCCAGGAGACTTTGGGGTGGAGCCAAGATCAAGGCTGTGACAAGCATCATTGAGCTCCAAAGGGAGTTCTGGCCATCACATTTAAAGGGACGGCGCACCTTTTCAATGCCTTCCTTCCATAGGAAATAATGAAGGATAGGGGCACCTTCTTTTGGGGCTCATAGAATTGGACCCCCTGGTCCAATCTTATTGAAACTTGGGGGGTATTTTGAGGAAAGGCACTAGATGCTATACTGAAAATTTGGTGCCTTTATCCCAAAAAACAGCCCCCCCCTCCCAGAGTCCCAGATACCAGCGGATCAATACGCCATGATTTTCTATGGGAATAAATCTCTATAGGGAATAACAGATTTCCCAGCAGACATTTCCCTCCCCTCCCCCTGCTTTTTGACGACCCTGAAGCGGGGGGGGGAGGGCCTCCAAACCGGGGAATCCCCTGCCCCCACCTGGGGACTGGCAACCCTATCACTGAGTCACATGGGGGCTCCCAATTTGGCACACGCAGAAGGCCAGCGCCCTAGGCAATCCCCTAGTTTGCCTAGTGACAGGGCCAGCCCTGGTCATTATATGAGAGGTGTTCTGGAATGCCCCCCACATCTCCCACTAGATTTACAAGAGGATCTGGCAATCCTAGACTCCACCCTTAACGTTTTTCAGGCATTTTCCAACCCAGAGCTCGCAAGCCCTAGGCAGACTGGGGGTGGTGGTGGAGGCTGGGAGCAAGGTCTAATACCATAGAGTCCACCTGCCAAAGATGCCGTTGTCTCCTAGGGTCGCCAGCCCTCCTGGTGGAGGCGAGGATCCCTCACTAACAGGTCTTGCCCCCCCCAGCTGCTGGTCAGCTAGCCAGCAGGGAGGATTTACCGACAGAAAGAAGGTTTATGACAGGTCGCTAGCATCACGCAGGAAGTGACCCCAAAACATCCACGACTTCCTGGGCAAAAGCAGAAGCCAGTTTTGCCATAGTGTTTTTGCCCACATTCCAGAGCGTCGCCCAGAAGTCACTGGCATGATGACATCACATGATGACATTAGCAGCATGGTCTAAGGCTTCTTCTTTCATAGAATCATAGAGTTGGAAGGGACTTCCAGGGTCATCAAGTCCAACCCCCTGCACAATGCAGGAAACTCACAAACACCTCCCCCTAAATTCACAGGATCCTCATTGCTGTCAGTTGGCCATCTAGCCTCTGTTCAGAAACCTCCAAGGAATGAGAGCCCACCACCTCCTGAGGAAGCCTGTTCCACTGAGGAACCACTCTAATGGTCAGGAAGTTCTTCCTCATGTTGAGCCGGAAACTCTTCTGATTTAATTTCAACCCATTGGTTCTGGTCCGTCCTTCTTCCGGTATGTCCGACCTGGTCTTTCTTCCGGTATGTCCCCTATCCCCCCACTGGTTGCCAGGTAGAACTTGGCAATCCTAGGCATTGATCTCCGAAGCTTGAAAATAGTTGTAATTCCAAGAGATCTCCAGCTGCCACCCAGAGGTTGACCATCGTAGCTGCTGCATTTCAAGCTTCATTCACTTGACCCAAGCAGCTCAGCCAACTCTAGATTCCCTCTAGATTATCCCCAAATTATTCCAATGCCCCCCTAAAGAAAACAAAAGCCATTGTTAACTCATATCATGCACAAGTGATACTTAACGAGACTTGAGTTTCAGAAAGCTATTAATAAGCTTGAAGGAAGTGTTTAAAGAGCAGAGTTGCCGGACTGTCTGATGGACACAGAGGTTAGAACATAAGAACATAAGAGAAGCCATGTTGGATCAGGCCAACGGCCCATCAAGTCCAACACTCTGTGTCACACAGTGGCAAAAAATTTTATATACACACATACACTGTGTCTAATAGCCACTGATGGACCTGTGCTCCATATTTTTATCTAAACCCTTCTTGAAGGTGGCTATACTTGTGGCTGCCACCACCTCCTGTGGCAGTGAATTCCACGTTAATCACCCTTTGGGTGAAGAAGTACTTCCTTTTATCCGTTTTAACCTGTCTGCTCAGCAATTTAATCGAATGCCCACGAGTTCTTGTATTGTGAGAAAGGGAAAAAAGTACTTCTTTCTCTACTTTCTCCATCCCATGCATTATCTTGTAAACCTCTATCATGTCACCCCGCAGTCGACGTTTCTCCAAGCTAAAGAGTCCCAAGCGTTTCAACCTTTCTTCATAGGGAAAGTGCTCCAGCCCTTTAATCATTCTAGTTGCCCTTCTCTGGACTTTCTCCAATGCTATAATATCCTTTTTGAGGTGCGGCGACCAGAACTGCACACAGTACTCCAAATGAGACCGCACCATCGATTTATACAGGGGCATTATGATACTGGCTGATTTGTTTTCAATTCCCTTCCTAATAATTCCCAGCATGGCGTTGGCCTTTTTTATTGCAAACACACACTGTCTTGACATTTTCAGTGAGTTATCTACCACGACCCCAAGATCTCTCTCTTGGTCAGTCTCTGCCAGTTCACAACCCATCAACTTGTATTTGTAGCTGGGATTCTTGGCCCCAATGTGCATTACTTTGCACTTGGCCACATTGAACCGCATCTGCCACGTTGACGCCCACTCACCCAGCCTCAACAGATCCCTTTGGAGTTCCTCACAATCCTCTGTGGTTCTCACCACCCTGAACAATTTAGTGTCATCCGCAAACTTGGCCACTTCACTGCTCACTCCCAACTCTAAATCATTTATGAACAAGTTAAAGAGCATGGGACCCAGTACCGAGCCCTGTGGCACCCCACTGCTTACCGTCCTCCACTGCGAAGACTGCCCATTTATACTCACTCTCTGCTTCCTATTACTCAGCCAGTTTTTGATCCACAAGAGGACCTGTCCTTTTACTCCATGACTCTCAAGCTTTCTAAGGAGCCTTTTATGAGGAACTTTATCAAAAGCTTTCTGGTTCCCCACTGCCGGGCCCTGACCCCCTGCTGCCAACCAACTGGCCGGTGGAGGAACCTACCAGTAGAAAGAAGGCTGAGGCCATGTTGCCCAAGAAGTTATAGTATGTCGTTATGCCAGCAACTTCCAGGCAACGCACTCGCACTTGGGCAAAAGCTGCATAGCAGAAGCTGGTTGTACTATAGAGTGTTGCCCAGGTACCAGAGCATTGCCCGGAAGTCGCTGTTGAGATGACATCACTTCCTGCATGACACTGACAACATGTCTTAGGCTGCCTTCTTTCTACTGGTAAGTCCCTCCCCCATCCCCCCCAGTTACCAGGAGTGACTTGGCACCTCTATTAAAGAGGAAGAACCATAGTTCAGTAAAAGGACAACTGCTTTACCTCTAAAAGGTCCCCTGTGAAGCCCACAGCATCTTCAAGTGAAGGATCAGCAGGTCTTCGGAAAGACCATCATGCAGGAAAAGCACTGTATGAAATGCGAATGGGCTCTTGAATTAATAGCTTCCACTGAAACTCTACCCTGAGAGGTCTCTTGACTCTCAGAAGCAAGATGAGCAGGACTGGCCTGCCCACTAGGCAAACTAGGCATCTACAAGTAACTCACACACAACCCCCCCCCCCCAACATTGTTTGATACTATTTGTGAGATCTAGAGCTGGAAAGGACCTTGTAGGTTATCTAGTCCAATCCCTGGCTCCATGTAGGACATCTAGACTTGAGCACTGGATTGTCAACCTCCAATTTGAAGATCTCCCACAAGCATAGAGAACTTCAAGAGGGGATGGGATAAACATATGGAGCAAAGGTTCATCAGTGGCTATTAGCCATAGGGCAGGGATGGCCAACGGTAGCTCTCCAGATGGAGAGGCAGTTTGGTGTAGCGGTTAAGTGTGCGGACTCTTATCTGGGAGATCCGGGTTTGATTCCCCACTTCACCACTTGTAGCTGCTGGAATGGCCTTGGGTCAGCCATAGCTCTAATAGAGAGCCAGTTTGGTGTAGTGGTTAAGTGCGTGGACTCTTATCTGGGAGATCCGGGTTGGATTCCCCACTCCTCCCCTTGCACCTGCTGGGATGACCTTGGATCAGCCATAGCTCTAATAGAAAGCCAGTTTGGTGTAGTGGTTAAGTGCGTGGATTCTTACCTGGGAGAACCGGGTTTGATTCCCCACTCCTCCACTTGCACCTGCTAGCATGGCCTTGGGTCAGCCATAGCTCTGGCAGAGGTTGTCCTTGAAAGGGCAGCTGCTATGAGAGCCCTCTCAGCCTCACCCATTTCACAGGGTGTCTGTTGTGGGGGAGGAAGGTAAAGGAGATTGTGAGCCGCTCTGAGACTCTTCGGAGTGGAGGGCGGGATATAAATCCAATATCTTCTTCTTCTTCAGATGTTTTTTGCCTACAACTCCCATCAGCCCCAGCCAGCATGGCAAAAGGCTGGGGCTGATGGGAGTTGTAAGCAAAAAACATCTGGAGAGCTACCGTTGGCCACCGCCATAGGATATTGATGGAACTCTCTGTCTGGGGCAGTGATGCTCTGTATACTTGGTGCTTGGGGGGGGGCAACAGTGGGAGGGCTTCTAGTTTCCTGGCCCCAGTAGTGGACCTCCTGATGGCACCTGGATTTTTTTGGCCACTGTGTGACACAGAGTGTTGGACTTTATGGGCTTGATCCAACATGGCTTCTCTTATGTTCTTACGTCCCAGAATTACAAACTGGTTACAGAAACCAGTTCCCCTGGAGAGAACGGTTGCTTTGGAGGGTGGACTCTATGGCATTATATCTGACTGAGGTCCCTTCCCTGGCTCCACCCCCAAATCTTTGGGAATTCCAAACCTGGAGTTGGCAATCCTTCTCGCTCATTCCTGACAGACGCAAAAGATTCCTTTCCCCCTTTCTCTAAAGGTTATCCAATTTTTCCCCAGAATTCCCAGACAGGTCAGTTTGGGTTCAGGTTTCATCCAAAGAAAGATGTTTGCCTTTGTGTGGTTTGGAGAGCCCCTTTGTCCAATTCCGAAGACAAACACCTCTGAATTTATCATTTGGAAGGAACGCGAGGAGAAAGACCGACCAAGCCAAGGGTGAATCAGAGCTGATGCTCTCGCCGTTGGCCGGCTGAGACTCCCATTTCCAAACCTCTCCCGTTCACAAATCAACAGCTCTGGACTTCCAAATCAAACAAAGAGCGTTCTCATCTCACACACCCTCCAGGGCTTCTCCACAGGATCCTGTGGAGTACACTCGGATGGCGTTATTTCCTTTATCTAATCCTCCCTCAGGTCTCACGCAGGGCCCCTCCCCATTGATATAGATGTGGGGGCCGCTGCTGACTGGAAAAAGACAGTGTTGCTTCTGAAAAGGAAGGCTCTTGGCCATTCTAAAAACAGGAAGAGGGCAGGGCCAATCAAAAGGAGGGCCGGGAGGCCTGTTTGGCCTTGACCTCAAGCTCAAAAGGGGCCTCAGATACAGACCCATAATAATTGCTGAGGCGTTTGATAAGTTTACAATGTTTTTTTTTTTTATGCACAGACTGAAATGTCAGGCTGAAATGGGACACAGTCTCTCAGCTGTTGATTGATTGATTGTATACAGACCTCAGATTCAGTGGGAGCTCACAGGAGCTCAGCTCCTGAGCCTTTCCGAGAGTGCCACCTTCTCCTTCTGAGAGTTCCCCCTCCTTGTCCATGGACTCCTTCTGAGAGCTCTACCACCTATTTTTCTACAAAATGACCCCCTGCTTGTAGGGCAGAGTTAGGAGCTCCGTGGTGCAGCGTGATAAAGCTGCAGCGTTGCAGTCCAAGCTCTGCTCACGACCTGAGTTTGATCCCGGCGGAAGCTGGGTTCAGGTAGCCGGCTCGAGGTTGATTCAGCCTTCTGTCCTTCCGAGGTTGGTAAAACGAGTCCCCAGCTTGCTGGGAGTCAAGTGTAGATGACTGTGGAAGGCAAGGGCAAACCACTCCATTCAAAAAGTCTGCTAAGAAAATGTGATGTGACGTCACCTCCTGGGTTGGCAATGACTCAGTGCTTGCACAGGGGGCTATCTTTACCTTTCCTTTTTAATGGCAGAGATACACACAAGAAGCATGTAATAATATAACAGATGTAGAATTGGGATGAAGTTCTGGGTCATTTTCTCGTGGTGCACCATGGATAACGCTAAAGATTTCTGGCTCTGGCTACACCACATTCATGGAAACAGTCTCTTGGGTAATTTTTTTTGAATGGCTCTGGGACTCAAAAGGTGGGTCGGGGTGTTTGGCTTGGCCTGGCAACTGGCAGGTGTTTTTTTTTGGGGGGGGGGGGAGTCAGAACATAAGGACAACCATTGGCAAAAGTGCCTGGGAATTAAGATCGCTGAGAGAGGCCTTCCTGACAGTCTTGCCAATTAAGGAGCCTCCTCCGGTGGGCACACAAGAGAGGGCCTTTTTGGTGGAAGCCCCATGATTATGGAACAACCTCTCTGTGGGAAGTTATGTGTAAGGTTTGGCCGTTGGTATAATTGGATACTATGTAACTAGAAGTACAGAATGCATGTGCTCCTTGTTGTTGAGCAGATTGTACTCGACGCCTTATTGGTTAAGGGGTATGACGTGTATGAGGAAATAAAAGGAGGTGCTGGAGAGGCTGAGGGATCATTCATTCCCTGTGCGGCTGTACTCGAGCGTGCTTTGCAATCTTTAAATCCGTCTCCTGTCTACCTTTATTCTTCACACCATTATATTGTTGGGGCTGGACTCCGACACCTCTCCAGGGAGGCGTGCCCAGGGTCCTCCCTTTCAGTCTTTAGAAGGCAGTTGAAGACAATTTTATTTAGGACTGCATTTGACTGATTTAATTTTTTTTTTATTATTCATTGGAAGTCTTAATTAGAGATTTTCGATTGTGGGCCTTTCTGCGTTGTTTTTTAAATCACTGCTGTTTTATTTTCTTTTGTAAGCCGCCTTGAGTCCCGCAAGCTAGGAAAGCAGCTAACAAATGTTTTAAATAACTATTTTTTTTTTAAAAAAAATATAATAATAATAGTGCGATGTCACTTCCAGGGGAAACCTGGAAGTGGCATCATGCCACCCTAGGAACTGTTGGAGACTCTATGATATAACTGAGAGAGGATCCATTTGCAGATCTGCCTGTTAGACAGAACTGGGCAATAGGGTTCCCAATCCCCCCGCTTTAGCGGGAGACTTCTGGGTTCCCAGCTTAATCTCCCGGTCTTCAAAAATTGAGAAGCGGGGGGGGGGGGGTAGAGGGGGGGGAGAACATACCTATAGAGCTCCTGTTGTAGAGCTCCTGAGCAGTTTGTAAAATCCCTGTCTCTTTAAGGCTGGGCAGGAAGGAGGAAACAGGAAGGGCTTCGGAGAACGGCCCCTCCCTTCTTTGCTTTCGTTTTCTCAGCAGGCAGAGGGAAGAAGACCAAGTGCGGTAAGTGTTTGTTTGTGTGTGTGAGAGGGAGGGGGATTCCCTGGCTTGGAGGCCCTCCCCCCTTTAGAAAGCGTGGTGGGGGGAGGGAAATGTCTACTGGGCACTCTATTATTCCCTATGGAGAATGATTCCCATAGGGAATAATAGGGAATTGATCCGTGGGTATTGGGGGCCCTGGGGGGGTTATTTTTTGAGGTAGAGGCACCAGATTTTTAGTATAGCATCTAGTGCCTCTCCCCAAAATACCCCCCAAGTTTCAAAACGATTGGACCAGAGGGTCCAATTCTATGAGCCCCAAAAGATGGTGCCCCTATCTTTAATTATTTCCTATGGAAGAAAGGCATTTGAAAAGGTGTGCTGCCCCTTTAAATGTGATGGCCAGAACTCCCTTGGAGTTCAATTATGCTTGTCACACCCTTGTTCCTGGCTCCACCCCCAGTGTCTCCTGGCTCCACCCCCAAAGTCTCCTGGCTCCGCCCCCAAAGTCCCCAGATTTTTCTTTAATTGGACTTGGCAACCCTACTGGGCAAGCTACAAGCAACAACAAAACTGACACAATATGATCCCCAGGGTCAGTCCCGGTCATGGTTGTGTTTTTTTGCAACAGAAACTCATTTGACATATCAGGCCACACCCCCATAATGTAGCCTATCCTCCACGAGCTTACAGTAGGCCCTGTAAGAAGAGCCCCGTAAGCTCTTGAAGGATTCGCTACAAAAGAGGGTTGTGGCCTGATATGCAAAGGAGGCCCTGCTACAAAAAAAAAAAAAGACCTGGTCATGGTGAATGGTGCACCCTGAAGACCTGGTGGTTCAAGAGGCCATGATACGGTGGTAGGGTTGCCAATCCCCAGGTGGGGGCAGGGGATCCCCCAGTTTGGAGGCCCTCCCCCTGCTTCAGGGTTGTCAGAAAGCGGGGGGAGGGGTGGGAAATGTCTGCTGGGAACTCTGTTATTCCCTATAGAGATTTCTTCCCATAGAAAATCATGGAGAATTGATCTGCGGGTATCTGGGGCTCTGGTGGGGCTTTTTTTCGGGGTAGAGGCACCAAATTTTCAGTATAGCATCTAGTGCCTCTCCCCAAAATACCCCCCAAGTTTCAAAAAGATTGGACCAGGGGGTCCAATTCTATGAGCCCCCAAAGAAGGTGCCCCTATCCTTCATGATTTCCTGTGGAAGGAAGGAATTGAAAAGGTGTGCCGTCTCTTTAAATGTGATGGCCAGAACTCCCTTTGGAGTTCAATGAAGCTTGTCACAGCCCTTGATCTTGGCTCCACCCCTAATGTCCTCCTGGCTCCACATCCAAAGTCCCCAGATATTTCTTGAATTGGACTTGGCAACCCTATACGGTGGCCATGATATTGCCATGGTACTGTGAACTTAGCTAAAGACCCGGACAGTGCCTTAACAGGAGACCTCCAAGAAACCAGGAGAAGAACTCATTTGACATATCAGGCCACACCCCCCATGATGTAGCCTATCCTCCAAGAGCTTACAGTAGGCCCTGTAAGAAGGAGTGTAAGCTCTTGAAGGATTTGCTACAAAAGAGGGTTGTGGCCTGATATGCAAAGGAGGCCCTGCTATATAAAAAAAAGACCTGGTCATGGTGAATGGTGCACCCTGAAGACCTGGTGGTTCAAGAGGCCATGACACTGTGGCCATGATATTGCCATGGTACTGTGAACTTAGCTAAAGACTGGACAGTGCCTTAACAAGAGACCTCCAAGAAACCAGGAGAAGAAAGGCAAGACAACAATTGCAAATAAATAAAAGACAGTAACTAAGGGAGGTGTCCCAACAGGAAGGGTGGCTCCTTTGATCTCCGTCGCCATTCCAGCGTCAACCATTGTTCATTCATCTTTGAAGCCATCGAAACATTTGGAATCTCACCCCGTTCAGTCCTTCCACTGAGCACAGAGGGCCTTGGGCCCTTCCAAACCGACGTCAGCGGGAAAAGGTTGCGATGACTCCCTGCATGCTTGGAGACGTGGTTGCGGTTACGCGTACGGACAGCATCGCTTATCCTTTCCCCCCCTTGTTCCCGATCCAAGTGTCTCAACGTTGGGGGAAAAAAAAGAACCCCCGACCAGCTGAGCAGAAGTAGGAACATGGAGCTTGCCTCTCTCCCCTCCCCCCCCTCCCCAATTAGCAGTTGAATGAAGTGAGCCAGTTGCCAAAAAACATTTGGATTTGATTTGTGTTGTGAAGCATCATTTCCCATACCGTTGACTGGGCTCCAACATTTCCAACTTGATTTTTCTGGATAATTATTTACTGGTTTTAATGACTGCCGAGAGATGTCGTGTCTCTCGGTTTATGAGTTTACATCCTGGAAGGCATACACGTGTGTGGAATAAACTCAGCCCTCAACGAGATTGCAATGAGGGCGAAGGAAAGGCCGGGGAGGGGAGGGAAGAGGAGGCTGTGGCAGAACCTTATGGACCATGATGCAGTCAAGTAAACAAGACAAATGAACAAGCCTTTCCATTTCCTAAGAGGAAAGCGGTGGGGTTGTGTCGGTTTTCCCGCTAACTTTGGCGAGCTTGGGAAATGCAGCTCCGATGGCCGACTGGAAGCGTGAAAAAAGAGGCCATGCCAAGGAATCAAAAGAGGGGATTGGATAAACCTATGGAGCAGTGGTGCATCAGTGGCTATTAGCCACAGTATATATATGTGTGTGTGTGTATACACACACATATATTGGCCAAAGTGTGACACAGAGTGTTGGACAGTTTGGGCCATTGGCCTGATCCAACATGGCTTCTCTTATGTTCTTATGTCTGAGGCAGTGATGCTCTGTATTCTTGGTGCTTGGGAGGGGCAACAGTGGGAGGGCTTCTAGTGCCCTAGCCCCTTTGATGGACCTCCTGATGACACCTGCGTTTTTTGGTCACTGTGTGACACAGAGTGTTGACTGGATGGGCCATTGGCCTGATCTAACATGGCTTCTCTATGTTCTTATGTCTGGGACAGTGATGCTCTGTATTCTTGGTGCTTGGGAGGGGCAACAGTGGGAGGACTTCTAGTGTCCTGGCCCCACTGATGGACCTCCTGATGGCACCTGGTTTTTTGGTCACTGTGTGACACAGAGTGTTGGACTGGATGGGCCATTGGCCTGATCCAACACGGCTTCTCTTATGTGCCTTTCAGGTGGCTTCAGCTCATCTGGGTTGGTCTGGCAAATACCTTTTTGACATTTATGCACCTGGCTTTTTTTTTGTAGCAGGAACTCCTTTGCATATTAGGCCACACACCCCTGATGTAGCCAATCCTCTACTAGCTTACAAAAGGCCCTGTAAGAAGAGCCCTGTAAGCTCTTGGAGGACTGGCTACATCGGGGTGTGTGTGTGTGTGTGTGTGTGGCCTAATATGCAAAGGAGTTCCTGGTAAAAAAAAAAGAGCTCTGTTTCTGCAGTCTATGGCACCTGAAGACCTCTCGCTGTTACAATTAAGCGCCAGTTGACCAAAATCTGTTCCCCTGGAGAAAATGACCGCTTTGGAGGATGGATTGCATGTCATTATACCTTGCTGAGGCTCCTTATTTTCTCAGACTCTGGCCGTTTTCCCACTTACCTTACCCCGGAGCGACGTCCAAAAAGCAGTTTACATTTGCGATGCAAAAGCCCCGGGACTGCGCGGCTCTTCCTGGTGCTGCACAGCAGTTTGTGCGAAATCCGCGCAGACGCAGCGCGGTGAAGTGGGTCGTCGCTCCGGGGTAAGGTAAGTGGGAAAACGGCCTCTGTGTTCTTCAAGCTCCTCTTCTAAAAACATTGGTATTTCAACTCCCAGAGCTGGCAGCTCTTGCACATGGTAGGGTTGCCAATCCCCAGGTGGGAGCAGGGGATCCCCCGGTTTGGAGACCCTCCCCCCGCTTCAGGGTCAACAGAAAGCAGGGGGAGGGGAGGGAAATGTCTTCTGGGAACTCTATTATTCCCTATGGAGATTTATCCCCATAGAAAATCATGGAGAATTGATCTGCGGGTATCTGGGGCTCTGGGGGGGGCTGTTTATTGGGGTAGAGGCACCAAATTTTCAGGATAGCATCTAGTGCCTCTCCCCAAAATGCCCCCCAAGTTTCAAAAAGATTGGACCAGGGGGTCCAATTCTATGAGCCCCAAAAGAAGGTGCCCCTATCCTTCATGATTTCCTATGGAAGGAAGGCATTGAAAAGGTGTGCCGTCCCTTTAAATGTGATGGCCAGAACTCCCTTTGGAGTTCAATGATGCTTGTCACAGCCTTGATCTTGGCTCCACCCCCAAAGTCTCCTGGCTCCACCCCCAAAGTCCCCAGATATTTCTTGAATTGGACTTGGCAACCCTTGCACATGGTCACTAACCTATCTCCCTGCCAGGATTGTTGCTCTCAATATGAAGGTGCTACAAAACACAATGAACAGTGACAGAACTGGTCTTCACACTTCTCCTCCCTCACATCTTTTGAAACTCACTGTACAGAAAACATAATCGCTCCGTGAGTCTCCCTGTCTCTTCTTCATGTCATGAAGGGCCTTCTCGGTGGCAGCGCCAGAACTGTGGAATGCTCTCCCGGAGGCCATAGGGGCCCTGTGGGATCTTTCTACTTTCCGCAGTGCCTGCAAGACTGAACCATTCCAACAGGCCTTTGACACCTAGCCGGGAGAGAACTGCCACCCTCCGTCATTATAGAGCTACTATGTGATCACCGTCAGAAAAGAAGAACTCGCTTATCTTGCAGTGGTACAGCACCACGTAATAGTTTTAAATTGTACGTATATTTTATTTAGGGTTGCCAAGTCCAACTCCAGAAATATCTGGGGACTTTGGGGGTGGAACCAGGAGACTTTGGGGGTGGAGCCAGGAGACACTGGGGTGGAGCTAAAGGGGAGGGGGGAAACGGCGCCGGGGAGCATGGTGAGCCACACCGCAGCTGCCGCGTCTTCTCCGCTCGCCGTGGCTGCTCCTCCGAGATGGGCTCAGGCTGAGCCCATCTCGGAGGAGCAGCCACGGCGAGCAGAGAAGAGGCAGCAGCGGCGCGGTGGCCTCGCCCGCTCCGCCTCTGGGGTGGAAGCGGAGGGGGGGGTGGAGGCGGGCCAGGGGTGTGGCGAGCCGCAAGTCCGGGTCCTAGAAGGGCCCGGATTTGCGGCTCGCCATGCTCCTGGCCTGCCTCGCCCTCCCCTTCTCTGGTTTTGCCTGCACTGCTCTTGGCTGCTCCTCCGAGATGGGCTCAGCCTGGGCCCATCCTGGAGGAGCAGCTGTGGTGGGCGGGGAGGGGGCGGCAGTGGTGTGGCGGCCTCGCCCGCTCCAGGATCGGGCGGCTCGCCATGCTCCCCGGAGCCGTTTCCCCCTCCCCCCGCTTCCGTTTTTTTGGGGAGCAGGGGAAGAGGGTGTAAATCCTGGGGTCCCCCGCCAGGGCGGGAGGGTTGGGAAGCCTAATTTTGTTCATTTCAACTTGTAAATACGAACGTTGTTAGCCGCCCTGAGTCCGCTTGAGGAGAGGGAGAGACAGAAATTTAAAGTAAATAAATAAATTTTAAAAAATAAAATGAGAGAGCCAGTTTGGTGTAGTGGTTAAGGGCATGGACTCTTATCTGGGAGAACCGGGTTTGATTCCCCACTCCTCCACTTGCAGCTGCTGGAATGGCCTTGGGTAAGCCATAGCTCTAATAGAGAGTCAATTGGGTGTAGTGGTTAAGTGCTTGGACTCTTATCTGGGAGAACCGGGTTTCATTCCCCATTCCTCCACTTGCAGCTGCTGGAATGGTCTTGGGTCAGCCATAGCTCTAATAGCGAGCCAGTTTGGTGTAGTGGTTAAGTGTGCGGACTCTTATCTGGGAGAACCGGGTTTCATTCCCCACTCCTCCACTTACAGCTGCTGGAATGGCCTTGGATTAGCCATAGTTCTGGGGCAGAGGTTGTCCTTGAAAGGCCAGCAGCTGTAAAAGCTCTCTTAGCCCCACCCACCTCACAGGGTGTCTGTTGTGAGGGGAGAAGATATGAGAGATTGTAAGCCGCTCTGAGCCTCTGAATCAGAGAGAAGGGCGGGGTATAAATCCTAAGTTCTTTTTCTTCTTCATTGGCTGCTGGTGATGGGAGCACAGCAACACACCACAAGAGAATGTCAGGGAATGTGGCTGATTTTCTCGATGTTATGGAAGACAGTGGACAGTGGGTCCATGTTCGGGATATTAGTTTTGGCAACAGCACGAGGGCTTTAAGAGCCAGTTTGGTGTAGTGGTTGTACAGACTCTTACCTGGGAGAACCGGGTTTGATTCCCCACTCCTCCACTTGCAGCTGCTGGAATGGCCTTGGGTCAGCCACAGCTCTCACAAGAGTTGTCCTTGAAAGGGCAGCTTCTGTGAGAGCTCTCTCAGCCTCACCCACCTCACAGAGTGTCTGTTGTGGGGGAAGAAGATAAAAGGAGATTGCGAGCCACTCTGACACTCTGATTCAGAGAGAAGGGTGAGATATAAATCTACAGTAGTCTTCTTCTTCCCTCAGCTCCACCTACCTCACAGCATGTCTGTTGTGGGGAGAGGAAGGGAAGGAGAGTTTAAGTGATTCCAATACTCCAAGTGAAATGCAGGGTATAAATCCAATCTGCTCCTCCTCCTGTGATATCTAATCTCACCTGATGCTTTAGCCTTGGACTTGTGAGTTGGAAGTGGATCCAATTCTTGGCTCTGGCGCCTCAGGAACCTCACAAATTGTGAAGGGGCCAAAAGTTCACGCTGGTTCAAAGTTTGTGAACCAGGCACACACCGTGAACGGAACCAAACTGCATTTTATTTATTTATTACTTATTATCACCCTCCCTGCATCACTGTGGGTGAATCAGTTCTGAAGACAGTCCAGCAGTTCAGCTACCTGGGGTGCATCATCTCCTCAGATGCCAAGATCGACAAGGAGATTGACAACAGGCTGGCAAAGGCAAACCGTGTATTTGGCCGACTGCACAAAAGAGTGTGGCGCAACAAGCATCTGAAAAAAGGCACAAAGATCAATGTTTACAAAGCGGTTGTGATGACAACCCTCATCTACGGCTCCGAATCGTGGGTTTTATACCGTCATCACCTGCGACTCCTTGAGCGCTTTCATCAGCGCTGCCTTCGCACCATCCTCAACATCCACTGGAGTGACTTTGTGACCAACACTGAAGTCCTCAAGCGGGCGGAGGTTACCAGCATTGAGGCACTGCTGCTGAAGACGCAGCTGCGCTGGGCAGGGCATATTTCTAGGATGGAAAACCACCGCCTTCCCAAGATTGCCCTGTATGGCGAACTCTCCACCAGTCATCGAAATAGAGGGGCACCGAAGAAGAGGTACAAGGACTCCTTGAAGAAATCCCTTAGCACCTGTCACATCAACCATCACCAGTGGTCTGACCTAGCCTCAGATCGCAAAGCATGGAGGCACACCATCCACCAGGCTGTCTCTTCCTTTGAGAACGCACGCAAAGCTGGTCTTGAGGACAAAAGGAGATTGAGGAAGAATCGCACTGCTACAGGACCAACCCTAAATCAGACTTTTCCCTGCAGCCGCTGTGGCCGGACCTGCCTGTCCCACATTGGTATTGTCAGCCACCAGCGAGCCTGCAGCAAACGTGGACTATTGCACCCTTCTTAAATCTTCGTTCGCGAAGCCAAGCCGAGAGAGAGAGAGATTTAATTGGATTTCTATCCCACCCTGTCCCACAAGGTTCAGGGCAGGTGACACCAAATAGAGAAAACAATTAAAACAGCATTCCAGTATTAACATTCTACAAGCAGATAACCCAGTACGCCGGATGGCAGTCAGGCACTGATGAGCGACGCTCCCCAAATTTCTTGTTTTTTGTTATGTTACATTTTATTTCTATCCCGCCCTCCGTGCCAAGGCAGGCTCAGGGCGGCTAACAGCATTCGGTCAATATAACAGATTATACAATAATTTAAACAATTAATTAAAATTCTAAAAACGGTAAAACAATGAAATTAACATCTTGGTGCTATTCCGGCAGATGACAAAATCATTTAAGCAGTCTCTCATTTTTTTAGTCGGTGAAGGCTTCACCAAAGAGGATGGTCTTGCAGGCCCTGCGGAATCGGTCAAAGTCCCGCAGGGCCCGCACTTCCTCCGGGAGCTGGTTCCATAGGTGTGGAGCCACGACGGAGAAAGCCCGAGTACGAGTACTGTGCAGCTTTGCTTCCTTTGGCCCGGGGATAGTCAGAAGGGCCTTCCCTGCTGACCTCAGTGCTCTCTGGGGTTCATATGGGGAAAGACAGTCCCTCAGGTAGGCAGGTCCTCGGCCATATAGGGCTTTAAAGGTAATGACCAGCACTTTGTAACGAATCCGGTATGTAACTGGTAGCCAGTTTATTGATTTTAACTATAAAAAGAAAACGCATAAGCATAGATACAGAAGCATTAAAGAGGGGGAGGGGTGGATACAGAGTGGGAGACCAGAAACAAAGAAAAATGCAAATACATCAGTTACATTTCTCCCTCCAAATGAAATACCCAGTTCTTTCTACCTGCAAGTATTACATTTCCCCCTTATATTTTACCACCTTTATCTTTCATTATACACTTTTTGCTAAACTATTACTTAAAATACAAGTCTAAATGATTCTTCTTCAGCACATATTAGTATAAAAAAGTCAGAGACGTCTCAGGGCAGAACTGACCGGCTAAGCTTAACCCTATTAAAAATACAGGCTGACTTGTTATTTTAACAATGCCGTCATTAAAACGAGCATAAGAAACAAATATCTTTATCCTTCTAACTTAATCATTTCAAACGGAAAGAAAAAAAAGAGTCAGATTTAAAATATCATAAAAGGGAGAGAGAGAAAAAAGTAATAAGCAGAAAAAAACCCATTGTAATTTATCTGTCTCAGTATAAACAATTTCTCCGAACAAACGTATTAAGAGCAGATCTACCAGATTACAGAATAATTGTGTCGTCTGCCTTCTTAAAAAATTAATCCAAGTTTACTATTTATTTATATAAAATTCTTTTCAAAACTTTTCAAGCCTTTAACTCTTATATCCATAGTGCTCTAGGAGGAACAACTCAATATGACCCCAAAATCTCACTTGGCCTTATGAAATCGCATGCCAGTTTTTGTTGAGAATTCCATATCCAATTATCGACAGAGAGAGAAACAGTTCAAAGACCCTTCTTCCTGCAAGTTTTCCACGTCTTGATTTTTCTGCTGAGATGTACCTTCTCTCTCTACCTGTAAGTGTGGCCACGGTGGACCAGATACTGGACAGTGGGCAGAAATCATCCATCAGTAACACCAGATGGAATAGTATAAATGTGGTGGGACAGGGGAAACCAGTGTAATTCGACTATATGCCTGGCGGAACATCTCTGTTTTACAGGCCCTGTAGAACTGAAGCAGTTATGTTGGCTTTATTTATTGTTTATTTAATTTATTTAGTGGATTTATAGTCCGCTCTTTCCCATAATAGGCTCAGGGCGGATTACAAGCATGATAAAACAGTTAAAACTCCAAACAATACAACAATAAAACAATCAGGACAAGCAAACAAGATGAAGAAGAAGAAGATATTGGATTTATATCCCGCCCTCCACTCCGAAGAGTCTCAGAGGGGCTCGCAATCTCCTTTCCCTTCCTCCCCGACAACAGACACCCTGTGAGGTAGATGAAGATATTGGATTTATATCCCGCCCTCCACTCCGAAGAGTCTCAGAGCGGCTCACAATCTCCTTTACCTTCCTCCCTCACAACAGACACCCTATGAGGTAGATGAAGATATTGGATTTATATCCCGCCCTCCACTCCAAAGAGTCTCAGAGCGGCTCACAATCTCCTTTCCCTTCCTCCCCCACAACAGACACCCTGTGAGGTAAATGAAGATATTGGATTTATATCCATCCCTCCACTCCGAAGAATCTCAGAGTGGCTCACAATCTCCTTTACCTTCCTCCCCCCCCCCCACAACAGACACCCTGTGAGGTAGATGAAGATATTGGATTTATATCCTGCCCTCCACTCCAAAGAGTCTCAGTGCGGCTCACAATATCCTTTACCTTCCTCCCCCACAACAGACACCCTGTGAGGTGGGTGGGGCTGGAGAGGGCTCTCACAGCAGCTGCCCTTTCAAGGACAACCTCTGCCAGAGCTATGGCTGACCCAAGGCCATTCCAGCAGCTGCAAGTGGAGGAGTGGGGAATCAACCCCAGTTCTCCCAGATAAGAGTCCGCACACTTAACCACTGCACCAAACTGGCTCTCGTGTATAAAGCAGCGTGGATAAAGCACATTTAATAAGTTAAGGCATAGATGTCATAGATGTCATAGATGTCTTAGATGTTGGTCTGATATCTAACAGTCCAGATGGCTCGTCAGTGCAGGGGAGGTGTGTTAGATGGTATAACTAATGAAATGGGGACGCCCGCTTTCCTCAGCCAAAAGCCTGGTGGAATAGCTCCGTTTTACAGGTCCTATGGAATGGTAGTAAATATGGTAGGGCCCGAATCTCTGTGGGGAGCTGATTCCATCAGGTCGGGGCCAGAGCCAAAAAGGCAAGCCAGATGTCCTTTGGATCAGGGATGGTCAAAACATGTTGGTTACCCGATCGTAGTAGTCTCCCCCCAGGGCTCATATGGGGACAGGTGGTCCCACAGGTATTAAAAATTAAAAGTTAATATCATAACCCTCAATATGATTCGGTACTCAATTGGGAGCCAATACAGTACTACTGGGTTTGAATCTAGATCTTCAGCTGTAGACCAATGCTGCTACCCTCTGAAACAATCTCCACAACCAAGCGTTGGAGGTGTCATGAAGACAAGGGACATCATACCAGCTGTGCCGGAAAACAGAAGCCAACCTACTCCCCAGGTAGCGATCCAAAGGTGGTGGTTTCCACATCAAAAATGAAAGCACAAGGCATCAAGCGTATGGGTTTTGTACTGCAGCTATTAAAGGTTCCAGAAGGTCCTGTGGAGCTGAAAACATCAAGGACAGTAAATACTGTTTGATCTGCGAAATTCCCCAGGGAAAGAGCTGCACATCTTCCACATGGCCACTAGATGTCTGTACACTTACTAGCCATAACACAAGCTTCAGGATAGTCAATGTTCCTAGAAACTGCATCCATCAGTCCTCCACTGATGTTCTCCTTGGGAAGAATTCAAGTCCAGTTTGTTCTGGTTAAGGTCCAGGTCTTCCTCTTGGGTGATTTTTGTACCTTCGTGGATATGAGCAGAAGGAAAATTTTGAATTTCTCTTCCCTCAGTTTCAGCCTCCGTCATTATGCCCCTTCTCCGTTCTTTGGGTTCAGGAAAGAGGCAGCCAGTAAGCTTTGCATTTTTTTTGTTATGCTAACTTTGCAAGCAAGCATTTCCGACAAGTTTCGCGTAGCTGCAGCAGCAAAAGCGACAGTTCGTTTTATGAAATGCACCAGGGGTGGCCAACGGTAGCTCTCCAGATGTTTTTTGCCTACAACTCCCATCAGCCCCAGCCATTGGCCATGCTGGCTGGGGCTGATGGGAATTGTAGGCAAAATAAACATCTGGAGAGCTACCGCTGCCCCCCCACCCGAAATACACTTCATTTTCAGCGAGCAGCCAAAGAAGATCTATGGAAACTGTGGCAAAAGACAGAAAAAAAGAGAGAGTGTGTGAGAGAGAGAGGAAAGAAAGAGAGAAAGAAAGAAAGAGAGAGAGAGAGAGAGAAGGAGAGAGAGAAAAAGAGAGACAGAAAGAAAGAAAGCGAGAGAGAGAAAGTAAGAGAGAGAGAGGAAAGAGAAAGAGAGACAGAAAGAGAGACGAAAGAAAGAAAGAAAGAAAGAAAGAGAGAGAGAGAGTAAGAGAGAGAGAGGAAAGAGAAAGAGAGAGAAAGAGAGACAGAAAGAAAGAAAGAGAGAGAGAGAGTAAGAGAGAGGAAAGAGAAAGAGAGAGAGAGAAAGAGAAACAGAAAGAAAGAGAGAGAGAGACAGAAAGAAAGAAAGAAAGAAAGAAAGAAAGAAAAAGAGAGCGAGTAAGAGAGAGAGAGGAAAGAGAAAGAAAGAGAGAGAGAAACAAAAAGAAAGAGAGAGAGAGACGAAAGAAAGAAAGAAAGAAAAAGAAAGAAAGAAAGAAAGAAAGAAAAAGAAAGAAAGAAAGAAAGAAAGAAAGAAAGAAAGAAAAAGAAAGAAAGAAAGAAAGAAAGAAAGAAAGAAAGAAAGAAAGAAAGAAAGAAAGAAAGAAAAAGAAAGAAAGAAAGAAAGAAAGAAAGAAAGAAAGAAAGAAAGAAAGAAAGAAAGAAAGAAAGAAAGAAAGAAAGAAAGTCTTTAGAATGATTAATTCTTAAGAGCACTCAGTTTTTTAGACTTGAACTCATCCTGCTATGGGACTAGCACTAATAATGTAGGTACTGCAGCAACACCCCCCCCCCCAACACCTATTTAACCTGGTCTTCATCAATAAACAGACTGTTATAAAGCAAATCTGATCCAAAATTTCACAGGTGAGCATTTTCATGCAAAAGAAAAAAAACTTTGAGGGGGTCTGAAAAGTGGAGAACCAGAATACAGGGTTCCCAAAGCTGCGTAAGGAAATTCCTGGAGATCTGGAGTGGAGCCAGGGGGAGGCACGGATCGGGGAAGGGAGGGGCCTCAGCAGGGTGTAAAGCCCTAGACTCCGCCCCCCAAAGCAGCCATTTTCTCCTGGGAGTTGACTTCCGTCGTCTGGCAATCCGTTGCAATTCCAGGAGGTCTCCACTACCGAAACAATTGGCACAGTTGTAAAAAAGTGGTAAAAAGGAAATGAAATAGGGAATGTTTGTATACCCTCAGCTAAAAGAAAAGCTCTGCTCGACGTGAAAACTGGCACAGTCGAACGTTTAAAAAGAAAATTACTCCAGGCTCCTGCAAAATGTTTCTCGCTGCTCCAGCCAAAACGGCCGTGCATCCTGAGGCTCGCGCTGTCTCCTTCCCCGTTTGATGGACTTGTTTCAATAACGAAGACAAACCAGGCAACCAAACTGTCTCTTTATGATCCTCCCCTGCCCCCAGCACGGGTCACAGCAAGGCAGATGCTTCTTTCATCTTGAAGCCCTCCTGTTCTTTTTTATGACTTCCAGAAGAAAAAGGAAAGATGTCAGGCCATCCCGACCTGCAAATTTCCCCCCTTTCTCCAGCGACCACTTCAGTCCACTCCAAAGGAAGGTCCCGTACCTCCAGAAGGGCTCAGGTCTGCATGTGTCATTCAGACGGTTGCCCTCATTGTGGCCTTTCATTTTGGGACATCCGATGGGATTTCAATTATCAGACCAGCATGACGACCACCATCGCGGCAGGAAAGCAGTCCTACACCTGGTTCAGCTCACGCCTATCCAGGTCTTCAGCTTCTTGCGTGCAAGTAAGATTGCTCCAAAGGATTTGAACATCTGAAGCTACCTTCTGCTGGATCCAACCTGTGGTTCATCTAGGGTAGCCGAGTCCAATTCAAGAAATATCTGGGGACTTTGGGGGTGGAGCCAGGAGACATTAGGGGTGGAGCCAAGATCAAGGCTGTGACAAGCATCATTGAACTCCAAAGGGAGTTCCGGCCCTCACATTTAAAGGGACGGCACGCCTTTTCAATGCCTTCCTTCCATAGGAAATAATGAAGGATAGATATTTTAAAAAGAGTGGAGGAAGTTTAAAGAATACATAGAGAAAGAGTCGAATGTAAGAAGACATTGGACAATTTTTTAGTAATAATGGGGGGAAAAAAACGAAGAAGCAAGAAGGGGGGGAAATATATATATAACGAATTTTGATTAGTCAGATGTATCTTTAGTATTGAATTAGAATCTATAACCTCGGGGAAGTCTATATTGGAGGGAGGGGGGATTGAAAAGTCATATGGGTTAGTATTGAAGCAACGAAGGGAAATTAAGTTCTGTAACCATATGCTATCAATAAATTGGTAAAACACAAGGAAATAATGAAGGATAGGGGCACCTTCTTTTGGGGCTCATAGAATTGGACCCCCTGGTCCAATCTTTTTGAAACTTGGGAGGTATTTTGGGGAGAGGCACTAGATGCTATACTGAAAATTTGGTGCCTCTACCCCAAAAAACAGCCCTTCCAGAGCCCCAGATACCCGTGGATCAATTCTCCATGATTTTCTATGGGAATAAATCTCCCTAGGGAATAAAAGAGTACCCAACAGACATTTCCCTCCCCCCGCTTTCTGACAACCCTGAAGCGGGGGGAGGGCCTCCAAAACGGGGGATCCCCTGCCCCCACCTGGAGATTGGCAACCCTAGGTTCATCAATATGGTCTGACAGCAGCTCTCCATAATCTCAGGTAGAGGTCCTTCCCATCATCTACTCCCTAGTCCATGTTGTTAGAAGAATCAACACAGCAATGGGGCACAACCTGATTAAAGAGAAGAAGAAGAAGATTTATATTCCACCCTCCATTCTGAATCAGAGTCTCAGAGCGGTTCACAATCTCCTTTCCCTTCCTCCACCACAACAGACACCTTGTGAGATGGGTGGGGCTGAGAGAGCTCTCCCAGAAGCTGCCCTTTCAAGGACAACTCCTACAAGAGCTATGGCTGACCCAAGGCCATTCCAGCAGATGCAAGTGGAGGAGTGGGGAATCAAACCTGGTTCTCTCAGATAAGAGCCCGCGCACTTAACCAGTACACCAAACTGGCTCTCTATTAGAGCTATGGCTGACCCAAGGCCATTCCAGCAGCTGCAAGTGGAGGAGTGGGGAATCAAACCCGGTTCTCCCAGATAAGAGTCCACGCATTTAACTACTACACCAAACTGGCTCTCTATTAGAGCTATGGCTGACCCAGGGCCACTCCAGCAGCTGCAAGTGGAGGAGTGGGGAATCAAACCTGGTTCTCCCAGGTAAGAGTCCATGCACTTAACCACTACACCAAACTGGCTCTCTATTAGAGCTATGGCTGACCCAAGGCCATTCCAGAAGGTGCAAGTGGAGGAGTGGGGAATCAAACCCGGTTCTCCCAGATAAGAGTCCGCGTGCTTAACCACAACACCAAACTGGCTCTAGATAAAGTTTGGTTTAGGAGCTAATATACTTGATAGGAAAGAGGAGAGACAGAGGGAGCGATCACGCAATTTAATTTAATTTTTCGATTCATACCCCTGCCTATCCTGCAAATGGACTCAGGGTGGCTTACAACATTAAAACAACATTAAAAATGAATCACTTTGAAAACATCATCACCGCAGAAATGTCGATCAGATTCGAGAGCAGCCATCAGTACGACAAACCACACCACATTGTGTCGGCTGGAAACTTTCAACACAGGTTGCGCATCTTGACGGAAGGGCGCCGGGTGCTGGGGGAGAGATGACTTCATAGGATGCCGGCTGGATCAAGTAAAAGCGTGGGGGAAGAGCTCTGTCTTACAGGCCCTGTGGAACTTGGATAGGTCCTGCAGGGCCTGAATCTCCAATGCGAACTCATTCCACCAGGTAGGGGCCAGAACCGGAAAGGCCCTGAACCCTCGTCGATGGCAGACGGGCGTCCTTAGGCCCAGGGATCACAAGAAGATGTTGTGTAACTGACCGCAGGGCCCAGGGGGGCTCATATGGGGAGAGGCGGTCCCAAAGATATTTCGCCCAACCTAGCCACGCCTATCTGGATTAAAGAGGCTCGATCACAATTGCACATGTGGTTCTAGGGTTGCCAAGTCCAATTCAAGAAATATCTGGGGACTTTGGGGGTGGAGCCAGGAGACTTTGGGGGCGGAGCCAAAAGCAAGGTTGTGACAAGCACAATTGAACTCCAAAGGCAGTTCTGGCCATCACATTTCAAGGGACTGAACACCTTTTAAATGCCTTCCTTCCGTAGGAAATAGGGGTCCCAACCCTCCCGCCCTGGCGGGGGACCCCAGGATTTCCCCCCTCTTCCCCCGCTCCCCCAAAAAATGGCAGCGGGGGGAGAGGGGGAAATAGCAAGCCGCCCCGTCCCGGAGCGTGCGAGGCCGCGCCGCTGCCGCCCCCTTCCCGCCTAGTGAGGCCGTAGGCGACGGGCCTGCTGGCGCCCAGCAGCAGGAGGAGGCGGCGGCGGAGGAGGAGCTGTCGGCCGAGGGCCTCGCTGGCTGTGGTACGTTCTGAATTATGATTACAAAAAGTGGCGGCGGCGATTGGTCCCGGGACGCGGGGAGGCGGAGGGATGCGAAGCCGGGTGGCCAATGGGAGGCGTGCCAAGGGCGGCTCAAAGGACTGCAGCGGGGCCAGGGCGCGATGCTTTTAAAGGGGCCGCGCGTAACGGTGAAGGGCAGTTCAGGTGCCTGGAGGAGAAATCCTGGGGAGAAAGCGGGAGAGAGACTGGGAGAAGCCCAGCCAGAGCCGGCCGCGCACGCCCTGCAAACGTCACCGACTGCTGCATGGGAAGAGAGAGCAACCTTGACCTACAGCCAGCCTAGAGCTGACATGGAAACGCAGCGCCGCTCTCCATGCCCGCGCCCGCCCTGCTTCACCCAGGCCTCCAGCCTCAGGCGGCAGCCGAGGGGCGGGGAGGACGAGCGGGAGGAGGAGGAAGGGACAGCTGCTAGTGCGGCTGCGGCGCGGGAACCTGCGGCGCTTGTCACAGCCTTGATCTTGGCTCCACCCCTAACATCTCCTGGCTCCACCCCCAAAGTTCCCAGGTATTTCTTCAATTGGACTTGGCAACCCTAGTAGGAAATAATGAAAGATAGGGGCACCTTCTTTTGGGGCACATCGAATTGGACCCCCTGGTCCAAACTTTCTGAAACTTGGAGGGTATTTTGGGGAGAGGCACCAGATGCTATGCTGCAAATTTGGGGCCTCTACCTCAAAAAGCAGCCCCCCCCAGAGCCCCAGATACCCGTGGATCCATTCTCCATTATTTCCTATGCAGATATTTCCCTCCCCTCCCCCCACCTTCTGATGTCCCTGAAGCGGGGGGAGGGCCTCCAAACTGGGGGATCCCCTGCCCCCACCTGGGGATTGGCAACCCTAGTGGCTTCCGAGCTACACCTGTCCTTACCCTGTCTCCAGACACCTCCTATTCAGATTAAATAGCCACTGGGATCTTCCCAGTAGCTTTCCCGAGTTTCTAGGTCGCATATTCAGTCGCTGCTTGATTGTCCCAGTGTGACTCAAATGGAAGAGCAGTACGATTGCACCAAACCATTTCCGATGCGTTCAGGTTTTCCCCCCTCTAACCCACTCTGAGGAGCACTCCTGTGCTTCTCTGCTTGAGTGCGTGCACTGGGGGACTTAAAAAACAACAACAACCAACCATCTCTGTGGCAGGTCTGTGATGGAGGTGCGCTAGCAGTGTGAATGGCCAACCGTGGACCGCTGTTGTGATCCTGCTGCATCAATGGCAGCTGTCCGTTTGCCTTGAAATGGTCTTCTCAAGAGGCTTTCTTGGAGCCGAGATAATAGTTAAAATAGTAATTATATCTCTTCGTGAAATAGATGGTGATAGTAATGGTGCGTTCACAGTAGATTAAACAATGCGTTTTACGTACAGAGTTTTAGTGTGTAAGAATAGCAAAAATCTGAATTTAAAATGTATTATTTGGTGTGGGTGTGAATGCACCCTAAATGTGGAACTCCTGAAGAAAAAGGATATTGCTTTAAGAGTAGCAATCTGACGACAGACAAAGTCATGACAGTTAAGAGGAGACAGAAAGCGCTGTGCTTTTCACTATCCTATCTAATTGTCTTTTAGCTGCCCCTATAGGGTCTTCTTCTCTTCTTTGTAAACCAGACATTGCCTTTTCCCATAATCCTTTTAGAAGAATAATAAGAAGAAGACATTGGATTTATATTCCGCCCTCCACTCAAGAGTCTCAGAGCGGCTCACAATCTCCTTTATCTTCTTCCCCCACAACGGACACCCTGTGAGGTGGGTGGGGCTGAGAGGGTCTCAGAGCGGCTCACAATCTCCTTTATCTTCCTCCCCCACAACAGACACCCTGTGAGGTGGGTGGGGCTGAGAGAGCTCTCCCAGAAGCTGCTCTTTCAAGGACAACTCCTACGAGAGCTGTGGCTGACCCAAGGCCATTCCAGCAGGTGCAAGTGGGGGGGGGGGGGGGAAGGAATCAAACCCGGTTCTCCCAGATAAGAGTCCGCACACTTAACCACTACACCAAACTGGCTCTCTTTTAACTGGAGATGCTGAAGATTGAACCCGGGGCATTGTGAGTGCCACGCAGATGCTCTGCCACAGAGCTACAACCTCTGCTTCATCTGTGATCCCTCCTTTTGGTTCACCTTGGCTATCTGTGTGGTGCATTTCTAGGGTGGTCATCTCTGAGGTGGAAGGGCTGGGTTTGGGGAAGGGGAGGGCCTGATCAGTTATAATGCCACAGGGCTTTTTTTGTGTGTAGAAAAAGCCAGCAGGAACTCATTTGTGTATTAGGCCACGCCCCCTGATGGCACCATTGTTTCACTCAGGATTTTTTTGTCGGAAAAGCCCTGCAGAACCTCATTTGCATATTAGGCCACACCTCCTGACACCAAACCAGCCGGAACTGTGTTCCTGCTAAAAAAAAAAGCCCTGCGCCATGTAAGTCCACCCTCAAAAGCAGCCATTTCCTCCAAGGGAAAAGGCCTCTGTAATCAGTTGTAATGGTTGGTAGATCTCCAGACACCATCTGGAGACTGGCAACCTTAACCCCTCTCCCGGACCATCCAGTTTTGCACGTTGCTACTGATGTGTGACTGGAGCTGGATCATATATAAATATATATTCCAAAACCATTCAGCCTCTCGCCCTTTTAATTTAAAAAAAAAGAGAGAGAGAGAGAGATTATCATCGAATTCCCTTTTCAACAAGCTTCGTTATTATTTTTTCCCCTACATATGGATGTTCTGCTGAAGTCTGTTAAAAGGCTCTCGCTGGTTTCTTTTTTTCCACGCGCTCGGATATTACCTTTCTGTCGAATGGAAGAAGGAATTGAAATTATTATTCTTAGACCAAACAGTGGAAGGAGGCAGGAGAGGAAATGGTTCTTCCCTTAATGAGGACGGTTGGAGAGGAGACAAGAATCCAGGGATCTGGAGCCTTTGTCAGCACAGGACCCATTAGCAGGTCTGTTTCCCATAAGTGCTCCATCGCTGGGGCCGCTACCTCGCTGTCAAAACTGAACTGGAAGGGTTGGCTAGAAGAGATGTCATTTTAATTGCTCGGCTGAAAGACGCTTCCTGCGCTTTTGAGCGTTGCAATTTTTTTTAAAAAAAAAATTAAAATAAATGTTATGGACTAAATTGTTTGAAAAAAAAATACCGTTTGCAGATAACAACAAGGGTAGTGAAAAATCAACAAAAACAACACGTCTTTAAAACTTTAATCTTTCCTATAACTATATTCGCAGCGAAACATTTATTGGTTTCTTCCAAGCAAATGCATCTCGTATAGTTATCTCGGGGAATCAGGAATTTACATAATAAGACATATCTCCATCTCCTCTCAATGTGAATACTCTAGACATTTAAAAATACAAAAAAAACCAAAACCCTCTACAACTTTCATTTTCTGGCAGGATATCTCTTTCAGTCAGATAAGTGAGTAACGGATGCCATAAATCTAAGAATTTCTGATATTGATAGCTAGTATAATCCCCTTCTTGCTTAGCTGTTATTTTATATATTAACATAAGAACATAAGAGAAGCCATGTTGGATCAGGCCAATGGCCCATCCAGTCCAACACTCTGTGTCACAGAAGAACATAAGAGAAGCCATGTTGGATCAGGCCAGTGGCCCCTCCAGTGCAACACTCTGTGTCACAGAAGAACTTAAGAGAAGCCCTGTTGGATCAGGCCAGTGACCCCTCCAGTCCAACACTCTGTGTCACATAAGAACTTAAGAGAAGCCATGTTGGATCAGGCCAATGGCCCATCCAGTCCAACACTTTGAGTCACATAAGAGAAGCCATGTTGGATCAGGCCAATGGCCCATCCAGTCCAACACTCTGTGTCACATAAGAACATTAGAGAAGCCATGTTGGATCAGGCCAGTGGCCCCTCCAGTCCAACACTCTGTGTCACATAAGAACTTAAGAGAAGCCATGTTGGATCAGGCCAGTGACCCCTCCAGTCCAACACTCTGCGTCACATAAGAACTTAAGAGAAGCCATGTTGGATCAGGCCAATGGCCCATCCAGTCCAACACTTTGAGTCACATAAGAGAAGCCATGTTGGATCAGGCCAGTGGCCCATCCAGTCCAACACTCTGAGTCACATAAGAATATAAGAGAAGCCATGTTGGATCAGGCCAATGGCCCGTCCAGTCCAACACTCTGTGTCACATAAGAACATTAGAGAAGCCATGTTGGATCAGGCCAGTGGCCCCTCCAGTCCAACACTCTGTGTCACATAAGAACTTAAGAGAAGCCATGTTGGATCAGGCCAATGGCCCATCCAGTCCAACACTCTGAGTCACATAAGAATATAAGAGAAGCCATGTTGGATCAGGCCAATGGCCCATCCAGTCCAACACTCTGAGTCACATAAGAATATAAGAGAAGCCATGTTGGATCAGGCCAATGGCCCATCCAGTCCAACACTTTGAGTCACATAAGAGAAGCCATGTTGGATCAGGCCAGTGGCCCCTCCTGTCCAACACTCTGTGTCACATAAGAACTTAAGAGAAGCCATGTTGGATCAGGCCAATGGCCCATCCAGTCCAACACTCTGAGTCACATAAGAATATAAGAGAAGCCATGTTGGATCAGGCCAATGGCCCATCCAGTCCAACACTTTGAGTCACATAAGAGAAGCCATGTTGGATCAGGCCAGTGGCCCATCCAGTCCAACACTCTGAGTCACATAAGAACATAAGAGAAGCCATGTTGGATCAGGCCAATGGCCCATGCAGTCCAACACTCTGTGTCACACAGTGGCTAAAAATTTATATATATACACACTGTGGCTAATAGCCACTGATGGACCTGTGCTCCATATTTTTATCTAACCCCCTCTTGAAGCTGGCTATACTTGTGGCCGCCACCACCTCCTGTGGCAGTGAATTCCACATGTTAATCAGCCTTTGGGTGAAGAAGGACTTCCTTTGATCCCGCAGTTTTTGATACCAAGAGGAGTTATATAACTATTAAATAATTCAAAAGATCTTCCCAGGGCTGGCCCTGCCACTAGACAAACTAGGCAGTTGCCTAGGGCGCTGGCTTTCTGGGGGCACCACATTGGGCACCCTCCATGTGACTCAGTGATATTATCAGTGTGGGGGGCGGCACCAGAAGTTAGCCTTGCCTAACAGTCTAGGCCCGTCCCTGGTTCATGTTGATCAATGTCTGGACAGATGCTTCCTCTCTACAGGCTTTAATGGTGTGCTGGGAAAAGAACCATAGAGGTGGAGCACACACTTTTGCAAGCTGAAGGACGCTGGTTCGGTTTTGGATATCTCCAGTACAAAACCACTCAGGTATTCTTCTAGGGTTGCCAGCACTCGACATGAGATAGAAGAAGAAGACTGCAGATTTATACCCCGCCCTTCTCTCTGATTCAGAGACTCAGAGCGGCTGACAATCTCTTATATCTTCTTCCCTTCACAACAGACATCCTGTAAGGTGGATGGGGCTGAGAGGGCTCTCACAGCAACTGCCCTTTCATGGACAACTCCTGCAATAGCTATGGCTAACCCAAGGCCATTCCAGCAGCTGTAAGTGGAGGAGTGGGGAATCAAACCTGGTTCTCCCAAATAAAAGTCCGCGCACTTAACCACTACACCAAACTGGCTCTCTATTAGAGTTATGACTGACCCAAGGTCATTTCAGCAGCTGCAAGTGGAGGAGTGGGGAATCAAACCCGGTTCTCCCAGATAAGAGTCCATGCACTTAACCACTACACCAAACTGGCTCTCTATTCAAGCTATGGCTGACCCAAGGCCATTCCAGCAGGTGCAAGGGGAGGAGTGGGGAATCAAACCCGGTTCTCCCAGATAAGAGTCTGCGCACTTAACCACTACACCAAACTGGCTCTCTATTAGAGTTATGACTGACCCAAGGTCATTTCAACAGCTGCAAGTGGAGGAGTAGGGAATCAAACCCGGTTCTCCCAGATAAGAGTCCATGCACTTAACCACTACACCAAACTGGCTCTCTATTCAAGCTATGGCTGATCCAAGGGCATTCCAGCAGGTGCAAGGGGAGGAGTGGGGAATCAAACCCGGTTCTCCCAGATAAGAGTCCGCGCACTTAACCACTACACCAAACTGGCTCTCTATTAGAGCTATGGCTGACCCAAGGCCATGCTAGCAGGTGCAAGTGGAGGAGTGGGGAATCAAACCCGGTTTTCCCAGATTAGAGTCCGCACACTTAACCACTACACCGAACTGGCTCTCCAGATAGGGAATGGAGATATGGGGGAAACTGTCAAAGTGAAAGCATGACATCCCCGGAAGTGGCTTCAAGCTAGAGTTTACCATAGAGTTTCTGCAAATTCCAAGGTTGGCTTGAGGTCACTTCCATGGATGTCATGTCTTTACATTAACAGCTCCTCTGGAGTTCCCAGCAATTCCTAGAGCAATATGATATCACTTCCAGGCTCTCCCTAGAGGTGATATCATGCTCCTAACACACTGCCAGTGACAGGAGACGTCTCACTGGCAACCCCTGCTTCCTGCTACCTCTTGGTACGTCATAGAGTTTCCAGTAATTTCTAGAGCAGTCTGACATCATTTTCAGGTTTTACCTGGAAGTGATGTCACACTGTTGCATGGATAGCCATCTTATTACTATCTTTTTTTCTCCTGACAACTGATGGAGTGATGGTGGAAAGTGGAGATTGTCAGTGGGAGATCTCCTCCCATTATGGGACACCAGGCAACCCTGTCTTCTTTTTCCGAGATTCTTGACGGTACCGCTGGGTTAGAAGAAGAAGATATTGGATTTATATCCCACCCTCCACTCCGAAGAGTCTCAGAGTGGCTCACAATCTCCTTTCCCTTCCTCCCCCACAACAGACACCCTGTGAGGTAGATGAAGATATTGGATTTATATCCTGCCCTCCACTCCAAAGAGTCTCAGAGGGGCTCACAATCGCCTTTACCTTCCTCCCCCACAACAGACACCCTGTGAGGTAGATGAAGATATTGGATTTATATCCCGCCCTCCACTCCGAAGAGTCTCAGAGCGGCTCACAATCGCCTTTACCTTTTCCCCCCACACACACAACAGACACCCTGTGAGGTAGATGAAGATACTGGATTTACATCTCGCCCTCCACTCTAAAGAGTCTCAGAGCGGCTCACAATCTCCTTTACCTTCCTCATCCCACAACAGACACCCTGTGAGGTAGATGAAGATATTGGATTTATATCCTACCCTCCACTCCGAAGAGTCTCAGAGTGACTCACAATCTCCTTTCCCTTCCTCCCCCACAACAGACACCCTGTGAGGTGGGTGGGGCTGGAGAGGGCTCTCACAGCAGCTGCCCTTTCAAGGACAACCTCTGCCAGAGCTAAGGCTGATCCAAGGCCATTCCAGCAGGTGCAAGTGGAGGAGTGGGGAATCAAACCCGGTTCTCCCAGATAAGAGTCCGCACACTTAACCACTACACCAAACTGGCTCTCTATTAGAGCTATGGCTGACCCAAGGCCATTCCAGCAGGTGCAAGTGGAGGAGTGGGGAATCAAACCCGGTTCTCCCAGATAAGAGTCCGCACACTTAACCACTACACCAAACTGGCTCTCTATTAGAGCTATGGCTGACCCAAGGCCATTCCAGCAGGTGCAAGTGGAGGCGTGGGGAATCAAACCCGGTTCTCCCAGATAAGAATCCGCACACTTAACCACTACACGAAACTGGCTCTCTATTAGAGCTATGGCTAACCCAAGGCCATTCTAGCTGGTGCAAGTGGAGGAGTGGGGAATCAAACCCGGCTCTCCCAGATAAGAATCTGCACACTTAACCAGTACACCAAACTGGCTCTCCTAACCTTCTTCTAGCCTCTCCTTTAATAATCTTCTTCAGATGACAAACTTAGAGGGACTCTGCAGCGTCTGCTTCGGTAGCCTTGTTCCGTTCCCCCCTGCTTATGTGGCCACACTTGCTGCCCCATAGCATCTCATTAAGAAGTTGAAACCCAGTAGTACAAAAGTAGCTACTGTTTCGGGGGCTTTCCTGAGCCGAGCGTTTCCCTCAGCCCGGCAGGAGACAATATCAGGAGGTTGTTGTTGATTCAGAACCGCTAACCGGATTAATCGTGTCGCAAACATTCCACGGCCCTGCCAGGCCTCATAAATCTATCTAGCGTGCAACCTCCCATCGTAAACACATTCAGCAACACTTAAGCAATCCCCACACCGGGGAAGGTGAGCAGGAGTTTCCTATCACATGCCTCAACAGTCAGGGAATCAGGGCGGCAGTGGCCAGTCAAGGAACAAAGGGTGTGTGAGAGAGGCAAAGAATTCCTTGGACCACTTGGCGTCAATGGCTGTGGTCATATTCTCCTGACCTAGACAGCCCAGGCTAGCCCGATCTCATCAGATCTTGGAGGCTACACGGGGTCAGCCCTGGCTAGGGCTTGGATGGGAATCCTCCAAGGAATACCAGGGTCGTGAGGCGGAAGCAGGAAATGGCAACTCTGAAGTCTCTTGCCTCGAAAACCCTACGAGGTCACCACACGTCAGCTGTGACTTGGCGGTATTCTAAGGGTCTGATGCTCATCCCATAGGCTAGTCTGGATGCATGTGGCTCCACCCCATTGGTGAATATTGCAAAGTGAGTTCGGCCACTTTAGCGCAAGAAGAAACAGTCACGAACAGCGCAGTTCATTGTGGCCATGGTTAACCACACTCCCCTAGCAGGCAACAGTTGCTCCTATCGGCTCACTCCAGAATCCTTCATTTGCATCTCTTTGTTACAAGTTGTGACATGCCTAGCATCCTGATTGGCCAGTTCTTCCAGGCTTCAGGATCCTGGTTTGCAAGGAGTGCCTGTCTCAAGAGCAGGCAACGAGAACCCAGTGAGATGCGATACATAACGGTGAAGCTAAGCGTCCAGAGGCAAAACCAACCACGAGCACGTTGCACTGAATCCCTCAGAGAAAGAGAAGATCCTCCGTTTTGTGAATAAAATAACCAGCTCGGCGCATTTCTGTCGTTCTCCTTTCGATTACTTCCGAGGCTTCTGCTGACCTCCAAGGTTCCTTATTTGATGGTCTTTGTTGTGTGTTTGGAATCTGGTCTATTTGAACAAGCCTAAACTTGGCTACCCCCAATCCTATCAGATCTTGGACGCTAAGGAGAGTTGGCCTTGATTAGTACCTGGATGGGAGACCACCAAGGAAGTCTGGCGTTGCTAGAAGCAAGTGATGGCAGACCACCTCTGAACATCTCTTACTTTGAAAGGTCACCATGAATTGGCTGTGATTTGATGGAGGAGGAGGAAGAGGAGATTAGATTTATACCCTGCCCTTCACTTGGGAGTTTCAGAGTGTCTTACAAACTTATTTCCCTTCCCCTCTCCACAAGAGACACTCTGTAAGGTAGTTGGTGGGGCTGAGAGAGCTCTGTCAGAAACTGCTCTTGAGAGAACAGCTCTGAGAGGAGGAGGAGGAAGAGATCGGATTTCTATCCCTTACTTCACTTCGCTTGGGACTCTTTAGCTTGGAGAAACATCGACTGCGGGGTGACATAATAGAGGTTTACAAGATAATGCATGGGATGGAGAAAGTAGAGAAAGAGGTACTTTTCTCCCTTTCTCACCATACAAGAACTCGTGGGCATTTGATGAAATTGCTGAGCAGACAGGTTAAAATGGATAAAAGGAAGTCCTTCTTCACCCAAAGGGTGATTGACATGTGGAATTCACTGCCACAGGAGGTGGTGGCGGCCACAAGCATGGCCACCTTCAAGAGGGGTTTAGATAAAAATATGGAGCAGAGGTCCATCAGTGGCTATTAGCCACAGTGTGTGTGTGTGTGTGTGTGTATATATATATATATAAATTTTTTGGCCACTGTGTAACACAGAGTGTCGGACTGGAGGGGCCATGCTTCTCTTATGTTCTTCTGTGACACAGAGTGTTGGACTGAGTGGGCCACTGGCCTGATCCAACAGGGCTTCTCTTATGTTCTTCTGTGACACAGAGTATTGGACTGGAAGGGCCATTGGCCTGATCCAACATGGCTTCTCTTATGTTCTTATGTGACACAGAGTGTTGGACTGGATGAGCCATTGGCCTGATCCAACATGGCTTCTCTTATGTTCTTATGTGACACAGAGTGTTGGATTGGATGGGCCATTGGCCTGATCCAACATGGCTTCTCTTATGTTCTTATGTGACATAGAGTGTTGGACTGGATGGGCCATTGGCCTGATCCAACATGGCTCCTCTTATGTTCTTATGGAGTCTCAAAGCGGCTTACAATCTCCTTTCCCTTCCTCTCCCCACAACAGGCACCCTCTGAGGTAGGGTAATTCCGCCCTCCAAAGCAGCTATTTCTTGCAGGAAAAAAATGACTTATGTCGTCTGGTGATCAGTTGCAACAATTCCAAACTATCTCCATACCAATCCTGGAGATTGGCAGCTCAGGGACACATGTTAATTTTTAATGAAGGATGAAGAAAGAGAAAAGGGTGTTGAGTTTGACGCTTGAGTTTGCTTTATGCAAGGACAACGTAAAGCCAGAAAGGCGATCTGTAACCCGGAGAGATAAGACATTCAACAGGGCCCTTCTCACAGTATCAAGATGCCTTGGTCCGTATTACAAGCTGATGCTTCCACAAATGCTTTCTTGATTAAGCTAAAGTCCTTTTTTTTTTCTGTCATGAGCTTTGCGAGGGGGGGGGCGGGAAATCATGTGAAACTCTATCAATCTCAGGGAGCTTAACAGGTTAGAAAAATGTTTGGACAAAAGGAGAAGGCAATAATAATAATAATAGGACGCATCTGGCTTGATAACTGTGCTTGCCAATTTATAAATTTATACAGACGTCTGGAATCTGAAACATCAGGGATCTGGAGCCCGGGTAATAACAGGTTACTTCATGCTTTTCAATGAGAAATGTGCAGTAATGTTCAGAGGGTTAGGGAAACTCTTGATCAAAGAACCCCCAAATCAAGGCTTGGTTTGGGACTGCAAGATGCGCATACGCTGCCTAGATTTTGCACGCATGCGGACACACTCTGACAGGGCCGGGAAGGAGTTAGTGTGAAAAAGTTATTGGGAAACCCAGTTGGGTTTTTGGTGGTCTTTCACAAATATCAAAAGATGTGGGTCAAGTAGGGTTGCCAGCCGGGCAAGCCCTGGGAGATTAGAAGGGGTGGAGACTGACCCAAACAGCATCTGTGACGCCACAATGCCATGTAACCGGAAGCGATATCATCGCTTTGCAAGGCACTTTAGTAGAATTTCCTTAGAACTCTATGGTAAATTCATAGAATTTTAGGGAAGTCCTAGAGTGTCCTGTGACATGATGGCATGGTTGGATAACTGGAAGCGAAGTCACAGTGTCATCCCAGCATCTCTTCTATCAGAGAGCCAGTTTGGTGTAGTGGTTAAGTGTGCGGACTCTTCTCTGGGAGAACCGGGTCTGATTCCCCACTCCTCCACTTGCACTTGCTAGCATGGCCTTGGGTCAGCCATAGCTCTGGCAGAGGTTGTCCTTGAAAGGGCAACTGCTGTGAGAGCCCTCTCCAGCCCCACCCACCTCACAGGGGGAAGAAGGGAAAGGAAGAAGGGAAAGGTGATTGTGAGCCCCTCTGAGACTCTTCGGAGTGGAGGGTGGGATATAAATCCAGTATCTTCATCTACCTCACAGGGTGTCTGTTGTGGGGGAGGAAGGTAAAGGAGATTGTGAGCCGTCTGAGACTCTTCGAAGTGGAGGGCGGGATATAAATCCAGTATCTTCATCTACCTCACAGGGTGTCTGTTGTGGGGGAGGAAGGGGAAGGAGATTCTGAGACTCTTCGGAGTGGAGGACGGGATATAAATCCAATATCTTCATCTACTTCACAGGGTGTCTGTTGTGGGGGAGGGAGATAGTAAGCCCCTCTGAGACTCTTCGGAGTGGAGGGCGGGATATAAATCCAATATCTTCATCTACCTCACAGGGTGTTTGTTGTGGGGGAGGAAGGGAAAGGAGATTGTGAGCCGCTCTGAGACTCTTCAGAGTGGAGGGCGGGATATAAATCCAATATCTTCATCTACCTCACAGGGTGTCTGTTGTGGGGGAGGAAGGGAAAGGAGATTGTGAGCCCCTCTGAGACTCTTCGGAGTGGAGGGCGGGATATAAATCCAATATCTTCATCTACCTCACAGGGTGTCTGTTGTGGGGGAGGAAGGGAAAGGAGATTGTGAGCCGCTCTGAGACTCTTTGGAGTGGAGGGTGGGATATAAATCCAATATCTTCATCTACCTCACAGGGTGTCTGTTGTGGGGGAGGAAGGTAAAGGAGATTGTGAGCTGCTCTGAGACTCTTCGGAGTGGAGGGAGGGATGTAAATCCAATATCTTCTTCTATACTGACACATGCACACCAGAAACCCTTTTCTCCAGCCATGACTTGGGGAGGCGCTATGGCCCTGTGGTCTCAGGTTCAACCCCTAGTATCTCCAGTTAAAACTGAAATCTTAACGTTTTATTGTCATTATGCTGTTGATGGAAAGGTTGTGACCCGCCCTGAACCTGACGGCAGGAGAGAGCAGGATATAAGTCAAATCAATAATATCGAAACTGTCAGGTGATAGGCAATGTGAAATACCTCTTGCCTGAGGCCCCTGGAGAACCACTGCCAGTCAGATTAAACAACATCAGGGCTTTTTTTTTTTAAAAAAAAAAGCTCAGCAGAAACTCATTTGCATATTAGGCCACACCCCCTGACATCACCATTGTTTCGCACAGGGATTTTTTTGGGGACAGCTCAGCAGGAACTCGTTTGCATATTAGGCCACACCCCCTGACATCACCATTGTTTCGTGCAGGGATTTTTGTGGGGACAGCTCAGCAGGAACTCATTTGCATATTAGGCCACATCCCCAGACATCTCCATTGTTTTCCACAGGTGGTTTTGTGGGGCAAGCCCAGCAGGACCCCATTTGCATATTAGGCCACACCCCTGACCCCAAACCAGCCAGAACTGCATTCCTGCTCAAAAAAAAAGAGCCCTGGACAACATTGATTTTGATAGACCTCTGATCTGACCCCAGTATAAGGCAACTTCATATGTTCAGAGTTCCAAGAATTCCAGAGACCACCAAAGACCACCAAGATGCTCGTGCGAGAAGCTCTGGGTTTGCAAAAGTTGCTCCCTTTCCCCTCTTTTCTGACTCCAGTCCCCGTCCGCCTTGGAATAATGAACTGAAACGAGTGCTAATAATTGGATTCCTCGCTAACGTGTGACGGCTGTCATGTCCGAGCCGCCCCTCCTTCCCCAATGACTGGCAATGCAGACCAGATGTGCTCTGATTAAAGGCTGACGGGAGACGTCGGGGCGTTGGATTCAGGGCAACTCCCCGGACTTGATAAACAAAGTTTTCTTTGAGGGCTCGTTGTGAAATGAGAAATGGAAAACAGCTGCTTTCGGGTAAAAACTGTTTCTATCTTTATTTATTTACAAGGCTGTGAAAACGTTTTGAGAATAGAAAATGGAAAATGGGAAGGTCGTGGCTCCTGGCGAGCGCTAATGACGATAAATGGGTCTATACGTGGAGGTGGAAAAGAACATGGCTTCAAGGGAGGGATGGAGGGCCAAGGGAGAACAGAAGAACGGCTTTAGTGGGTCGGATCCAGGGCGCATTCGGTCCAACATCCTGTTTTGAACAATAGCCGGCCAGATGCTTCGGGGAAACCTGTTACAGGTCGCAAAAGCTGCACACTACCTCCACAGTATTCATCCTAGCATAGAATGGCCAACCCCAGGTTCAGACATAACTGGCGATTTCAGGGTGGAGTCTGGGGAGAGTGGGGTTTAAGAATGGGAGGCGCCTCAGCAAGGCAAAATGCCATACGGTCCATCCTCCAGAGCAGTTATTCTCTCCAGCAATGGAATAAAATATTTTAAAAAAATAAATAATAAAAAATAAGCAATTGAAGGAGTCTGGAATTCAGTTGTAATTCCAGGAGATCTCCTGGAGGTTAGCGACCCTATCCCTGCAACTGGTACCAGAAGTGTAATATGAAGAAGAAGACTGCAGATTTATACCCCTCCCTTCTCTCTGAATCAGAGACTCAGAGTAGCTTACAATTTCCTTTACCTTCTCCCCCCACAACAGACACCCTGTGATGTGGGTGGGGATGAGAGGGCTCTCACAGCAGCCGCCCTTCCAAGGACAACCTCTGCCAGAGCTATGGCTGACCCAAGGTCATTCCAGCAGCCGCAGGTGGAGGAGTGGGGAATCAAACCAAGTTCTCCCAGATAAGAGTCCGCACACTTAACCACTACACCAAACTGGCTCTCTATTAGAGCTATGGCTGACCCAAGGCCATTCCAGCAGGTGCAAGTGGAGGAGTGGGGAATCAAACCCGGTTCTCCCAGATAAGATTCCGCATACTTAACCACTATACCAAACTGGCTCTCTATTAGAGCTATGGCTGACCCAAGGCCATTCCAGCAGGTGCAAGTGGAGGAGTGGGGAATTAAACCTAGTTCTCCCAGATAAGAGTCCACACACTTAACCACTACACCAAACTGGCTCTCTATTAGTGCTATGGCTGACCCAAGGCCATTCCAGCAGCTGCAGGTGGAGGAGTGGGGAATCAAACCCGGTTCTCCCAGATAAGAGTCTGCACACTTAACCACTATACCAAACTGGCTCTCTATTAAAGCTATGGCTGACCCAAGGCCATTCCAGCAGGTGCAAGTGAAGGAGTGGGGAATCAAACCCGGTTCTCCCAGATAAGAGAGCTATGGCTGACCCAAGGCCATTCCAGCAGGTGCAAGTGGAGGAGTGGGGATTCAAACCTAGTTCTCCCAGATAAGAGTCCGCACACTTAACCACTACACCAAACTGGCTCTCTATTAGAGCTCTGGCTGACCCAAGGCGATTCCAGCAGGTGCAAGTGGAGGAGTGGGGAATCAAATCCGGTTCTCCCAGATAAGAGAGCTCTGGCTGACCCCAGGCCATTCCAGCAGATGCAAGGGGAGGAGTGGGGAATCAAACCCGGTTCTCCCAGATAAGAGTCCGTGCACTTCACCACTACACCAAACTTGCATCTCCAGACGTTGTATTTTCAAAATCAACATTTTTCATCAACAAGTTTAATTTGAAAGGCTTGAATTTTGCTGTGCCTGTAAACATGGAAAGAGCAAGATGTGAGTAAGGGCTGGATTAACAATTAGGCTAAGCAGGAATTGGTCTATGGGCCCCCACGCCTTTGGGGGCCCTGGGCTGGCTCCCCCAACCCCCGTTTCCCCCCTGCTTGCAGCCCTTCCAGCCTGCATGTGCAGCCAGCAACTGAGCCGCTCTTTGCCCAGCTTGCCTGGTGCGGCTGCTGCTGGCGTCATCACCAAGTTTGCCTCTCTGCCTCTCCCCCGCAGCTTTGTCAAAGGGGCTTTGGAGAAGGGGCCTGCAGGCTGCAATGGGGGGCGGGCTGCATGAGTTGTGGGGCGGGCGCTCTGACTCTGAGATAATTTGTGAGTAGGGCTGCCAATCCCCAGGTGAGGGCAGGGGATCCCCCAGTTTGGAGGCCCTCCCCCCACTTCACGGTCGTCAGAAAGCAGGGGGAGGGGAGGGAAATGTCTGCTGGGAACTCTATTATTCCCTATGGAGATTTATTCCCATAGAAAATCATGGAGAATTGATCCACGGGTATCTGGGGGGCTGGGGGCGCTGTTTTTTGGGGTAGATGCACCAAATTTTCAGTATAGCATCTAGTCCTTCTCTCCAAAATGCCCTCTCAAGTTTAAAAAAGATTGGACCAGGGGGTCCAATTCTATGAGCCCCCAAAGAAGGTGCCCCTATCCTTCATTATTTCCTATGGAAGGAAGGCATTGAAAAGGTGTGCCGTCCCTTTAAATGTGATGGCCAGAACTCCCTTTGGAGTTCAATTATGCTTGTCACAGCCTTGATCTTGGCTCCACCCCCAAAGTCTCCTGGCTCCACCCCCAAAGTCCCCAGATATTTCTTGAATTGGACTTGGCAACCCTAGGTTTAATCCAGCACTGATGTGAGTTGTGGTACCTGGGCTCTGTTGGTGCCTGTCAATGTTCCTCATGTTGGTAACCAGTGTAGAACCAATGAGATTCTCAGGGTTTCACCTTTCAAGAGTTGACGCTCCCTTCGTCAGATATTGTCAGGGATTCTACGAAGGGAGTTTTGACAAACAAAAGCTTCTACCCTGGAAATCTTGCTGGTTCAGTTTGGTGAAATGGTTAAGTGCGCAGACTCTGATCTGGGAGAACCAGGTTTGTTTCCCCACTCCTCCACTTACAGCTGCTGGGGTGACCTTGGGTCAGTCACCGTTCTCTTAGAGCAATTCTCTCAGGAGCTCTCTGAGACCTCTCTCAGCCTCACCTGCCTCACGGGCTGTCTGTTGTGGGGAGGGGAAAGGAAAGGAGATTGTAAACCGCTCTGAGACTCCAAGGGTGAAGTGTAAATCCAATCTCTCTTCTCTTTTCTTCTTTGGAGGGTGCAATCCAGAGGGGTTTTTTTTTTTTGTAGCAGGAACTCCTTTGCCTATTTGGCCACACACCCCTGATGTAGTTAATCCTCCTGAACTGGATTGACAGGGGAAAAGGTAGACTGCCAGCCTCCAGGACTGGATTGTCAGGGGAAAAGGTAGTCTACCAACCTCAGTGACTGGATTGTAAGGGGGAAAGGCAGTCTGACAGCCCCCAGGACTGGATTGACAGGGGAAAAGGTAGCCTGACAGCCCCCAGGACTGGATTGACAGGGGAAAAGGTAGTCTGACAGCCCCCAGGACTGGATTGACAGGGGAAAAGGTAGTCTGACAGCCCCCAGGACTGGATTGACAGGGGAAAAGGTAGTCTGACAGCCCCCAGGACTGGATTGACAGGGGAAAAGGTAGTCTACCAACCTCAGTGACTGGATTGTCAGGGGGAAAGGCAGTCTGACAGCCTCCAGGACTGGATTGACAGGGGGATAGGAAGTCTGCCAGCCTCCAGGATTGGATTGACAGGGGAAAAGGTAGTCTGCCAGACTCCAGGACTGGATTGACAGGGGGAAAAGCAGTTTGCCAAAAATAGTTTGCAAATTTTCAGTATAGCATCTAGTGCCTCTCCCCAAAGTATCCCCCAAGTTTCAAAACGATTGGACCAGGAGGTCCAATTCTATGAGCCCTGAATGAAGGTGCCCCTATCCTTCATTATTTCCTATGGAAGGGAGACGTTTAAAAAGGTGTGCAGTCCCTTGAAATGTGATGACCAGAACTCCCTTGGAGTTCAATTATGCTTGTCACACCCTTGTTCCTGGCTCTGCCCCCAATGTCTCCTGGCTCCACCCCAAAGTCTCCTGGCTCCACCCCCAAAGTCTCCTGGCTCCACCCTCAAAGTCCCCAGATATTTCTTGAATTGGATTTGGCGACCCTAGGGGGGCGGAGTGTAAAAGACTGGGGAAGGCAATGGCAAACCACCCCGTAAGAACTCTGCCGTGAAAACGTCGTGAAAGCAACGTCACCCCAGAGTCAGAAACGACTGGTGCTTGCGCAGGGGACTTTCCTTCTTACAGGGGCAGATTACAGAAAGTGGGTCAGGACAGTCGACAAAATGGACCGTTCGACGTCTAGTGCATTAGGATTTTAGAAGCCTGGAACTGCTGGAAAGTACTGAAGCAGGGACTTTTTTTTGTAGCAAGGACTCCTCTGTATATTAGGCCACGCCACCCTGATGGAGCCAATCCTCCAAGAGCTTACAGGGCTTCATCAGGGGTGTGTGGCCTAATATACAAAAGAGTTTCTTTCTACAAAAAAAGCCCTTAAATGAAGCATAGCATCGGTATTCACATGGCACACTAAGCAATACAGAAATGGCTATATGCAGAACCATTCGGAATCATTTATCTAAATTGTAGGGCTGCCGTGTCCAATTAAAAAAATATCTGGGGACTTTGGGGGTGGAGCCAGGAGACGTTGGTGTTGGAACCAGGAGCAAGGTTGTGACAAGCACAATTGAACTCCAAAGGGAATCATAGAATCATAGAGTCGGAAGGGACCTTTAGGGTCATCTAGTCCAACCCCCTGCACAATGCAGGAAACTCACAAACACTTCCCCCTAAATTCACAAGATCTTCATTGCTGTCAGATGGCCATCTAGCCCCTGTTGAAAAACCTCCAAGGAAGGACAGCCCACCACCTCCCGAGGAAGCCTGTTCCACTGAGGAATCGCTCTAACGGTCAGGAAGTTCTTCCTAATCTTGAGCTGGAAATGCTTTTGATTTAATTTCAACCCATTGGTTCTGGTCCTACCTTCCGGGGCCACAGAAAACAATTCTGCACCATCCTCTATAGGACAGCCTTCAAGTCCTTGAAGATGGTGATCATATCACCTCTCAGCCGCCTCTTCTCCAGGCTAAACATCCCCAGCTCCTTCAACCTTTCCTCATAGGACTTGGTCTCCAGACCCCTCACCATCTTTGTTGCCCTCCTCTAGACCCGTTCCAGCTTGTCTAGATCCTTCTTAAAGTGTGGTGCCCAAAACTGATCACAATACTCCAGGTGTGGTCTTACCAGAGCAGAGTAAAGTGATACCATCACATCACATGATCTGGACGCTAGACTTTTGTTGATACAGCCCAAAATTGGCCCTCCAGAGGAACTGGCTGGCCACTGTGTGAAGCAGCATGCTGGACTAGATGGACCCTCACTGGTCTGATCCAACAGGGCTCTTCTGATGCTCTTCTCAGGGGAAGACCTCGACCTCTCTGCCCTGTTGTTGGCCCTCCAGAGGAACTGGCTGGCCACTGTGTGAAGCAGCATGCTGGACTAGATGGACCCTAATTGGTCTGATCCAGCAGGGCTCTTCTGATGTTCTTCTCAGGGGAAGGCCTCGGCCTCCATGCCCTGTTGTTGGCCCTCCAGAGGAACTGGTTGGCCACTGTGTGAAGCAGCATGCTGGACTAGATGGACCCTCTCTGGTCTGATCCAGCAGGGCTCTTCTGATGTTCTTCTCAGGGGAAGGCCTCGGCCTCCATGCCCTGTTGTTGGCCCTCCAGAGGAACTGGCTGGCCACTGTGTGAAGCAGCATGCTGGACTAGATGGACCCTCACTGGTCTGATCCAGCAGGGCTCTTCTGGTGTTCTTCTCAAGGGAAGGCCTCGGCCTCTCCGACCTGTTGTTGGCCATCCAGAGGAACTGTCAGCTGTGCAAGGCAGGATGCTGAACAAGAGATGGACTACTGGTCTGATCCAGCAGGGTTCTTCTTAGGTTCTTCGAGTTCCATACCTTCAAAGCTGACCTGGATGTTGGTGACCCTAGATGAGGGTTATCGTTACAGAGGAGGGCTTAGCATTTACTTGAGAACATCTTGCAGGAAAGATATTTCGGGACCCTGGGGTGCAAGCAAATCAAAAGACCTCACACCTGTGTGAAGTGACACAGTTTCAGGGACATCAAGGGTCTTAGCTCACACTCTCCTTCTTCTCCTCTTCTCCAGCTCCTCACACTCCGTTTTCCAACCACCATCTGGACTTCAGCAGGATGACACATTTTGTACCGTATGTTGGCTGTTTGGACCGCTTTTCTGGCTTTCCCCTCTCAGAGGACGTAATGGTCCCCAGCTGCTGTTGTTCTGGATTTCATTAGCAGATCCTCTGGTGATAGCTGGAGGACAAAGCGTGCTAAGGTGGGATGCCCTTTGGAAAACGGTTATGCAAAAAAAAAAAAAGATGCAAGTGTCACAGTGACATGTTATAATTTTAGATGCTCCCCCTCCCCTGGCCATGGCTTTCTTCTCCCATCAGTTTATTCTGCTGGGAATGGAAAACGTCTCGTTCTCGGCTCTGACACTGCAGGCTATGAGCAGATCTGGAGACAGGACTAGGGACGGAGAGCTTTAACACTAGGGAACTGTTATGTATAAGGTTTATAGGAGATGATTCCTGCTGGTTCATTGGAGCCAGGAGAGCAGAGCTTGGGGACTTGGGAACAATGGACAGAAGGATCCAACTATCTACTGCCCTACACCAATCACAGGCCCCCTGCCTGTTTGAATGAACCAATGGCATGCTTGTGCAGGAATCTGGAGTTGTATATAGCAGGGGTGGCCAACGGTAGCTCTCCAGATGTTTTTTTTGCTTACAACTCCCATCAGCCCCAGCCATTGGCCATGCTGGCTGGGGCTGATGGGAGTTGTAGGCAAAAGACATCTGGAGAGCTACCGTTGGCCACCCCTGGTATATAGGTTTGGCCTGTGGGCCCATTCACCAGTCTGTAGGAGTAGCTCTCCGCCATGCTGCCCTTAACAAAGAGTTGTTATCACCGTTCTTTCGTCTTCTCGATGCTTTGAAGCCACTATATTGGGACGGTGAATGCTTTGGATGCTTTGAAGCCACTATATTGGAGGGACGGTGGCTCAGTGGTAGAGCATCTGCTTGAGAAGCAGAAGGTCCCAGGTTCAATCCCTGGCATCTCCAAAAAAGGGTCCAGGCAAATAGGTGTGAAAAGCCTCAGCTTGAGACCCTGGAGAGCCGCTGCCAGTCTGAGAAGACAATACTGACTTCGATGGACCAAGGGTCTGATTCAGTATAAGGCAGCTTCATATGTTCATATATATATGTTATATTATAGGAGCTATGTTCCAAAGCTGTGAAAGGGAAGGAATTAGTTGAGCAGGAAAAGGTGTGATCTTAGGGAATGCTTGTTAATGGTGAAAAAGGTGCCTTCTTTGGGGAGATATTCCAGGAATTACTTTGACAAGTTACAAACATGTTTCTCCAGAAGTGTTCCTTCCCCAAACCCCAAGCTTCGCTTCTTTTCATACTCCTGATTGGCTAGGATAACCTGTGCGGCTACCAAGGATCAATGTCCTCTTCCTCTAGGCATGGCTTGGTTTGTCTTCTGTAATATTAACAACCATGTTAGAGTGAGTGAGTCTAGTGGGAACTAACTAGGGTCGCCAAGTCCAATTCAAGAAATATCTGGGGACTTTGGGGGTGGAGCCAGGAGACTTTGGGGGTGGAGCCAGGAGACATTGGGGGTGGAGCCAGGAGAAAGGTTGTGACAAGCACAATTGAACTCCAAAGGGAGTTCTGGCCATCACATTTAAAGGGACTGAACACCTTTTAAATGCCTTCCTCCATAGGAAATAATGAAGGATAGGGGCACCTTCTTTTGGGGCACATAGAATTGGACCCCCTGGTCCAATCTTTCTGAAACTTGGAGGGTATTTTGAGGAGAGGCACCAGATGCTATGCTGCAAATTTGGTGCCTCTACCTCAAAAAACAGCCCCCCCAGAGCTCCAGATACTCATGGATCCATTCTCCATTATTTCCTATGGGAATACGTCTCCATAGGGAATAATAAAGTTCCCTGCAGATATTTCCCTCCCCTCCCCCTGCTTTCTGATGACCCTGAAGCTGGGGGAGTATCAAAAGGGTAGGACCAGGGAGTCCAATTCAATGAGCCCCCCAAAAGAAGGTGCCCCTATCCTTCATTATTTTCAATGGAGGGAAGGCATTTAAATGTGATGGCCAGAACTCCCTTTGGAGTTCAATTATGCTTGTCACACCCTTGCTCCTGGCTCCACCCCAATGTCTCCTGGCTCCACCCCAATGCCTCCTGGCTCCACCCCCATCTCATGGCTCCACCCCAATGTCTCCTGGCTCCACCCCAATGTCTCCTGGCTCCACCCCCAAAGTCCCCAGATATTTCTTGAATTGGACATGGCAACCCTAGCAAGGACACCCCCCCCACACACACACACTCAGTGTCTTTACGCAGATGGTTCTACAGCCTGATGTGAAGCCTTGCTAAAGCTGAGCAATCCTGGAACTGGTTTGATGCCCAGGTGGGAAACTGCCTGGTGCTTTGAGATCCATGGTAGACCAAGCAGCAGGCAAGAGAAGTTGCTGTCTGGTCAGACTATGTGTAGACATCACTCACTGGGCGGAGAGCCAGTTTGGTGTCATGGTGCTGGGATGGCCTTGGGTCAGCCATAGTGGTTAACTGAGCGGACTCTTATCTGGGGGAACCGAGTTTGATTCCCCACTCCTCCCCTTGCATGGCCTTGGGTCAACCATAGCTCTAATAGAGAGCCAGTTTGGTGTAGTGGTTAAGCGTGCGGGCTCTTATCTGGGAGAACCGGGTTTGATTCCCCGCTCCTCCACTTGCACCTGCTGGAATGGCCTTGGGTCAGCCATAGCTCTTGTAGGAGTTGTCCTTGAAAGGGCAGCTGCTGTGAGAGCCCTCTCAGCCCCACCCACCTCACAGGGTGTCTGTTGTGGGTGGAGAAGACATAGGAGATTGTAAGCCGCTCTGATTCAGAGAGAAGGGCGGGGTATAAATCTGCAGTCCTCTTCTTTTTCTTCAGCTGGGTTTCAGATCTCCATTGCCTCTTGGCAAGGAAACGAAGATGAAGAAGCCAGAGATGGAAGCCTGTCAGACTTCCTCCCTTGGATCCGGCTCCATGCACACAGGATGGTTTCTCACCAGGAGCTCCTATTTGGCATTATCTTCCCTCTCCCTGTAGCCTCGGAAGACTCCACTTTCTGAAGTCACCACGGTACCTCTCTCACCACTTCTCCCCCTCCAACGCTGTCCTTTGGTACATAAAGGGACCAAGTTATCCTTCGTCTAGCCAATCGGCCCTCAAAGGCCCCATTTTTCACATTCCGTGAACGTGGCCAAATCTGATACAGCAGATCAAGAGCCCTTCTCCCCTTGTAGTTTGTTTCCTCTTCTTTATGATCCTTTGCTGAATGGTTGAGAGAGAGAGAGAGAGATGAAGGGGAGGAGGGGAATAGAATGACATATTTTGGCAATCGTGAACAAAATCAGTTCTGACATCACTCGCTTCATCGCTTGGACTGCCAACCTTCAGGTGGGCCACAAACGGGGGAAAGATAGCGAAAGGAAACCGAGCGGCCGAAAGCCTAAAGGCTGTCGCAATCGCTGTTAGTAATAGCCTTACTAAAGTCTTAATAATCCTGGGCAAAAGAATTTAATCCAGCAATTCTTGACTTGCAAAAATCTCTCGAATGTACATAGATGTAATAGGATTCAATCTAAACACAGTTACTGCAGAAATACAAATGCCTCCGTCTCTCTAACCCCACCAACAACGTCTCTAATTCGTCTCTGTAGCCTCTGAAGCCACCTCACTCCCACCTTGTCTTGGAGACTGCTGATGCGGTAAATCCAGGTTCAAAGAGCTTCAGGATGCCAAAGCTGGCCTCCAAGTTCCCAGTAAATCAAAGTTTAAAGATAAGCAAGACTCCTTCTTATCTATATCGACCAAGGAACAGTCAACCAAAGGCATTCATTTAACCGTTGGTTTCTTCCAGGCAGGAACACAGTTCTGGCTGGCTTAGTGTCACGGGGTGTAGCCTAATATGCAAATGAGAGCCAGTTTGGTGTCGTGGTTAAGTGCACAGATTCTTATCTGGGAGAACCGGTTTGATTCCCCACTCCTCCACTTACACCTGCTGGAATGGCCTTGGGTCAGCCATAGCTCTAATAGAGAGCCAGTTTAGTGTAGTGGTGAAGTGTGTGGACTCTTATCTGGGAGAACTGGGTTTGATTCCCCATTCCTCCACTTGCAGCTGCTGGAATGGCCTTGGGTCAGCCATAGCCCTTGTAGGAGTCGTCCTTGAAAGGGCAGCTGCTGTATAAAGCTCTCTCAGCCCCACTCACCTCACAGGGTGTCTGTTGTGTGTGTGTGTGTGTGGGGGGAAGCCAGAGGAGATGGTGACCACTCTGAGATTCAGAGTATAGGGCAGGATATAAATCCAATATCTTCTTCCTGTCGGGCTATTTTGTAGAACAAAACAACCGTGATGTCAGGGGGTGTAGCCTAATATGCAAATGAGAGTCAGTTTGGTGTAGTGGTTAAGTGCGCAGACTCTTATCTGGGAGAACCAGGTTTGATTCCTCTCTCTCCTCTTGCAGCTGCTGGAATGGCCTTGGGTCAGCCATAGCTCTAATAGAGAGCCAGTTTAGTGTAGTGGTGAAGTGTGTGGACTCTTATCTGGGAGAACTGGGTTTGATTCCCCATTCCTCCACTTGTAGCTGCTGGAATGGCCTTGGGTCAGCCATAGCCCTTGTAGGAGTCGTCCTTGAAAGGGCAGCTGCTGTATAAAGCTCTCTCGGCCCCACTCACCTCACAGGGTGTCTGTTGTGTGTGTGTGTGGGGGGGGGAAGCCAGAGGAGATGGTGACCACTCTGAGATTCAGAGTATAGGGCAGGATATAAATCCAATATCTTCTTCCTGTCGGGCTATTTTGTAGAACAAAACAACCGTGATGTCAGGGGGTGTAGCCTAATATGCAAATGAGAGTCAGTTTGGTGTAGTGGTTAAGTGCTCAGACTCTTATCTGGGAGAACCAGGTTTGATTCCTCTCTCCTCCTCTTGCAGCTGCTGGAATGGCCTTGGGTCAGCCATAGCTTTCACAGGAGTTGTCTTTGAAAGGGCAGCTGCTGTAAAAAGCTCTCTCAGCCCCACCCACCTCACAGGGTGACTGTTGTGTGTGGGGGGGGAAGGCAGAGGAGATGGTGACCACTCTGAGATTCAGAGTATAGGGCGGGATATAAATCCAATATCTTCTTCCTGTCGGGCTATTTTGTAGAACAAACAACTGTGATGTCAGGGGGTGTAGTCTAAAATGCAAATGAGTCCCGGTTGGTCATTCTTCTACAAAAAGAGTCCGGCTGGTGATGATATTAAAACTGTATGAATTGTGCTTTCTGAAAATAATTATGTCCCGTCCCAGCTGAGTCAGGACTCCAACAGCAGCCCCTCCTGCACCCCCTGGGGCCCCAACATACCTCCCAGCCGCCCGGCACAGCCTGTCTGGCCAAGATGCCCACCAGTGCACGGAGCCGACGTGCCCGCCCCCGGGCTCGGGAGAAGTGGCAGAGCTATTAGAGCTCTGGCTGACCCAAGGCCATTCCAGCAGGTGCAAGTGGAGGAGTGGGGAATCAAACCTGGTTCTCCCAGATAAGAGTCCGCACACTTAACCACTACACCCAACTGGCTCTCTATTAGAGCTATGGCTGACCCAAGGCCATTCCAGCAGCTGCAAGTGGAGGAGTGGGGAATCAAACCTGGTTCTCCCAGATAAGAGTCCGCGCACTTAACCACTACACCCAACTGGCTCTCTATTAGAGCTATGGCTGCCCCAAGGCCATTCCAGCAGGTGCAAGCGGAGGAGTGGGGAATCAAACCCGGTTCTCCCAGATAAGAGTCCACGCACTTAACCACTATACCAAACTGGCTCTCTATTAGAGCTATGGCTGCCCCAAGGCCATTCCAGCAGGTGCAAGCGGAGGAGTGGGGAATCAAACCCGGTTCTCCCAGATAAGAGTCCACACACTTAACCACTACACCCAACTGGCTCTCTATTAGAGCTATGGCTGCCCCAAGGCCATTCCAGCAGGTGCAAGCGGAGGAGTGGGGAATCAAACCCGGTTCTCCCAGATAAGAGTCCACGCACTTAACCACTATACCAAACTGGCTCTCTATTAGAGCTATGGCTGCCCCAAGGCCATTCCAGCAGGTGCAAGCGGAGGAGTGGGGAATCAAACCCGGTTCTCCCAGATAAGAGTCCACACACTTAACCACTACACCCAACTGGCTCTCTATTAGAGCTATGGCTGCCCCAAGGCCATTCCAGCAGGTGCAAGCGGAGGAGTGGGGAATCAAACCCGGTTCTCCCAGATAAGAGTCCACACACTTCACCACTACACCCAACTGGCTCTCTATTAGAGCTATGGCTGCCCCAAGGCCATTCCAGCAGGTGCAAGTGCAGGAGTGGGGAATCAAACCCGGTTCTCCCAGATAAGAGTCCTGCACTTTACCACTGCACCAAACCGGCTCACTATTAGAGCTATGGCTGACCCAAGGCCATTCCAGCAGGTGCAAGTGCAGGAGTGGGGAATCAAACCCGGTTCTCCCAGATAAGAGTCCATGCTCTTAACCACTACAGCAAACTGGCTCTCTATCAGAGCTCTGGCTGACCCAAGGCCATTCCAGCAGGTGCAAGCGGAGGTGTGGGGAATCAAACCCGGTTCTCCCAGATAAGAGTCCACGCACTTAACCACTACACCCAACTGGCTCTCTATTAGAGCTATGGCAGACCCAAGGCCATTCCAGCAGGTGCAAGTGCAGGAGTGGGGAATCAAACCCGGTTCTCCCAGATAAGAGTCCTGCACTTAACCACTGCACCAAACCGGCTCTCTATTAGAGCTATGGCAGACCCAAGGCCATTCCAGCTGCTGCAAGGGGAGGAGTGGGGAATCAAACCCGGTTCTCCCAGATAAGAGTCCACGCACTTAACCACTATACCAAACTGGCTCTCGGAGAGCTCCGGAAGGCTACATCAGGGCGTACGTCGTCTAATAAATGTGGTTTAATCTGTTGCTGTTAGCCGCCTTGAGCCCGTCATGGGAGGGCAGGATATGAATCTGATAAGATAAAAATAAATCAAATAAAAATAATATGCAAAGGAGTTTCCGCTACCCAAAAAGCCCTTTTGTAGACCTTTTGAGACAAAACAGAAGCAACCAGTCAAGTGTACAGGGTCAACGACTGTATGGATCCTGTTCTTTGTCACTACTCACGTTGCTTGCTTTTTACAGGTTGCGAACCAAATCAGAGAGGTTTTTACTCATGCATAGCCTATTGCTATTTTATGTCATTTAACTTTTGCTGTTTTTTTAAGGTTTTATTATATTCTATAGCAGGGGTCCTCAACCTACGGCCCGTGGGCCAGATGCGGCCCGCTGAGGACGTTTATGCGGCCCGCCGGGTTATGGCAAAATCAGACTGGAAGTGACGTTCGACCTAAACTTGCGTTAGCAACGCACACTTCCGGCACTGGGCTGAGGCAGCGAGACAGAGTGTGAGGTGATACCGAGGTGAGGTGAGTTCCCAGGCCAGGGTGTGTGGTGTGGGGAAGGGAGAGAGATGCAGAAGACGGAGAACTGACGGCCCGCGGCCTTGTACAGTAACGGCAGTCCGGCCCTCCAACAGTCTGAGGGACAGTGAACTGGCCCCCTATTTAAAAAGGTTGAGGACCCCTGTTCTATAGTGTCACTGTTGGTTTTAAAGTATACTGTATTCTTGTATTAATGCCAATAAAGGTCTATGGTATGTATGACTCTACCACTCATGAAGGTTCGTGGAGGGGAGCTCTATCAGTGGATACTAGCCATGATAACCTGAGCTCCTTTTTTTGGTAGCAGGAACTCCTTTGCATATTTGACCGCACCTCCTGGTGTAGCCAATCCTCCTGGAGTTTACAGTAGGACCTGTACTTACAGCCCTGTAAGCTCATGGAGGATTGGCTAGATAAGGGAGTTCCTGCTACCAAAAAAAACCCTGGGAAGCAAGTTTGGTCAGATTTGAAGAATCAAGGATTGGCCCCTGCTCCTCATAGTCTATAATGCAACTGAGCAAGATCCTGATATCACAACACAAACCCCTTATTCTTCTGTCTCACATACCAGAATCTAACAATGTGGGGAGAATGCAGGAAAATAATAGAATCATAGAGTTGGAAGGGACCTCTAGGGTTATCTAGTCCAACTCCCTGCACAACGCAGCAAATTCACAAATGCCTCCCCCTAAATTCACAGGATCTTCATTGCTGTCAGATGGTCATCTAGCCTCTGTTTAAAAACCTCCAAGGAAGGAGAGCCCACCACCTCCCAAGGAGGAAACCTGTTCCACCGAGGAATGGCTCTAACAGTCAGGAAGTTCTTCCTAATGTTGAGCTAGAAATTCTTTTGGTTTAATTTCAACCCATTGGTTCTGGGCCTACTTTCCGGGGCCACAGAAAACAATTCCACACCATCCTCTAGATGACAGCCCTTCAAGTACTTGAAGATGGTGATCCTATCATCTCTCAGCCGCCACCTCTCCAGGCTAAACATCCCCAGCTCCTTCAACCTTTCCTCACAGGACTTGGCCTCCAGACCCCTCACCATCTTCGTCACCCTCCTCTGGACCCGTTCCAGCTTGTCTAGATCCTTCTTAAAATGTGGTGCTCCAAACTGATCACAATACTCCAGGAGAGGTCTTACCAGAGCAGAGTAAAGCGATACCATCACATCACGTGATCTGGACACTAGACTTCTGTGGATACAACCCAAACTTGCATTTGCCTTTTTAGCCACCGCATCACACCGTTGACTCATGTTCAGCATATTATCCACTAAGACCCTCTCTCACAACATACCCCCCCCCCCCCAATAACCCCTGCTCCATGCCCAGAGGATGGAAAAAACCTCCAGGATCCCTTTGCAAACTGGCCTGGAGGAAAAAAAAATTCTATTTCCCTGAGGGTGTAAGAAGGGGCCATGAGAACTAAACACTGATGCAACCCTTCCTTCCCTCCTTCTCATGATCTGCCTAATCCACAGGATCCCCCTGGCAGTCAGATGGCCATCTAGCCTCTGCTTAGAAACCTCCAAGGAAGGAGAGCCCACCACCTCCCAAGGAGGAAGCCTGTGCCACTGAGGAACCTAATGTTGAACTGGAATGTTGAATGTTCTTCCTAATGTTGAACTGGAAACTCTTTTGGTTTAATCTCAACCTGGAGCAACAGAAAACAAATATATCCATCGTGATATATCCGTCTCCATGCATGGGATGGAGAAAGTAGAGAAGGAAGTACTTTTCTCCCTTTCTCACAATACAAGAACTCGTGGGCATTCGATGAAATTGCTGAGCAGACAGGTTAAAACGGATAAAAGGAAGTACTTCTTCACCCAAAGGGTGATTAACATGTGGAATTCACTGCCACAGGAGGTGGTGGCGGCCACAAGTATAGCCACCTTCAAGAAGGGTTTAGATAAAAATATGGAGCACAGGTCCATCAGTGGCTATTAGCCACAGTGTATGTATGTATATAAATTTTTTTGCCACTGTGTGACACAGAGTGTTGGACTTGATGGGCCGTTGGCCTGATCCAACATAGCTTCTCTTATGTTCTTATGTTCTTATGCGATGACAATTCAGGACCCAGAGAAAGTCATATTAAAAGGTACAAAAGAAGAAGAATGAAGAATTGCGGATGTATGCCCTGCCCTTGTCCCTGAATCAGAGACTCAGAGCGGCTCACAATCTCCTATATCTTCTCCCCCCCACGACAGACACCCTGTGAGGTGGGTGGGGCTGAGAAGGCTCTCCCAGCAGCTGCCCTTTCAAGGGCAACCTCTGCCAGAGCTATGGCTGACCCAAGGCCATTCCAGCAGCTGCAAGTGGAAGAATGGGGAATTAAACCCGGTTCTCCCAGACAGGAAGAAGAAGACGACTTCATATTTGTACCCCGCCTTCCTCTATGAATCAGATTCTCAGAGCCGCTCACAATCTCCTTTCCCTTCCTCCCCCACAACAGACATCCTGTGAGGTAGGTGGGGCTGAGAGAGCTCTCACGGCAGCTGCCCTTGCAAGGACAACCTCCGCCAGAGCTATGGCTGACCCAAGGCCATGCCAGCAGGTGCAAGTGGAGGAGTGGGGAATCAAACCCGGTTCTCCCAGATAAGAGTCTGCACACTTCACCACCAAGCCCTGTGAGGTGGATGGGGCTGAGAGAGCTCTGACAGAAACTGCCCTTTCAAGGACAACTCCTACGAGAGCTATGGCTGACCCGAGGCCATTCCAGCAGCTGCAAGTGGAGGAGGGGGGACCTCCAGGCGTGGCCTGAAGATCTGCGGTTGCAACTGATCTTCAGAGCACAGCGATCAGCTCCCTTGCAAAAAACGGCTGCTTTTTTTGGGGGGGGGCAGACCCTTAGGCATTACAGCCCGCTAAGGTCCCTCCCAACCCAAACCCCGCTCTCCCCTGCCTCTGCCCCCCCCGCATCTCCAGGGATTTTCCATCCCAGAGTTGGCAACCTTATCCAACACACCTTCACGAAATGTTGCCCAGCTTACTGTAACGTTCTGTAAAACATTCCGAAGGAGGATCTCCCTCCGTTTAAGGCGGCCTTGAATTTCTCTCTGGAGACCCTGCCAAGTCATTGGCTGTTACTCTTCCCTGGCCTCCTCCGGTTACAGTGTCTCCGTTATGTTCCAGAGGAACCAGCTGTAATAGAGTCCCCTATAACTAGACGGCTAATTGGTTACATTCCCTCCCAGATACACACTCACACACACAAACACACACACATACGAATGTATCCAGCCCCCAGACTGAAACCTCATCTCCCCCTCCCCGCCCCGGGCTTTTGCTCTTATAATAATGCACAGCTATTTGTGAGTCTGTTTGAAATGCGTTTGCGCTGCCTTTATTTCCATATAAAATGCAATCTATTCGGTTTACAACCTTGACAGTGTGAATACACTCCCATTTATTAAGTGCTGGCACGGTAGGAAAACATCTGCTGCAGTTACAAGAAACTTAGGACATCGATAGTTCGGAGGGAGGGGTTGCTCTGTTAGATGGAATTACCTTCGGAAACTCTCCAGAGGCAAATGTTGGCTCTTCTCTCAACATGGCCGCCAGCGATCCTGGCGCGAGCTCATCGCCGAAGCTAAGGGCAGACCTTGGTCTCATTTCCTCCGGGGCTGGTGGAGGACAGGGCCAAGACGAAGATCAGAGAGGGCTGGATTGAATCGCTTCCCGGAGGGATTGCACGGAGCGTCTGCCATATATATAGAAACGGGATCGCTGTTCGTTCCAACGGTGTTGTTTTAGGAACACTGCCTCCCACCAAAGCAGGTATAGCATCACCAATTTACTCGCTTGTCTGATATATTTCTCTTAGATAGGTTCATGGAGGATAAGTCTCTCAATGGCTACCAGCCAAAAGGCCTAAAGGGAACCTCCACGTACAAAGGCACTCATCCTCTGAATCCCAGAGCCAGGAGGCAACATCAGAGGAAGGCCTCGGCCTCTACCCTCTTGTTGGACCTCCGAAGAAGCTGGTTGGCTAGCATTGCCAGGTCTGTGTTGGAAAATACTTGGAGACTGGAGGGGAGGGTCTTCAGCATGGTACAATGCCTTAGAATCCATCCTTCCAAGCAGCCATTTTCTCAAGGGGAGCTGATTTCTGCCAGCTGGAGATCAGTTCTAAAAGCAGGAGATCTCTGGCCCCACCTGGAGACAGGCAGCTTTATCAAGATCACTACTGTTTGAGATGGGTTGCTGGACTAGATGGACCCTCCCTGGTCTGATCCAGCAGGGCTCTTCTGATGCTCTTCTCAGGGGAAGGCCTCAGCCTCTCTGCCCTGTTGTTGGATTTCCAGAGGAACTGGTTGGTCACTGTGTGAGACAGGAGGCTGGGCTAGATGGACCCTCACTGGTCTGATCCAGCAGGGATCTTCTGATGCTCTTCTCAGGGAAAGGCCTCAGCCTCTCTGCCCTGTTGTTGGCCCTCCAGAGGAACTGATTGGTCACTGTGTGAGACAGGAGGCTGGACTAGATGGAACCTCACTGGTCTGATCCAGCAGAGATCTTCTGGTGCTCTTCTCAGGGGAAGGCCTAAGCCTCTCTGCCCTGTTGTTGGCCCTCCTGAGGAACTGATTGGTCACTGTGTGAGACAGGAGGCTGGACTAGATGGACCCTCACTGGTCTGATCCAGCAGGGCTCTTCTGATGTTCTTCTCAGGGAAAGGCCTCAGCCTCTCTGCCCTGTTGTTGGACCTCCAGAGGAACTGGTTGGTCACTGTTCTTTCCCTGCTCTCTGGATAGCAGCTCAATGCAACAACCAACCTGTAAATTTTCCTTTAAAACATGCATACTGTCTGTTAAAAAAGCTTATAAAGCACCACGGACTCCAAAATTATAAGAAGCAAAGCCTTTATAAGATTGTAAAATTACAAGCTTTAATTTATTTTAATTTATTTAATTTTAATTTAATTTATATGCAGAGTACATCAGTTCGGAATGCTGGCCTGGATGAAGCACAAGCCGGAATTAAGATTGCCGGGAAAAACATCCACAACCTCAGATATGCAGATGATACCACTCTAATGGCAGAAAGTGAGGAGGACCTAAAGAACCTCTTGTTGAGGGTGAAAGAGGAGAGCACAAAAGTAGGCTTGAAACTCAACAGCAAAAAACTTCCCCATCACACCTTGGCAAATAGAAGGGGAAGACGTGGAAGTAGTGACAGACTTCACATTTCTGGGACCCAAGATCACTGGAGATGGTGACTGTAGCCATGAAATTAAAAGACGTTTGCTCCTTGGGAGGACAGCTATGGCGAACCTAGGCAGTATAATAAAAAGTAGAGACATCACCCTGCCAACAAAAGTCCGTATAGTCGAAGCGAAGGTATTCCCAGTAGTAATGTATGGCTGTGAGAGCTGGACCATAAGGAAGGCCGAGCACAGAAGAATAGATGCTTTTGAGCTGTGGTGCTGGAGAAGAATCTTGAGAGTCCCTTGGACTGCAAGAAGATCTAATCAGTCAGTCCTAAGGGAAATCAACCCAGACTGTTCCCTGGAAGGTCAGATGCTGAAGCTGAAGCTCAAATACTTTGGCCACCCAATGAGAAGGGAGCACTCACTGGAGAAGACCCTGATGCTGGGAAAGACAGAAGGCCAAAGAAGAAGGGGACGGCAAAAGATGAGATGGCTGAACAGCGTTACTGATGTAACAAACACAAATTTGAGTAGACTTCGGAGGATGCTGGAAAACAGGAGGGCCTGGCGTGACTTTGTCCATTGGGTCGCAAAGAGTCGGAATCGACTGTGCGACTGAACAGCAACAAAAATTACAAGAAGCAAAGACCTTTTAGGTCCACAAGTGGCTATTAGCCACAAGGTATAGATGGAACTCTCTGTATGGGGCAGTGATGCTCTGTATTCTTGGTGCTTGGGGGAGAGCTTCTACTGTCCTGGCCCTACTGGTGACTTCCTGGTGTCTATTGTGGGGAGAGGAAGCGAAAGGAGATTGTAAACCACTCTGAGACTCCTTCTGGTTGTGAAAGATGGGGTATCAGTCCAATCTCTTCCTCCTCCCCTTCCCCTCCTCCCCTCCCTTCCTTCTCCTCCTCTTCTTCTTCTTTATTTTTAATCCCCTAAAGTGCAATATTATTGCAAGGCGTGCGATGGGAAATGCTTTGGTTTATCCCAGCCCACCATTTGCATGACTAAGAGTTTGGGTGTTCTACATTTGGGAGATGGGTGCATCATCCCTGGTTGTGGGGCGGGGGGGCAGAGCAGCTTTACCATATATTCCTGATTTGGGGGAAGAATAACAGATTTGAAGAAAGGCTCTTACAACACGGATACAGAATAACCCAATGGTTGAATCAGTAAGATGGATTCTAGGGAGGGGGGAATTTCTCAGCAAGGGGAAATGGACCCAGCCAGTGTGATGGATTAATAGCTTCATCTTTTTGACGCAAACATGAGCCCTCCCCACTCTTCATCATCCGGATAGCATAGAATCAGGTGTAGCTCTGCCCTCAACCAGGGATGGATTAACAATTAGGCCAAGTAGGCACTGGCCTATGGGCCCCCAGTGTCATGAGCCCTGACAAGGAGGAGCTGGAAGGGTTAACAGACTTGGAAGAGTTGCCAGCCAGTTCCTCAGCTGAACAAGCAGCAGCTGGCCCATCAATCACTCTCCAGGCACCAGTGTCAACTGTTGATGATCAATCTCCTCCAAGCTCTCCTCCTCCCATCTCAAGAGTTCAAAGCAGGCTCCGGAAAGAACTTTCAGAGCAAAGACATGAGGCACACCAATGCTTCAGATCTCTCAGCCCTGAGTTCTAGCAGAGTCACTGCCACCCAGGGAGCAGGCTGATTGAGACCCCCATATAGCTCCCACCCAGGACTTGGTAACCTTGTGGAAGCAACAAGTCTATTCTCTGGCTTGCATCCACGCCCCTTCCTGATCCTGACCTGCTTGATTTCCTTGGCACCCTGACCCTTTGGCTTTTGGACATTGACTTCTGATTCCAGTTTGTGATTCTGCATTGGTGACTTGGCTCCTGCTTGATTTCCTGGACTTTGACCTTTGACTGGCTTTGGACTCCTGAGAACGTGAAACCCATGCTTTTAGGGGCCCCAGGCTGCCTTTCCTCCCTATTTCCCCCCTGCTTGCAGCCCTCCCAGCCTGCATACGCAGCCAGCTACTGAGCCGATCTTTGCCCAACTTGCCTAGTGCAGCTGCTGCTGGTGTGGTCGCCAAGTTTGCCTCTCTCTGCCTCTCTCCTGCAGCTTAGTCAAAGGGGCTTCTGAGAAGGTGGCTGCAGGCTGCAGTGGGGGCCAAGGGCAGCGGGGCGGGCACTCAGACTCTGGGATAATTTGCAAGGGGGCCCCCAAGATTTCGATGGCCTAGAGGCCTCCACAGCATCTAATCTGGCACCGCCCTCAACATTCAGATTTGTTCTGTATCGCTGTTTCATTCCCTGGATGATTCCACCTTCCTTCCATCCAGGCCACCAAAGCGTCAAAACCAGCCCTGGCTCAGGGCCAGCGTTCTGATGACAGATGCCTTTTTTTGTCCAGGGAGCCGACTCCGGTTGGGTCTGTTTTTAATTTGATCGTGAACTGCATGTTCTGTGATTTGCATGATAACGCATGAGGTGCTCGGAGACCAGCCAGATTTTTTTTTTTTAAATACACCTGAAGTTTGTGTGAGTTTGCTAGGGGCTACAGACAGAGTTGGAACTGCACGAGGAGCAATTCCTTAATTTTTTTTTTTTCTGAGCAAGCACTTTTCTTTGCAAAGCACTACGAAAAGATGCAATTTTCCCCAAGAAAACAGACATTTAGAAAGTGCTTCCAAATATAATTAGAGCCCCGTGGTGCAGAGTGGTAAAGCTGCAGTACTGCAGTCGGAGCCCTCTGCTCACAATCTGAGTTCGATTCCGGCAGAAGCTGGTTCAGGTAGCTGGCTCGAGGTGGACTCAGCCTTCCATCCTTCCGAGGTTGGTCAAATGAGTCCCCAGCTTGCTGGGGGGAAAGCATAGAGGACTGGGGAAGGCAAGGGCAAACCACCCTGTAAAAAGGTCTGCCATGAAAACGTTGTGAGAGCAGCGTCACCCCAGAGTCGGAAACAAGTGGTGCTTGCACAGGGGACCTTTCCTTTCCTTTCCTTTCCTTGCCTTATATAGCGGCCCTGTGGCGCAGAGTAGTAAAGCAGCAGTACTGCAGTGCTGTGGTCTGAACTCTCTGCTCACGACCTGAGTTTGATTCCAGAGAAAACTGGTTCAGGTAGCCAGCCCAAGGTTGACTCAGCCTTCCATCCTTCTGAGGTCGGTCAAATGAGTCCCCAGCTTGCTGGGGGGGGCGGGGGAAGTGTAGATAAATGGGGAAGGCAATGGCAAACCACCCCGTCAAAAGGTCTGCCATGAAAACGTTGTGAAAGCAAAGTCACCTTTCCTTTCCTCTATACTATCGGAGATTCTAGTTTCCAGTCATGTGTGTGTGTATATGTGTGTTTGTATGCCTGATCCAACACAGCTTCTCTTATGTTCTTATGGTGCTCGCACAGGGGACTTTTCCTCCTTTCCTCCAAATATAACTCCAAGGATAGATAAACAGCTGCAAATTGGCATATCAGACTATTCCCTGGGTGCAGAAAATACGGGTGATTGCAGACCGGCACTTTGGGCTGACTTAGGAGACGGCTCTAAAATCAACCCCAAAAAATCCTTCCACGCGCAAACATCTGCCACCCGTCCCTGTCCTGAACTCACCCCATCCTCCGGCCTCTGCAGGGTGGCTCAAAAAGCTACCACTTCCAAAGTGGTAGCAAATATCTGAGCTGACAGCCAGTCGTCCAGTCAGTGTCTGGAAGTGGCAGGGCAGATGCAAGGTGACTTGACCGTGTGAAAGCGCCAAGCTGCCCCAAGCCGCTTCAGCCTTTTTTCCACCTTAAAAACCATTGGGAGCGCATGAGCGCTTAACTTGTTGGGGGAAGAAAGAGCATCTAAAGGCATCCGGCTGCCTGGCAGACGGGATGCAGGTGCTTCGCTGGGGAGTGTGTGGAGGCTCTAGGATAGCTCTTTTTTCACCGGCCCAATTTGGGACACCTTCCAACTGCCCCGAACTGCCCGTCTGTTATCACCCTACATGTCTTCCTCCTCACCTCAATGCCTCTGTTCCTGTTTCTTTTTCCACATCATGAAGTTTCTTCTGGCTAAACTCCAGAGTAGAGGTTAGCAACTGTGCAAGCTTCACTTCTGTAAGAATTTTCAAACATCTATAGGGACCCCCACTTTACTTACAAACAGGAAGATTCTTAGGATAGAATAGAATCATAGAGTTGGAAGGGGCCAGAGAGGCCATCTAGTCCATTGGCACCCAGTCATCTAGTCCATTTTTTTGTAACAGGAACTCCTTTGTGTATTAGGCTCCACCCCCCTGATGTAGCCAATCCTCCAAGAGCTTACAGGGCTCTTAGGACAAGGCCTACTGTAAGATCTTTTAGGATTGGCTACATCAGGGCTGTGTGTTTTAATATGCAAAGGAGTTCCTGCTACAAAAAAAGCCTTGGCCATTGCCTGGGAAATCAGAAGAATCAAAGAAAAACAAGATGCCTGCTACCGTTAACAACCATAAGTCCATAAACATGAAAAAATAACATGGATTTTTTTTTATGGGGGTGTTTCATAATGCCTAAGAATCCTGGATTTGTGTTTACTGTTCAGGAGATCATGGTAATGACCCCATGCAATGGGTTTTGTTTGTATTTTTGGTTAGGATTTTTGAGATGCACACCCCTTCAGGAGGGAAAAATAAGCCCAATCTCATCCAGAATTTTCCATTCCGTTCTGTGAGAACTTGGAGGTCGGTGGTTTTACAGCAAGCAAGATTAATGGTGAAGCATCAATATACTCCTGAGCTAACTCCGTGGTCTAACACCATCTTCTGCATCTCTTCTGACTGGCAGTGATTCTCCCCCACCTGAGAATCAGAAGAAGGTGTTAGACCACGGAGTTTCTTGAAGACTTTCTTTACGAGGCAGTTGGTAGACCTGACCTCTTCCTAGAAGCTCGCTGAAGCACTATGTGAAACAGAACAGCGCAACTCTGTCGTGTCCTGATGCCTTGCTGCATTACATCATTCTGCTCATCTGTTCACCAGAAAGATTGGAACGTTGCACTCCGTTTGAATATCGACCTTTTTTCACCACAGCCCGGATCTTCAGTTCAAAAATGTAATGCTTAAAGACTTAAGTACTATGGATACAGGTGTGGTCAGTGTTCTGTCACTTTAAATTGTGATTTATTTCACTTTTGATATGTTTAGTTGTGTTATAAGTATTTTGTAAATTACACTTGAATTTCTTTACTGTTGAAGTTGGTTTTCACAGAGGTTTTTGTACCTCTACCCGGCTCCACATATCCACGTTTCTCTGTTCTGTTGCTAAATCTCCAGTTGGGGGCAGGGGATTTCCCGGTTTGGAGACCCTTCCCCACTTCAGGGTCATCAGAAAGTGGCGGGGGGGGGGGGAATTGCTGCTGGGCACTGGGCACTCCATTATACCTTATGGAGACTGATTCCCATAGGGCAGGGGTGTCAGACATGTGGCCCATGGGCCAAACTGCTTCAATCAGGCCCATAGGGCTCTCTTCTCCCCCTTCCCTCCTCCTGTCCTCACACGGCAAAGCTCCGAGGCTGCCAATGTTCACAGCTCCTTCTGCCTTCTCTTTGCAGAGGGTAAAGCAGAAGCGAAGCTGCAGAGAAGATGTGGAATGGATTTGCTGCTCAGGCCTGTGGGCAGAGCAGACCAGAATGGGAAATCCAATCCACATTTTCCTTGCAACTTTGTTTCAATGCAGAGGTTTAACTTCCCAGCGTTTCTGTGGCCAACTGAAGCTTCCTGAAGTTATGTCCCTGCAAATCAAACATCAGTGCTCTGAGTCAGCTTTGTGTCTTAATGGACATGAGCACTAGTGCCTAGTCAGTACTCTAATTTGGGAACCCACAGCCAAAGGGGGATATTATGCTGGAGAGCCATTACTGATCAGAGTAGATCTCGGGGCAGGGGAGGGGGGACAGAGAAGCTTGCGATGCCTTGCCATTTCATGTTTTCCCAATCCGAGAGCATTTTATATTTTTAGTTTTCTGCTGTGTGATCCTTGTGCTTTTCCTTCATGTTTTATTTCCCTACCTTTCCGTTTTAAACAAAATATTGCTAGAGTTTTAGAAGAAGATAAGAAGAAGATATTGGATTTATATCCCGCCCTCTACTCTGGATCTCAGAGCGGCTCACAATCTCCTTTACCTCCCCCCCCCCAACAACAGACACCCTGTGAGGTAGATGAAGATATTGGATTTATATCCCGCCCTCTACTCTGGATCTCAGAGTCTCAGAGCGGCTCACAATCTCCTTTACCTTCCTCCCCCACAACAGAAACCCTGTGAGGTAGATGAAGATATTGGATTTATATCCCGCCCTCCACTCCGAAGAGTTTCAGAGCGGCTCACAATCTCCTTTACCTCCCTCCCTCACAACAGACCCCCTGTGAGGTGGGTGGGGCTGGAGAGGGCTCTCACAGCAGCTGCCCTTTCAAGGACAACCTCCGCCAGAGCTATGGCTGACCCAAGGCCATTTCAGCAGGTGCAAGTGGAGGAGTGGGGAATCAAACCTGGTTCTCCCAGATAAGAGTCCTCACACTTAACCACTATGGCTGATCCAAGGCCATTCCAGTAGGTGCAAGTGGAGGAGTGGGGAATCAAACCCGGTTCTCCCAGATAAGAGTCCGCACACTTAACCACTACACCAAACTGGCTCTCCCTTTTAAGCATGTTTGTATTTTAAGTTTAAAAACAATATCGTTAATTGTGTTTGCCTCTGCCTTTATAAAGAGTATATCTCCTCTATCTGGCATTACATTTAGACACACATGGCTCGGCCCCACAAAGTCCCATTTATGTCAGATCTGTCCCTCCTAACAAATGAGTTTGCCACCCCTGCCATTGGGTATAATGGAGAATTGATTTGTGGGTATCTGGGGCTCCAGAGGAACTGTTTTTTGAGATAACAAATTTCCAGAGGAACTGTTTTTGAGGCACCAAATTTCAGGATATCAACCAGTGCCTCTCCTCAAAACACCCCTCAAGTTTCAAAAAGATTGGTCTGTGGCTCCAATACAAGGGCTGATTACAGACCGGCATTTTGGGTCGACTCAGAGATGCCTCTGAAGTCAACCCAAAAAAACCAGCCACATGGCAACATCTGCCGGCTGCCCCCGGTCCCGCACTTACCCTGTCCTGAAAGACGCTCCAACGGGCTCAAAAAGGGATGACAGCATCAGACACTTTAAGGGGAAAAGTGCTGATGCACTGTTATGTAACTCCTACTATACCTGCTAATGAAATGCATGTGAGAAGCATGTGCAGCTAGTTAAGAATTGGGCAACATGATTGGCTAGCTGCACTATATCAACAGAGAGCCTAACTCTCATTCTCTGTGGGTTGATGAATACGGAGGACGTGCAGAGGAGTGGAGAGCTATTTTGATCAGAGGCTGTTACTCTGTCGGACTGATTGATGATGATGATGACTTGGTATGTGTAAGACAACTCTCTTGGACTGTGACTTTGTACTGCTAACTTGGATGGACTGAACTTACTGTATATTGACCATTTGGACTGCCTATTACTACTCTATTGCCTAACCCCAAAATACAACTGTTTCAACTGGCTTGCTGAAGTTTTTGTCTTCATAGAACTTTTACTGGGGGCTGCATTTATCAGGGCACTCATACCTGCAGAACTTCCACGCACACTGACAAGGGACCACTTGGAAAGTGGTCCGTTTTTGCTGGGGAGGCTCTGAGGCGGCGGCCGGCTGTCCAGAAGCCCCTTACAAGTGCCTGGGGAACCGTGAGCAGGATGCGGGAGCTTTCCACATGATCCCCGGCTGCCCAAGGCCTGCCCCTTCTTCCGGCTCCCTCCGGAAGTGCCAGGGCGTTCTTCTTCTCGGCGGCTTGCAGCCGCCCCAAACTGGCCGTCTGTTATCAGCCAAGGAGTCTCAGAAGGAGGTGCCTCTATCCTTCATTATTTTCTATGGAAGGAAGGCATTTAAAAGTATAACCATCCCTTTAAATGTGATTGCCAGAACTCCTTTTGGAGTTCAATCGTGCCTGTCACAGCCTTGCTCCTGGCTCCACCCCCAAAGTTTCCTGGCTCCACCTCCAAAGTCTCCTGGCTTCATCTCCAAAGTCCCTAGATATTTCTTGAGTCAGACTTGGGAACCATACTTCCATTATCTGGTCTGAACAAGCAAAATAAGCAATATGAGGCGAGAATATTTGCTTCGTGTTCCTTATTGACAGGAAAATGACTTCAGTCCCAAAAACGAGAGTTACTAGGTGAAATGATCTTGCCTTTAGGAATGGTAATAAAGGAGAATTGCACGCAATATGTTCTTGACATAAAGGGGAAAGTTCGACTTAAAGATGAATATTTTCCTCATCAGTGCATCCACTGAAAGACTTTCACAGCTGGATTTATTGTCTATCAGGGATATGTCAAACCACTTGAGGAGATCCATGACCCTCGGAGATGCGGGTCGACCTGTACAGCATGTCCCTCAACACAGTTGCATTTTCAAATGTTACTTTTGAAAGAGGAGATGAGAAAAAAACCCTCCAGGTCTTGCTTAGTCTCAGCCCAGACAGACGGCAACAAGGATTTGACCGGTCATGGTAAACGTGAAGTCTTGCTGCAGCGATGTCTGAGAAAGTACGTAAGTACCCCAAGCAGATGAAAAATAATTTTTAAAAAGGATTACCAAAGTCATAGCTAAGGAATTGTCCTTATGGGCCATCTACTCCAACTCCCAGTTCATTGCAGGAAATCGAAAGCTGAACAGTTCCAGACAAGGGGCTATAGAGCCTCCTTCCGGAGACCTCCAACAATGGAGAGCCAGTTTGGTGTAGTGGTTAAGTGCGCGGACTCTTATCTGGGAGAACCGGGTTTGATTCCCCACTCCTCCACTTGCAGCTGCTGGAATGGCCTTGGGTCAGCCATAGCTCTAATAGAGAGCCGGTTTGGTGTAGTGGTTAAGTGCATGGACTCTTATCTGGGAGAACCGGGTTCGATTCTCCTCTCCCCCACTTGCAGCTGCTGGAATGGCCTTGGGTCAGCCATAGCTCTAATAGAGAGCCAGTTTGGTGTAGTGGTTAAGTGCACGGACTCTTATCTGGGAGAACCGGGTTTGATTCCCCACTCCTCCATTGCACCTGCTGGAATGGCCTTGGGTCAGCCATAGCTCTAACAGAGAGCCAGTTGGGTGTAGTGGTTAAATGCACGGACTCTTATCTGGGAGAACCGGGTTTGATTCCCCCACTCCTCCCCTTGCACATGCTGGAGTGGCCTTGGGTCAGCCATAGCTCTGTCCTTGAAAGGGCAGCTTCTGGGGAGAGCCCTCTCAGCCCCACCCACCTCTTAGGGTGTCTGTTGTGGGGGGGAGAAGATATAGGAGATTGGAAGCCGCTCAGAGCCTCTGAGTATAAATCCAATAACTCGTTCTTCTTTTTCACTTAGAAGACAGCAGGGAGCTGCTCCTGTTGGCAGCAGAGGAGAGGACTCGTAATAATGGGTTTAAATTACTGGGAAGGTATCAACTGGAGAGCCAGTTTGGTGTAGTGGTTAAGTGTGCAGACTCTTATCTGGGAGAACCGGGTTTGATTCCCCACTCCTCCACTTGCACCTGCTGGAATGGCCTTGGGTCAGCCATAGCTCTGGCATAGGTTATCCTTGAAAGGGCAGCTGCTGTGAGAGCCCTCTCAGCCCCACCCACCTCACAGGGTGTCTGTTGTAGGGGAGGAAGGTAAAGGAGATTGTGAGCCGCTCTGAGACTCTTCGGAGTGGAGGGCGGGATATAAATCCAATATCTTCATCTACCTCACAGGATGTCTGTTGTGGGGGAGGAAGGTAAAGGAGATTGTGAGCCACTCTGAGACTCTTCGGAGTGGAGGGCGAGATATAAATCCAATAACTGGATATTAGGAAAAATTCTTTTTCGCTGCCACGTAGAAAACAAAGGTCAATGCAAACCTTGAATTCAGCAGGAGCTCACAAGAGCACAGCTCCTGAACCTTTCTTATGCCCCCCTGCTCATCCCCACTTATCTACCTTGCCCATTGAATAGAAGGCGCAGCTGCATAACAAACCCTGGATTGGGAGAGCGGGCAGCCAGCCAGCCCCCAGGGGCTTTGCTACGCCCTCAGCAGCCCTCATTAACCCCTGGAGAAGCCCACGCCCCACTTCTTATGTGATTTGGGGTGAGGGGTGGCTTGCTGGCCTTTCAACTGTGGAGGGGGCTGGTGACCAAGGAGAGCAGGCCTCGCTCGCCCAGGGCTCTCGTGTGTCGGGTTGCTTTTGGCTGGTGGGAAGGTGGCATACGCTAATGAGCTCCACCACCTATTTTTTTACCAAACACCCCCTGGGTAAATGCATTGTCTTATCAGGGACTTTCCTTGCGTTCAACAACCTGACTCCTGCCTCCTGGTTTTGACAGAATTCAAGCTGGTGGTTGGTTTTTTATTTCACATGCCCGATTTTCTCGGAGGGAGCACGTGAAATCTTTTCCGGGGCATGCGAGGATCGCTTCACGCCCATGACCCCGAGGCTGGCTCCCCTAAAGGGGTGTCGGAGGGAGCCAGTTCACACAAGAATTTGTCCTTTAAGTGAGACTCAAATGCTTCAGGGGAAATGAGCAGCTGGCTTTTCCCCAGGTCCAAATTTGGGACAGTTCCCTTTGGAGAAATGTTTTAGAGGAAGCCTGCACAGCTATTTTTATTTACCCTGACACAAATCCCATCCGGGCTTCCAGGCACAATTAAGAGAGCTTGGCTTTGACTGCACTCAACAATTATATTAGCTGCTTGGAGCTGAATTTACAAGATGAAAGCAAAACACACTGCTGCAAAGGTTAAGGCCCTTTGGCAAGGGGGCTAGTTTTCCGTCGAGCGCAGCTCTTTTGCACCAGCACCCAACCTTTGAAGCAGAAGAGCTGTCCTTTGCCCATTTCTAAGGTTACCAACTTACAGGTGGGAGCTGGAGATCTCCTGGAATTTCAACTGATCTCCAGGTAAAGATCACTTCCTCTGGAGAAAATGGAGGCTTTGGAGAAGGGGGTGGCCAAACTTGCTTTGTGTGAGAGCCACAGAGAATAAACATCAGATATTTGAGAGCTGCAGGAAGGAAGGAAGGATGGAGGGAAGGAAGAAAGGAAGATGAGGGAGGGAGGGAGGGAGGGAGGAAGGAAGGAAGGAAGGAAGGAAGGAAGGAAGGAAGGAAGGAAGGAAGGAAGGAAGGAAGGAAGGAAGGAAGGAAGGAAGGAAGGAAGGAAGGAAGAAGGAAGGAAGGAAGGAAGGAAGGAAGGAAGGAAGGAAGGAAGGAAGGAAGGAAGGAAGGAAGGAAGGAAGGAAGGAAGGAAGGAAGGAAGGAATATGAAGGAGGGAAGGAGGAAGGGAGGAAGGAAGGAAGATGAGGGAGAGAGGGAGGAAGAAAGATGAGGGAGGGAGGGAGGGAGGGAGGGAAGAAGGAAGGGAGGGAGGGAGGGACATAGGAAGGGAGGGAGGGAGGAAGGTAAGGAGGAAGGAAGGAAGATGAGGTGTTAGGGAAACTGCTCTCAAAATGAGATTGGGGAATTAGATTGAGAGACAGTTAGCCCCAAAAAGGAATCTTTGTTATCAATTGTATACCAGGCTCAACCGTTCAGAGAGTCAATGCTCAATAAGAGACTCTAATTTAGTAAAAACCAATTGTAATTTATTTAGAATAATATTTCTTTCATACAAGGTAAAAATACAAAACACTCACACATTCACACAGGTCTAGGAAATATAGATAGATCAATAGGGGAACATATATGGATAAACAGACAGGGTAATATTTACCATCGTAGTCTTCCAGGAAGGTTTCCAATGGCGACTTAAGAGGACAGGGGAAATGGACCCAACACTGTGGCCAGAATTGGGGATGGATCTAGACAGCGGGTAATAGGGGTTGCTGAATAGAAAGCACACATGAGTGGAGTTGGGTCAGAGGTTAAATAGGCTTCCTCAGACCCTTGGGACTGGGAGGTCCAAGGGAGGAGAGATGGGAGGTTCAAGAGGGCTGGACATTCCTTACTGACACCTAATTGGATGCCTGCTTTGGCCAATGAACTTCACCTTAGTCCAGTGGACCTGGAAATTTCCAAGCTGCAATATTGCCTGGGTTGGCCCCAGGGTACTTAGGCTGGAGTGAGAATGGGAATGGCTGGGTACTTAAGTTTAAATGGGATTAACTAGGAGGGTGACAATAGGGAATAAAATACATGGCCTAGGTACCACCCGGTGTAGACAAAAGACTTGATGAAGACAGGAGATGTCCTTCCTCTTTTCTCATCTTCTGCTGGGCAAGAGTAATTGTTCTGGTATTGCTGAGCAATTAGGATCAACAGTTGAGCTATTAATCCATTCATGAGTTAATGGGTTGCTTGCAGGCTAGGGTGTGTACGTGTGACTTTCCCACTAAGGAGGAATGGAGTCTCTAGCCTGGCAGGGTGTGCTTGGACAAGCTTGATTGCCTTATGCAAAAGCTGAAGCAGATGCTTGAGATGGAATCAGGAAAGCAAGATGGATTCTGCTTGTTGTTAGCCTTAGATTCATGAAGGCAGGCTGGAAACATGGTGGCCTTGCTTCTTCCACGGCAGTGGCCAAGACTGGGCACACAAGGAGCAGCTGGAGCATGTCTTCAGAGACGTAGAATGCAAAGCTGAGGCTTATGGTATTATAAAGTGTAAGCAAAGTCCACTTCTTAGAGCAGATGTGTGAGAGTCAAATCTCCAGGCACCCTGGCAACCACACTGGCGATCACGATGTCCACATGCATGAAAAGTAGGGGGCTTTTCCTCACAGTTCCCCCCCTCAAGACCTACGTCACCATCTGGTGGCGAGGTCTTGCAATAACACAATGTCCATATCTGTAGTTGACAGGCGGCGAGTCCACGTAGCTTCAGGTGTCTATCGGGGTGTACCGTCTATCTAAAAAGGTTGGAGCCACTATCTAAACTACTCAAAAATCAATTTGGAAAAATATTCCAATAGGCCAAAGGTTCCTTCCTTTGAATACTACGATGCAGGGATAACAGGCATTGGCAACGTTGTAGGGCATACAGTATTAAAACACAGGGTTACAATCATTGAAATAAAAGTTGAGTTCATAAAATCATTACTGCTATTTAAACCAGATAAGTAACAAGAATTGATCTATAAATCACACACAATCATGACAATAATTGATTAGGAAAACACACAGGTACATTAGAGTTCATGGTTACAAGTGAATCCATATCTTAATCTTGAGTCTTCTTTTCTTCTTCTCCCCCCCTTGATAAGCTTCTTATACTGGGGTTTGAAGAGGATCTTCTTCCATGTACCTATTGGGTATGTGAAAGTCCTAGTGGAGGGTGAACTAAAGAGTCTTCCCACCCCCCCTAGCACCCAGCGAAATCTGTCTTTATTGTTGCTAAAAGGGAGTCTTCCTGTAACCCAGCATGTAATTGGCAATGGTGCTTTTCTGCCTGTATCACTGATGGTCCATAGAGCAACGGTGGGCTTTGAGGAAAGAACCAAAAAGGAACCAAAGACATTCACACATGACAACATGGGGGATGATTCTGTACCAGAGTAGGGAGCAGTGACAGCAGATCAAAAATGCATACATTCAACCATGAAGAAAGGAGTTTCAAAAAGCTATTAGTGAAGTGTCCTCCTGTCCAAAGTATGGTGACCAGTGAGCTTTTACGTCACAAGCTTACATATGTCATGTTAGGGGCCTGCATTGGGCCAGTTTGCCTATTACACTAAGCATTCAGGACTTTAGGAGGCTTTTTCCTTGTCAAGGAAGGAAAGTAACATACACAATTCAGAAAACATAACCCAAAATATTCTTTGTTGCAACATAAAACTTAAAATAAAACATTGTGCACAATCCAGGAAAATGACCATAGTTTGGGGCGTCCCCCATATGACGAAAATAGTTCCATAAAGAAGAGACAAAAGAAAACCTTTGCTATAGCTTTGGAATATAATGAATTGTCAAAACAATATAAAAACTTCAAAAACAAAAACTGAGGCCTCAATAGAACAATGCTAGCTAGCTTTATATGAGAGGGATCATACCCAAAATGGCAGGTGAGCTAGAGCAGAGAAATTAAAAACCTGGACATTAGTGAGCTGATCAGGTCCCACTAAATCCAGTTTTTCTCTAGGCTAGTTCAGCTAAAACGATCTCGGCATGGGGGTCTCACATGTGAGCATAGATTTCAACAAAAACTTAACAAGAATTCTGAAAAGCAACATAATAGTTACACATACATAAAACAATTCTTAACAGGACTATCAACAACTCTTAGAACTACTGAGCATGCATTAGACTTGATTTGCAGGTCCAGATTCCCTGCACATCTATATTGAAAGAAAAGATGAGCAAACTTATCAAAACAGTTACAACATCCTAGAAATCAAATTATGGTTAATTCACCTTGACAAACACATTAAACAATTCATAAAAAGAGAAAAGATGGGGCATTTGTAGTACCAAGAGAAAATGCTGAGTTGTTGCAAGGACAAGTCAAAAGAAAGACTTGAAACACGAAAGCATATCCCTTGAAGAAGAAACCTTTTATGGAGTAAAAGGTAAAACTAAGATGATGGCACAATGCTCCAGGTTTAAGGCTTGTGCCAGAGAATGATTTTCCTCTGTGCATACACAGAGTGCAAAGAATGTGTTGCTGGAAGGCAACATGCTGTCAGAAATACCAAGTAGACCAAAATTTGAGCATAATACAACAAGACTTAAATTGGGGAGCCTTGATAGGCTCAGCCAACTGGTTATAGATGCAAAAATAACACAAAGGACATTTAGTGGCAAGAAGAAAATCATGATTAGAAATGAACCCTGAGGAATCTACATTAAGAATCTAACAGGTTATTGCTCATTTCCTTGAGAACATGGAAAATAGAAAAGGGTTTTCACTCAGAAAAAGTCTAGCTCTAACAAGATATATATTATAGGTGGAGGCAGAACCATTCAGTGGTCATTATATTGCTTAAAACCAAACAAAGATACTGAGCCCACAAGGTGGGGCCTTTTAAGAACATGCGGATACCTTTTTCCACAGGCAGACTGGATTAACCTAAAATTAAAGCTCAAGCTTCACCAAATAGCAAAAAGGGAAGGTTGATGATGCAAATGGCATTCAGAGAGAAAATGAAGATATCAATAGTTGAAGTACATTTGAGGAATCCAGATTTCTAATGGAAACCAAGAGCTTTCAGGAATTCTGCCAAAAACTAAGAGTATTAGTTCTTGAGGCTTAAGAGAGAGAAAGCACAGGGAGAGGGTAATTTTACCCCAAGGAAGTGTACAGATGTCCTATACTTCTTGTAGGAACCAAAATTTGTGAGATAAAATTTTCTGAGCTCCAATGCCCAGCAAAGGGCCCACAGATTGCAAAGCAAAGCACTGGGAATGCCCAATAGACTTTGAGGAGCAATTTCTTAAAAGAGTTTCCCTTAAAATCAAAGCTACAAAACCTAAGTATAGGAGAGATTGGTACCAGTCACTAGAAAAAATATTTTAAGACTTAAAAAGGTACAGCAAAAATAAATAACAGAAAGAAAGCTTCTAATCTAAGAGAACTCTTAGTATTAGGGCAGTTTACAGGCAGGGGATTTTCTCTAGCAGAGAACGATTGGCTGTAAGCAGAGCTTTGGGATGCCAGCTCCAGGCTGGAGATTTCTAGAAATTTGGGTCAAATTTGGAGATCACAAGGCATGCAGTCCATGTCCTTGGACACTTACTTCCTCCAGAGGCACTAGCCTCACCGCACTGGGGAAAAGGCTATGATTTTGGGAGAGACCTCCAGGTCCCACCTGGAGACAGGCAACCTTACAAAAAAAACAAAGCAGTATGCACATCTTCCATCCAGGTATTTCTCTGGCTGGGGAGAGGCTGTCTCTGTGAGAGACTGCAATATAAAAAGTTTGGTAATGAAAAACCTTTGAAATTATATCTTTTTAGACCCAAAATCAGAAGATGAGAATTCAAAATAGCACAAAAAAAAAATACCTCAACTGTGTTTCCACCCCCCCTAGATGAAGAAGGCGGGGAGGGTTTTAACAGACAAACCAAAATTCCTTCCCTCTTGGGTAAAGTGAATGCTTAGCTTTAACAAAAGGCTAAGACACAATGGATTTGGCCAGTACTCTTATCTGACCCTGATAAGTTTTTACAAAGAAAGGTGGAGGAGGAGAATAATGAGCTTTCTGCCTGGGTGGGGCTCAAAATTGTAACTCTTTCCAGTTTCTTTAACTCAAGCTGAATTTGGCTGATTTTATTTCAAGAGGGTCTGCATGAGATTTGCCAATCAGTACTACATTAGTTGTTGCTGCTCCTGCAGCTGGAGGTTCTCCTTTCTGTACTTTCAAATTTAAATGACAGACTTGCCCATTTGAGGTTAGCTGTCTTGTTGCTGTGACCTTTGAGAAGGAGAGGCAACACCTCTTATATTACAAACACTGAATTTGATCTCTTCTGAGGCTCTGCAAGAAAACTTTCCTAGCCAGCCATCCACTGGAAGATACTGGGACAAAAAGTTCTTTACAAGAATGGTGGCAAACAAAAACTGTGGTTCCTCTTGCCACTGGCTAGTTATAGGTCTATAAGAAAATGAGACTTTCTCTCAAAGACACTGAGTTGCTTGTACCTTAAGGAGACCTGAGATAAACAAAAATTTAACTTCTCAGGGCAATGCATTTAAAATTCTATTCCTTTGCCTTAGTTACTTATCAAATCTTTACTGCTACAGATCTCCATTGAGCAAGAGGGAGAACAATTAGCATTTCTTCCTGATGGCAGGAGTGCTGAGCATTTGCAATACTTTAGCCAGTTCTATTTGGGCCAATCTGCAGGCACTCTGTACAAGCTCAGAGGCTATACCATTTAAAATTCATAGAACTGAGGAAATAAATATTTTCTGACTTTATAAGCGAGAGAGAGAAAGATGAACTTGGGAGTTTCACAGATTTTCATTCAGCCAATTTGAAAGTTAAAACAGTTTCTTACATCTTGCTCTGAAAGCTTTGAATTAACAAAAAACTAGTTCAGTCTCTCTTTTTCAGGTACTTGATGCTGGCATTTTTAAAGGGTTAGACTAAATACATACTACATCAAGCTCCCATTACCCTGCAGAGAAACTAACTGCAGGCTGGAACCCTTGCTGGGACTCCAGGAGATCTCCAGGCCTCACCTGGAGAAATGGCCTGGTCTAATTGTAGTCCAAGTCATTGCTTGTATGTTTTCTTATTTAGTCAAGGGAAAGGGTGCCCTTGTTACCTTTAAACCTAAATAAGGCCAGATCTCTCTGTTTTAAGAGACATTCAAGTCTAGGAGTTAGATTTTCCTTTGGGTGGGGGGAGGTTCAGAGACAAAGGAACCTTGCCTGCCCATGTGGGACTACCATTCTCTGAAGTTCCACAGAATTCTGGCTTTCAAATTCCCCAAATGGGATGAGATAAAGACAGTAAATTTCTAGCCAGAAGGGCTGAGACTTGCTCATGTAGGAGTGTCTGGAGCAAGTCCTTGCTAAAATGAATACCTTGTGCCATGATTGTGGAACTCTGCATAGGCTCAGAGACCACATTTCCTTCATGATTCTGGGGTAGGAGAACTGAAATAGGGACTGTTTTCTCATTTTCATGGGGGAAAGAAGTCTGGGGCTGCACAGCTGGGTTTGCCCCGCCATATTTCCTTTTATCCTGCACTTCCAGAATTTCCAATCTCCTCTCTGTGGCCCTGCAAGACTCCAGGACATGTTGCAGGAGACTGGCAGTTTCCTTTTCTTTACTAGCTTCTAACTTTTGCTGAAGTTCCTGATTTTTCTCAGCAAGCTTTTGGATTTCTAAATCTTTTTCCTGAGTAGGATTTGTAAGTTTCCCTACCCTTTCCTTATTAGGGAAATCTTCCACAGCAGTAGCCTTGGGGAAGCTATCTCCATTTTCTGCAAACCCTGTGGCATTGGGAGCCATGTGCCCTGGTGGCTTCATGGCTTCTGAAAGTGCAGCGAGTAGCACATGTGTGGGCTTCTTATCAAATTGCTTCATGTCTGCTCCAGTGGCTCTAAGCTGGGACCAAGCTGCCATTCTGACCTTGTCTCGAGGGGTCCGCTGGGCCGCGGGAGGACAGGGTTGCTCAGGGGCTGACTGTCTCTGCCTAGGAGCATAAGCCTGCTTGTGAAGGGGAACCTTTGGGACAAGCTGGGGATGGCAAGAAGAGCTGGAACCAAGGCCATTGTTTTGGAACTTCCAGTTCTGGCTTTCTTTTCCATGCCCATCTTGCTCTTGATTATATTGTGCCTGAGTGAGCTGTGTTTCTAAAACAGCCACTCTTTGTTCAGAGACTTGGGCATGCTTTAAAACATTCTCCAGTCTCCATTTGACCTCATGGAGAGAGTGGGTTAAATTTGCTATCTCCTTCTCATGAGCACTTAATCTAGCTGTGTAGTCTTCATGAACTATTTCCCTTTTTGCATAGTCAGCTTTCATTCTACTCTCTCTTTCCATAAAATTGCCAACTCTGTCAAGATTAGCCTCTAGATCTTTCCAGGTGGTGTTTACCAGGGCTGTTATGCCATAGCACCTCAAGGTGGGTATATTGAGACCTCTGATCACATCGGATATGAAATTTTGATTCTCATAATCTGGTTCCCCATTGTCTTTGGGTAATACTACCTTAGCTGCTTCTGCTAGGAATTTCTTCCTTATTAGATAGCTCACTGGACGCTCATCATGACCTTGTAAGGTCTGATGGTAGAGATCTTTTATATCCTTTCCATCCCAGGTGGCAAATAGTACCTCAGCCATCCATTCTAAGATGGTGGCATTAGACAGGTTCAGGCGATACATTACATTTCTTACTTTGTCTAGTTCAGGGCCTGAGGCGCATAATATCAGCACATGGTTTAATTCAGTTAAGGAGGCTTCTTTGTAGTGAATTCTAGCGCTGGCCATCCACAACACTGAGGTGTCTATGTTATAGGGGCCAAGGAAGCTGGCAGCCATTTTAATGTTCTCTGCTCCCCAAGATCTGGTTTCCTTCACTACCTTTACAGATTCAGCTCCATTCTGTTTTCTGGCTGTGGTCTTTTTAGTGACCACAGGACGGACTGGGGCTGAGCTGTTTTTATTTCCTTCTACCACCTCTTCATCCTCGCTCTCCTCGTCTGATGAAAACTCATAGAGGCCAGGGGGTGAGACGGCAGCTATGAAAGCACTTTTAAGGGCCAACTTCTTTTGTAGAGCGGCAATCTTCTTTTTACATGCCTCATGGTTGGCTGCTTCTCTCGCCCTTCGGCTCTTTTCTGAGGCATATTCTATGGCATGTTGCAGTTTTTCATTTCGGGCTTTTGTTTGTTCCAGCTCTTTGTCCAATGCTTTTAACTGCACTTGGGCCTTTTTCAGAGCGGACATGGTGTCTTGATGCACTAAGTTTAAGGTGTGTTTCTCTGCCTTAATCTCCTCTATGGTTCGACTTGCATGTTGCCAGTCGAGGTCCAAGCAATTGTTTTCCGCCGCCAGTCTATTTACCTCTGCGGCATGTTTTCTATGCAATTCTGCTTTTTCAGCCTCATGGGTCTGGAGTATGAGTTCCTTTTCCTCTATCTGCTGATCCTTCTGGGTTAGCTGTTCCTTGAGTTGTTTAATCAAGGTTGAGCTATCCCGCAAGGCTTCAAACAAGCCCCATGTGGCAAAAAGATCTCTCTTGCCGGTGCTAATTGTTTTATTGCTGCAACCCTCCTCAAAAATGTCTCTGAGAGATTGGAGGGGATCAGAGCCTTGGTTAAAGAGTCCCTTTTTCCAGGGATTATCTCCCTTCTTTACCAACCACTTTTCCAATTTGGGGATCTCTTCCTTCTGGGCAAGGATTTCCATATCTTACAATTTAGTTCTTTTCAAAGTTCTAACTTTACTTGCAGGGCTGGTTTTCCTGCACTATTAGGTGCCTAACCACAGGCCACCAAAATTAACTGATGCAGGAGCCTTCCCTGGCACTTTTCCTGCTTATTGGGGAGCAAAGAACTTGCAGGACATCTCTGTGTGTCTCACAAGTAAAGGAGAGAGTTGCAGGACCTTCCTTAGTTCTCTGCAACACTAACAAATGTTTGTGGCATGGGCTTATGGCCTTGCACACATTGTTGAGCTCCTCAGGAGGGGCTTTTCTCTAGCCTCTGCCTCCAAACAAATCAAAAGTTTTAAAAGTCTCAGAGCCTGAGCTTTTCCTCTGTTGGCCCTAAGCAAAAGGGAAATTTTTCGGCTGAGAAGAGTTCCTACCTCCTCAGACCCGGGACAAATTTTTAACCCCCAGGGAGAGCTTCTTGCTCCTTCCACTAAACTCTCTTAAAGGCACAGCCAAGTGAAAGAACTAGCAGCATATTTCCAGATGCTTCCTGGCTCCTATGTGCTATTTTACACCTGGGCTGGCAACTTTACTTATGTTCCCTTTTTTTGTTTTGCCTACTGCCAATCTCTGATTGCGCTTCAGCTTGGGTTTAGGGGGCAGCGAGCCAATCCTATGATTGCGTCTCGGCCAGAAAAGGGAGCCACGAGCCGACCCAACGATCGCGTCTTCGGGCAAAAGGGAGCCACGAGCCGACCCAACGGTCGCGTCTTCGGGCAGAAGGGAGCCACGAGCCGACCCAACGGTCGCGTCTTCGGGCAGAAGGGAGCCACGAGCCGACCCAACGGTCGCGTCTTCGGGCAGAAGGGAGCCACGAGCCGACCCAACGGTCGCGTCTTCGGGCAGAAGGGAGCCACGAGCCGACCCAACGGTTGCGTCTTCGGGCAGAAGGGAGCCACGAGCCGACCCAACGGTCGCGTCTTCGGGCAGAAGGGAGCCACGAGCCGACCCAACGGTCGCGTCTTCGGGCAGAAGGGAGCCACGAGCCGACCCAACGGTCGCGTCTTCGGGCAGAAGGGAGCCACGAGCCGACCCAACGGTCGCGTCTTCGGGCAGAAGGGAGCCACGAGCCGACCCAACGGTCGCGTCTTCGGGCAAACAAAATAAAAAGTTGCCCAGCAGTCAGATTGCAGCGGTCCTACGACCCGCCTGCCCTCCTGACTGTCGGGTGCCTTAGACTAGCCTTGGCCTAGACTCGTGTAAGGACTTGGGTGTGTGTGTGCAAGTGTCTGAGTGTGTATGTAGTGTGTGTGCATGTGTGCACTAAGCTCTAAAGAAAAGGGAGAAGGGAAGGGCGCTCTTTCCAGATCTTAACAGCTCTGACCTATCCTGACATTCCCTCCCACGATAGACGCGTTTAGAAAGGCCTCGGGACGGCGGCCAGGCTTCACGGGACTTCCCCCTTGCGTTCGATCGGGCTCAGTCCTCTTGCGAGGTGTCTGGCCTCCTCGGGGCGGCTGAGAAGTCCAACGCTGAATGATAGAAAGGGGAGCAGCCCGACCCACAAATTATAGAAATGCTCGCTAGAGCCGTTCACACAGAACTCATTCACTCAATCACTCATGCAATAGCCTTGCTAGCAAGACTTTCTGAACGGTGCAACCTTACATCTGTCTGTATGAAGACACGCGTGTGTTCACACAAACAGGATAATGCCAACGCTTTCTCCACCAATTTCTGTTAGGGAAACTGCTCTCAAAATAACTTGGGGGAATTAGACTGAGAGACAGCTAGCCCCAAAAAGGAATCTTTGTTATCAATTGTATACCAGGCTCAACCGTTCAGAGAGTCAATGCTCAATAAGAGACTCTAATTTAGTAAAAACCAATTGTAATTTATTTAGAATAATATTTCTTTCATACAAGGTAAAAATACAAAACACTCACACATTCACACAGGTCTAGGAAATATAGATAGATCAATAGGGGAACATATATGGATAAACAGACAGGGTAATATTTACCATCGTAGTCTTCAGGGAAGGTTTCCAATGGCGACATAAGAGGACAGGGGAAATGGACCCAACACTGTGGCCAGAATTGGGGATGGATCTAGACAGCGGGTAATAGGGTTGCTGAATAGAAAGCACACATGAGTGGAGTTGGGTCAGAGGTTAAATAGACTCTCTTAGACCCCTCAGGTGCTGGGAGGTCCAAGGGAGGAGAGATGGGAGGTTCAAGAAGGCTGGACATTCCTTACTGACACCTAATTGGATGCCTGCTTTGGCCAATGAACTTCACCTTAGTCCAGTGAACCTGGAAATTTCCAAGCTGCAATGCTGCTTGTGTTGGCCCCAGGGTACTTAGACTGGAGTAAGAATGGGAATGGCTGGATACTTAAGTTTAAATGGGATTAACTAGGAGGGTGACAATAGGTAATCAAATGCTGGCCTAGGTACCACCCGGGTTAGACAAAAGACTTGATGAAGACAGGAGATGTCCTTCCTCTTTCTCATCTTCTGCTGGGCAAGATTTATTGTTCTGGTATTGCTGAGCAATTAGGATCAACAGTTGAGCTATTAATCCATTCTTAAAACAGATGGGTTGCTTGCAGGCTCAGGGTGTGTACGTGTGACTTTCCCACTAAGAAGGAATGAGTTCAGCCTGGCAGGGTAAGCTTGGGTCAGGAAAGCAAGCTGGATTCTGCTGTTGTTAGCTCTAGGTCCATGGAGCCAGGCTGGAAACATGGTGGCTTCTTCCACTGCAGTGGCCAAGACTGGGCACACAAGGAGCAGCTGGAGCATGTCTGTAGTTCTGGCTACCACTCTTCAGAGATGTAGAATGCAAAGCTGCCATATAAGCCTTAGAAAGTGTAAGCAAAGTCCACTTCTTAGAGCAGAGGTGTGAGAGTCAAATCTCCAGGCACCCTGGCAACCATGCTGGTGATCATGATGTTCACATGTATGAAAAGTAGGGGGCTTTTCCTCACAGAGGGAGGGAGGAAGGAAGGAGAAAAGAAAGCAAATAGAAGGGGGGAGGTATTGGGAGGTGGAGAGAAAGAGACTTTAACTTCAAATGCATTCTCCAAGCTGCCGACTTGGCTTGGCGAAGTGATTTGAAGTGACGAATGCCCCCTCCAAGCCTGCCAATGGGGTGGGGATCCAAGAGCCACACAATGGCTGATTATAGACTGGTACTTTGGGTCGACTCAAAGACACCTCTGAAGTCTACCCAAAAAAACCATCCAGACGGCAACATCTGCCAGCCACCCCTATCCCGCACTTACCCCATCCTCAAGGACTTTCCAACTGCCTCAAAAAGGAAAGTGGTCCCTTTTCACTGGGGCGGCTCCAAGGCGGTGCCCAGCCATCTGGAAGGCTGGAGGGCACCTTACAAGCACACAGGGAGCTTTGACCGGAACACGTGAGTGTTCCAGATGCTCTCAGGCTCCAGGGCGCTCTTCTTCCGGCCAGCTTTCTCCGTGGCAGCCACAAGCCACCCCAAACTGGCTGTCTGGTTTCAGCCAATATGTGTGAAAGAGACACACGTGGCTCCCGAGCCACAGTTTGGCCCTTCCTGCTTTGGAGGATGGACTCTATGTCATTCAAGCTTCCTGAGGGCTCTCCCCTTCCCTCCCCAAATGCTGCCCTCCCTGGGATCCATCCCCAAAACTCCCCAGAGCTGGCAACCCTGCCCATCTCTCCTTTTTCAAAAACAGAAGATCCCAACTGGAAAGGCAGGAGAGCTCCAAGATCCTCAGCAGCCCAGTGAAATACAAGAGTATGCTTATGGCAGGACAACTCTGTGTTGGAAATTGCTGGACAATTGCTGGAAATTGGGGATGAAGGACCTCAGCAAGGGGTCCCTCAGAGTCCTCTCTCCAGAGCGACCACTTTCTCCAGCGGAACTGATCTCTCATATCTGGAGTTCAACTGCAATAGTGGGAAATTAAGAACAGAAGAGAAGCCATGTTGGATCAGGCCAATGGCCCATCCAGTCCAACACTTGGTGTCACATAAGAACAGAAGAGAAGCCATGTTGGATCAGGCCAATGGCCCACCCAGTCCAACACTCTGTGTCACATAAGAACATAAGAGAAGCCATGTTGGATCAGGCCAATGGCCCCTCCAGTCCACCACTCTGTGCCACATAAGAACATAAGAGAAGCCATGTTGGATCAGGCCAATGGCCCACCCAGTCCAACACTCTGTGTCACATAAGGACATAAGAGAAGCCATGTTGGATCAGGCCAATGGCCCTTCCAGTCCAACACTCTGTGTCACACAATGGCCAATACACACACACACACACACACTGTGGCTAATAGCCATTAATTTAGCCACTGTGGCTAAATTGCCAGATGCCACCTGGAGTTGGCAACCCTAGCTTGAGGGTCAGGCCAAGTGGACATCTGATGCCAAGAAAACGAAGGAAAAGAGAATGGTATAAGGAGTTTTGTCTCCCCATTTGAAGAGAAAAGCAGGGAATAAATACTGTGAATCAGGACTTTTTCTGTAGCAGCAACTCCTTTCCATCTTAGGCCACACCTCCCTGAGGTAACCAATCCTACTGGAGCTTACAGTAGGCCCTGTACTATAAGCCCTTTAAGTCCTTGGAGGATTGGCTACCTCAGGGGTGTGTGGCCTCATATGCAAAGGATTTCCTGCTACAAAAAAAAGCTACAAGACGCATCTATTTTCCAGTCTTCTGGCAAATTCAAGGATTTCTGCCAAATGCTGAAGAAACACAACTCAAGAAATAGATGGGGACTTTGGGGGTGGAGCCAGGAAACTTTGGGGTGGAGCTGGGAGCAAGGGTGTAACTGACAAGCATGACTAAACTCCAAAGGGAGTTCTGGCCATCTCGTTTAAAGGGGCACCTTCTTTTGAGGCTCATAAAATTCGACCCCCTGGTCCAATCTTTTTGAAACTTGGGAGTTTTTTGAACAGTGACTCCAGATGATATGCTGAAAATCCGGTGCCTTTTCTTCAAAAAACAGCCACCTCCAAGACCCACAAATGCACAAATAGGATGGGGGAGACTTGTCTTATGTGCGAAAAGGATCTAGGGGTCTTAGTGGATCATACACTGAATAGGAGTCAACAGTGTGATGCGGTGGCTAAAAAAGCAAATGCAATTTTGGGCTGTATCAACAGAAGTAGTGTCCAGATCACGTGATGTGATGGTATCGCTTTACTCTGCTCTGATAAGACCTCACCTGGAGTACTGTGTTCAGTTTTGGGCACCACTTTTTAAGAAGGATATAAAGCTGGAACGGGTCCAGAGGAGGGCAACGAAGATGGTGAGGGGTCTGGAGACCAAGTTCCATGAGGAAAGGTTGAAGGAGCTGGGGATGTTTAGCCTGGAGAGGAGGAGGCTGAGAGGTGATAGGATCACCATCTTCAAGGACTTGAAAGGCTGTCCTATAGAGGATGGTATGGAATTGTTTTCTGTGGCCCCGGAAGGTAGGACCAGAACCAATGGGTTGAAATTAAATCAAAAGAGTTTCCGTCTCATCATTAGTAAGAACTTCCTGACCGTTAGAGTGATTCTTCAGTGGAACAGGCTTCCTCAGGAGTTGCGGGCTCTCCTTCCTTGGAGGTTTTTAAGTTTTCAAAAGTTTTATTAGTTTCAGGGAAAAAAGAAGGGATAGGAAGTAGGGGAGATAAAAAGCACAATACATTCTGACCTTATTTTGCATAGAAATACCTTCAAAGAATGCAAGGTTAATTCTACAATATTTTCTTTACATAAATTCTCCCATATTATTTTGTCTAAACTGTACATAATCCATTTTAAAATGGTATAATATAAGACTTTTGTTTTAATCTAATAATTTTGACAATTCCAGTAAAAGTAAATTTTATAGTATAAAATACAGGAAGATAGAGAAAAAAAATCAGATCACACCAAAGAATCTTAAGAGTCTTGAATGTCCAACCAGGCATACAATTTCATCCAATGTTTTCTTGCTTCTTCTTTAGATTTCCCAGCCATCAGCTAGGATAGAAAGTCCAGCTCTGCTGTCTCTAGAACTTTTCCCACCAAGTCCATCTCCTGAGATTTCCATCTCTGCGCCAGAAGGATCCTAGCTGCTGTGTTAAAGTATGCGAACAAATGTCTCATCTCTTTAGAATAGTCCTCAGGAAATATGTTCAATAAAAATAGTTCTGGTTTGAAATGAATCTGAGCCTTCATAATCTTGTGTAACAACCATTTTCCAATAATCTTTCACCTTTCCTTGGAGGTTTTTCAACAGAGGCTAAATGGCCATCTGACAGCAGTGAAGATCCTGTGAATTTAGGGGGAGGTGCTTGTGAGTTTCCTGCGTTGTGCAGAGGGTTGGACTAGATGACCCTATGATTCTCCATTCCAATTCTATGATTCTCTGTTATGCCCTATGGGAATTGGTCACCATGGAGAATAATGGAGTGCCCAGCAGACATTTCCCTCCCCCCCCCCCTGTTTTCTGATAACCCTAAAGTGGTGGGAGGGCCTCCAAACCGGGGAATCCCCTGCTCCCAAGTGGGGATTATTTAAAAATACACAACACACAGGTTATAGTGACCAAAATTACTAAATATACATTGTACTGGGTGTTGGCGACCCTACTCAGTTTGGTGTAGAGCCAGTTTGGTGTAGTGGTAAAGTGTGCAGACTCTTATCTGGAGGAACCGGTTTTGATTCCCCACTCCTCCACTTGCAGCTGCTGGAATGGCCTTAGGTCAGCCAGAGCTCTAATAGAGAGCCAGTTGGGTGTAGTGGTTAAGTGTGCGGACTCTTATCCGGGAGAACCAGGTTTGATTCCCCACTCCTCCACTTACAGCTGCTGGAATGGCCTAGAGAGCCAGTTTGGTGTAGCGGTTAAGTGTGCAGACTCTTATCTGGGAGAACAGGGTTTGATTCCCCACTCCTCCACTCGCAGCTGCTGGAATGGCCTTGGGTCAGCCATAGCTCTAATAGAGAGCCAGTTTGGTGTAGAGGTTAAGTGTACAGACTCTTATCTGGGAGAACCAGGTTTGATTCCCCACTCCTCCACTCTCAGCTGCTGGAATGGGTCAGCCATAGCTATCGTAGAAGTTGTCCTTGAAAGGGCAGCTTTCGTGAGAGCTCTCTCAGCCCCACCTACCTCACAGGGTGTCTGTTGTGGGGAAAGAAGTTAAAGGAGATTGCAAGCCACTCTGAGACTCTGGGCGTTTTCGCACTGACCTTAATCGGCAGCGACGTCCCTCTTCACCGCGCAGGATCTGCGCGGATTTCGCACCAATTGCTGCGGAGCACCCGGAAGAGCCGCAAAGTCCCGCGGCTTTTGCGGCGCAAATGGAAACAGCCAAAAACCAGTTTCCATTTGCGCCGCAAAAGCCGCGGGACTTTGCGGCTCTTCCAGGTGCTCCGCAGCAATTGGTGCGATCCTGTGCGGTGAAGAGGGACGTCGCTTTGAGGGGGTGAACAAACATGTGGACAAAGGAGACTCGATAGATGTTGTTTACCTTGACTTCCAGAAAGCTTTTGATAAAGTTCCTCATCAAAGGCTCCCTAGAAAGCTTGAGAGTCATGGACTAAAAGGACAGGTCCTCTTGTGGATCAAAAACTGGCTGAGTAATAGGAAGCAGAGAGTGAGTATAAATGGGCAGTCTTCGCAGTGGAGGATGGTAAGCAGTGGGGTGCCGCAGGGCTCGGTACTGGGTCCCATGCTCTTTAACTTGTTCATAAATGATTTAGAGTTGGGAGTGAGCAGTGAAGTGGCCAAGTTTGCGGATGACACTAAATTGTTCAGGGTGGTGAGAACCAGAGAGGATTGTGAGGAACTCCAAAGGGATCTGTTGAGGCTGGGTGAGTGGGCATCAACGTGGCAGATGTGGTTCAATGTGGCCAAGTGCAAAGTAATGCACATTGGGGCCAAGAATCCCAGCTACAAATACAAGTTGATGGGGTGTGAACTGGCAGAGACGGACCAAGAGAGAGATCTTGGGGTCATGGTAGATAACTCACTGAAAATGTCAAGACAGTGTGCGTTTGCAATAAAAAAGGCCAACGCCATGCTGGGAATTATTAGGAAGGAAATTGAAAACAAATCAGCCAGTATCATAATGCCCCTGTATAAATCGATGGTGCGGTCTCATTTGGAGTACTGTGTCCAGTTCTGGTCGCCACACCTCAAAAAGGATATTATAGCATTGGAGAAAGTCCAGAGAAGGGCAACTAGAATGATTAAAGGGCTGGAGCACTTTCCCTATGAAGAAAGGTTGAAACGTCGACTGCGGGGTGACATGATAGAGGTTTACAAGATAATGCATGGGATGGAGAAAGTAGAGAAAGAAGTACTTTTCTCCCTTTCTCACAATACAAGAACTCGTGGGCATTCGATGAAATTGCTGAGCAGACAGGTTAAAACGGATAAAAGGAAGTACTTCTTCACCCAAAGGGTGATTAACATGTGGAATTCACTGCCACAGGAGGTGGTGGCGGCCACAAGTATAGCCACCTTCAAGAGGGGTTTAGATAAAAATATGGAGCAGAGGTCCATCAATGGCTATTAGCCACAGTGTATGTGTGTATATAAAATTTTTGGCCACTGTGTGACACAGAGAGTTGGACTGGATGGGCCGTTGGCCTGATCCAACATGGCTTCTCTTAAGTTCTTATGTGATGCAGAGTGTTGGACTGGATGGGCCTTTGGCCTGATCCAACATGGCTTCTCTTATGTTCTTATGTCGCTGCCGATTAAGGTCAGTGCGAAAACGCCCTATGATTCAGAGATAAGGGTGGAGTATAGATCTGCAGTCTTCTTTTTCTTCTAGTCATGAAACAAAACCATGGAAAATGTAGTTTCTAAAAGGCAAAAGGAGGGAGAAAACTGGAGTGGCGATGGGTGGATACCGAAAAAAATAGGGCTTGGCCCTGAATAAATGGGGACCAGCGTGGCGTGCGTCAACCATGTACTGGCTGGGTCTATCCCTTCCATGCGCCAAAGCTCTACAGCTTCCCCTTCTGCGATCACCCCAGCGCAAACCCAAAATGCAGCCCCTCCGATAGGCTTAAAACTTGCTCGCAGCCCTTATTATCTGGAGAGGCTCCAAACCGGTTCCCGTCTATTAGAATCCATCAAGGGAGAAAAACTCTCTGGCAAGGAACTCCAAAGTCATATCATCATCCTCTTAATGGCCATCGGAGGCGTCTCCCAAAGGGGAGATGGAGAGAGATGGAATATCTTGTTAGGTCTGCCTAGGCCATAAATAATTTTTTTTTTTCTTAAGGCAGAACAGGGGCGGGGGGGGGGAGAGAACCATTTGTTGTGCTTTATTGTCTCTGGGCTCGAAAGTGACAAGACGCAAACAAAAGGAATTCGTCATGCGCTCAGTAACCAGGAGAGGGTAAGCGCTTGCGGCTCCTGAGAGCATCGGAGAGTAATGTTCTCAGGCCAAGGATTCTCTGCTATCATAAATCTACAGCCCGCCTGCTGCTTGACTGCACAATCCCATCCTTTTGGGTGGACTAGCTTGGAAAAATCCAGCAATTGGGGACCGCGGTAAAGGAAGCGAGCGGCGAACGGTAAGGATGACCGAAATGATCCTGAACTTACGAAGGAGGCCATCGTGACTCTCCCACACGCAGCCGGGGGAGATTGCTCATCTGGATCTTTGCATGAGATCACCACGAATGCCCCAAATGCTCTTGCTGGTAGGCAGCGGCCCAGAATGCAACATGGTATAGATTTAACATGCTCATGCTACTCAAATCAAAGGTTTGCTCCACTGGTTAATTTTACTATTCTGTCATTGTACCCTTTTACAGTCTCAACCCCTGCCTATCAGATAATTTTACTTCACTGTCATTGGCTCTTAATCTGTGCCATGTTGCATTCTGGGCCACGGCCTACCAGCTCTGTATGGCTTTGCTCAGCTCTGCATGGCTTTGTTCCCTGTGCCGGATTCCTCGTCTGAGGAAGTGTGCTCAAGAGCGCACGAAAGCTTACGTTCTAAATAAAAAATGGTCGGTCTTAAAGGTGCCACTTGACTCCTGCTTTGTTCAACTTTTCACTATTCTGTCATTGAACTGTTTTACATTCTCAACCCCCGCCTACCAGATCATTTTACTTCACTGTCATTGGTTCTTAAATCTGTACCATGTTGCATTCTGGGCCATGGCCTACCAGCTCTGTGTGGCTTTGCTCAGCTCTGTATGGCTTTGCTCCCTGTGCCGGATTCCTCGTCTGAGGAAGTGGGCTTAAGAGCACACGAAAGCTTCCGTTCTAAATAAAAATGGGTTGATCTTAAAGGTACACTTGACTCTTGCTTTGTTCAGCTGCTTCAGACCGACATGGCTGCCCGCTTGGATCTAGCTACGTGTGTGTATAAAGATCAGGTGACTAGAGCGGGAGTGGGAAGGAGCAAGCCTGTAGCCACAGGGGGGTCTGTGGGGGCATTATCCCCTGACTTCCAGGCAGAGCCCCCCGACTCCCTCTCTGGGAGCTTTCCTGAGCGCAGTCTCCTTTTCCTTCTTTTTGCCATGGCTGAGCTGGTGAAGCATCAGCGTTGGCAGCTAGAGCCAGGAGAGCCGAACAGGGCACTGCAGCAGCCAAAGCAACAAGTGGGGAGTAGAGAGGTGGAGGAAATTGCTGGGGAGCACCCAGGGCATCCCTTGCCTTCCCTCATCCCTTTTCTGCGGAGCTGGCTGTTGTGAGAAAAGGCCCTCCCCCTAGGGATGCCGAGTCCAATTCAAGAAATATCTGGAGACTTTGGGGTAGAGCAAGGAGACTTTGGGGTGGAGCCAGGAGACTTTGGGGGTAGAGCCAGGAGACTTTGGGGGTGGAGCTAGGAGACTTTGGGGTGGAGCCAGGAGACATTGGGGTGGAGCTAGGAGCAAGGGTGTGACAATTGAACTTCACAGGGAGTTCTGGCCATCACCTTTTCAAATGCCTTCCTTCCATAGGAAATAATGAAGGATAGGGGCACCTTCTCTTGGGGCTCATAGAATTGGACCCCCTGGTCCAATCTTTTTGAAACTTGGAGGGTAGTTTGAGGAGAGGTACTAAATGCTATGCTGAAAATTTGGCGCCTCTACCTAAAAAAAAAAACAGCTCCCCCAGAACCCCAGATACCCACAGATCAATTCTCATTATACCCTATGAGAATCAGTCCCCATTGGGAATAAGAGTTGCCAGCAGACGTTTCCCTCCTCTTCCCCCACTTTCTAAAGAACTTGAAGTGGAGGGAGGGCCTCCAAACTGGGATATCTCCTGCCCCCACCTGGGGATTGGCAACCCTGTCTCCCGCAGCCCTCTGGAAGGTGGGGATTCTTTCTCCAGCCTGACTGCTGGGGTTGCATATCCCCAGGTGGGGGCAGGGGATCCCCCAGTTTGGAAGGTCCCAGGTTCAATCCCCGTCATCTCCAACTAAAAAAGGGTCCAGGCGAATAAGTGTGAAAAACCTCAGCTTGGGACTCTGGAGAGCCGCTGCCAGTCTGAGAAGACAAGACTGACTTTGATGGACCGAGGGGGATCTGATAAGGAAGCTTCATAGGTTCATGTCCTCTGTGGTCTCATTTTTCTTTCACTTTCCCTCTCTCCTGTACAGTCCTTACACAGGTTTGGTTTCCCCCAGAGTAGCAAGCATGCCAAGAGCACAAGGCTCCTTCTCACTGGGAGTCTTGAAGCAGAGGTGGGATAAACATTTGTCAGGGATAGAATCCTAGTCTCCCAGGGTCATCTAGTCCAGCCCCCTGCACAATGCAGGAAACTCACAAACACCTCCCCCTAAATTCACAGGATCTTCATTGCTGTCAGATGGCCATCTAGCCTCTGTTGAAAAACCTCCAGGGAAAGAGAGCCCACCACCTCCCGAGGAGGAAGCCTGTTCCACTGATGTTCCTCTCAGGGGAAGGCCTTGACCTCTGTGGCCTGTTGTTGGCCTCCAGGAGGAATGGTCAGCCACTGTGTGAGAGAGGATGCTGGACTAGATGGACCACTGTTTCGATTTAGAAGGATTCTGCGTCTGTTCTTATTAAGGTAACACCTCAGCCTCTCTGCCCTGTTGTTGGCCCTCCAGGGGAACTGGTTGGTCGCTGCGTGAGACAGAACACAGAATTAGGCGGACCGTTGGTCTGATCCAGCAGGGCTCTTCGTTATGTTCTTAATTTTTTTTTTTTACTTCTGTTCATTTTTTGCACATTGGGAGGTCATTTTTCAATGAGCTCTTTGGGAGCGGTTCATGCCAGTTCTCCGGTTACATTTCGCATGTCCTCAGCGCGCAGCGCAGCGGTGGCGGCGGTGGAAATCGCATCAAGCTGCAGCCAATTTATCGTGACCCCCTTGGGGTTTTCAAGGCAAGAGATGTTCAGAAGGTGGTTTGCAATCGCCTGCATTGTGACCTTGGACTTCCGGGGTGGTCTCTAAACCAAACACCAAGCAGGCCTGAACCTGCTTAGCTTCCAAGATTTGACAAGATCAGGCTAGTCCGGGACATCCAGTGTGTTCATGCAGTGCAACACATTCTACAATACTTGAGCTATGTCCATTTAGGGCTGTCAAGCTCCTGCTGCTGTGGATTCTGACCCCCAAAGGGCCACATCGTCACGCCACATGCCCTGTGCGATGGCATCACCTGGAAGTGATGTCACTGCACCAGGCACGTTGCACCATCTCGCTTTGGGATTGGCTGTAAAACTTTATGGTACCATAGAGTTTTTATCATGAATCCTAGAGTGCTGTACCAGGGACACTCTAGGATCCATGATAAAAATCTATGGTACCATAGAGTTTTTTCCCCCCTGCAAATCCTAGAGTGTCTCCTGTGTGATGATGCAACTTCTGGCAGAGGGACTTGACAACCCTTTGCACATGGCATAGCTGGATGGGATCCCTGGTGGGCCCCCTCCCAGAGTTGCAAACTTTCCTGCTATAACACTGAAAAACGGAGGGGGGAAAGGCAGCATCCCTAGCATGAACCGGTTTTGTCCGCGTGGTGCTCTAGGATTGGTACATTGTATGGCAACACAATGACCTCACTTCTTGGTCCATGCCAGAAGTGATGTCATGTCATCAGAGCAATGCCTGTTTGTGTGTCCCTGCCCCTACCTCTCCAAACTGTCCATGCCACTGCCAAGAAGAAGAAGAAGAAGATATTGGATTTATATCTGCTCTCCACTCCGAAGAGTCTCAGAGCGGCTTACCTTCCTCCCCCACAACAGACACCCTGTGAGTGTAGTGTGGGGCTAGAGAGGGCTCTCACAGCAGCTGCCCTTTCACGGACAGCTCTGCCAGAGCTATGGCTGACCCAGGCCATTCCAGCAACTGCAAGTGGAGGAGTGGGGAATCAAACCCGGTTCTCCCAGATAACAGTCCGCGCACTTAACCATTACACCAAACTGACTCTCTATTAGAGCTATGGCTGACCCAATGCCATTCCAGCAGCTGCAAGTGGAGGAGTGGGGAATCAAACCCCAGTTCTCCCAGATAAGAGTCCGCACACTTCACCACTATGGCTGACCCAAGGCCATTCTAGCAGCTGCAAGTGGAGGAGTGGGGAATCATACGCCAGTTCTCCCAGATAAGAGTCCGCTCACTTAACCACTATGGCTGACCCAAGGCCATTCCAGCAGCTGCAAGTGAGGAGTGAGGCATCAAACCCGGTTCTCCCAGATAAGAGTCCGCACACTTAGCCACTATACCAAACTGCCACACAGCTGCACAAATAGGGAGTGAGCAAATCGTAGCTGATAGCTGTGATGAGACAAAGGCCGGGCTTTTTTAATCAGGAATGCAGTTCCAGCTGGTTTGGCATCAGGAGGTGTGGCCTAATATGCAAACGAGTCCCTGCTGGTCTTTCCCTACCAAAAAAGCCCTGGGCAAATGTATATTTATCAGATGGCATGGGTGATAGCAAGCAAGACATGAGGCTATCAGGATGAAACCGACTGAGAGGCTAGGGATGAGGGAATATGTCACCTACAAGCAAGGCTTTTTTTGTAGCAGGAACTCCTTTGCATCTTAGGCCACACACCCCTGATGTAGCCAATCCTCCCAAGAGCTTGCAGGGCTCTTTTTACAGGGCCTGTTGTAAGCTCCAGGAGGATTGGCTACATCGGGGGGGGGGGGTGGCTTAATATGCAAAGGAGCTTCTGCTAGAATTCCACCCCTGGGTCACATGCCCCTGATGTAGCCAATCCTCCAAGAGCTTACAGGGCTTTTCTTACAGGGCCTACTATAAGCTCCAGGAGATTGGCTACATCACCTTTAAGACCGACAAGTGCTTAAGCTTTTAAAAGGTCAAGGTAGTCCCCTGCGCAAGCACCCAGTCGTTTCCGACTCTGGGGTGACATTGCTTTCACAACGTTTTCACGGCAGGCTTTTTACGGGGTGGTTTGCCATTGCCTTCCCCGGTCATCTACACTTTCCCCCCCAGCAAGTTGGGTACTCATTTGACCGACCTCGGAAGGATGGAAGGCTGAGTCAACCTGGAGCCGGCTACCTGAACCCAGCTTCGGCTGAGATAGAACTCAGGTCGTGAGCAGAGAGTTCACACCACAGTACTGCAGTACTGCTGCTTTACCATGTGCACCACGGAGCCGCAAGGAAAGGTCCCCTGTACAAGCACCAGTCATTTCCAACTCTGGGGTGACGTCGCTTTCACACCGTTTTCATGGCAGACTTTTTACGGGGTGGTTTGTCATTGCCTTCCCCAGTCCTCTACACTCCCCCCCCCCCCAGCAAGCTGGGTCCTCATTTTACCGATCTTGTAAGGATGGAAGGCTGAGTCAACCTGGAGTTGGCTACCTGAACCCAGCTTCCACTGGGATCGGACTCAGGCCGCGAGCAGAGGGCTCCGACTGCAGTACTGCAGCTTGACCACTCTGCGCCACGGGGCTCTTGCTTATGTTTTCAGCATGTTTTATTTTAAGGTTTTTTTTAAAAAAATCTTTGTGCTTGTCTGTGTCCTTTATAAAGTTAATATCTCTGCTACCTGGCCTTACCTTTCATGACGCACATGGCCCGGCCTGGCAAGGTCTTATTTATGTCAAATCCGGCCCTCATCTGTTTATGTGAGTTCAGCCCACCTGCTCTAGACACCAACAGCCATTCTTTTTCAGCCCAATTGTCCTTTTCCCCTGATTGAGCCAGGGGAGTTGCTCGCCAAGCTCAGGGCTCATGGGGCCTGCCCACCAGTCACAAAATGTTCTCTCTTTCAGTTCTATTTATATTTGTGTCTGTCTTTATCAGCCATTTCATTTCTCCACTTTTGGCAGCAGGTCTGATTGTCTTTTATCTGCTGGCAGTGTTGGGAGGGGGGAATCAAAAACAGGTATGAAATGTCCCTCCAGCAACTCTGGACTGGAGAAGAAGAAGAAGACATTGGATTTATATTCCGCTCTCCACCCTGAATATGAGTGGCTCACAATCTCCTTTATCTTCCTCCCGCACAACTTGTGAGGTAGGTGGGGCTGAGAGAACTCTCACAGAAGCTTCCATTTCAAGGACAACCTCTGCCAGAGCTATAGATGACCCAAGGCCATGCTAGCAGCTGCAAGTGGAGGAGTGGGGAATCAAACCCGGTTCTCCCAGATAACAGTCCACGCACTTAACCACTACACCAAACTGGCTCTCTATTAGAGCTATGGCTGACCCAAGGCCATTCCAGCAGCTGCAAGTGGAGGAGTGGAGAATCAAACCCGGTTCTCCCAGATAAGAGTCTGCGCACTTAACCACTACACTAAATTGGCTCTCTGTTAGAGCTGTGGCTGACCCAAGGCCATTCCAGCAGCTGCAAGTGGAGGAGTGGGAAATCAAACCTGGTTCTCCCAGATAAGGGTCCATACACTTAATCACTACACCAAACTGGCTCTCTATTAGAGCTGTGGCTGACCCGAGGCCATTCCAGCAGCTGCAAGTGGAGGAGTGGGGAATCAAACCTGGTTCTCCCAGATAAGAGTCCGCGCACTTAACCACTACACCAAAACTGGCTCTCTATTAGAGCTATGGCTGACCCAAGGCCATTCCAGCAGGTGCAAGTGGAGGAATGGGGAATCAAACCCAGTTCTCCCAGATCAGAGTCTGCACACTTAACCACTATGGCTGACCCAAGGCCATGCTAGCAGGTGCAAGTGGAGGAGTGGGGAATCAAACCCGTTCTCCCAGATCAGAGTCCGTACACTTAACCACTACACCAAACAGACAGAGAGAGTGCAGGCAGAGCGCCCACCGGTGTACCACCTTCTAACTCTGCTTCAGAGGAGAATCACCGGGAGAGCTGCCAGGATAGCACACTAACACTTTCACAGGGATAGATCCAAATGGGTCTGGTGAGAAATCCCTGACTCCAATAAAAATACCCATCATTACTTACGCCTCTAAGCAGTGCAAGAGGTCTATTCCTAACGCCGTCTCCAGGCTATGAGCCGGTTTTGGTCTCTTCTCTGTCTGCTCTCTCCAGTCCGCCTGTCCATTTGCACCTGCCCTGATCTGTCAAGACTTTATTCCCGGTCCTAAATCCGATGTGATTCAATTAAGCATGCCGTCCAGATAACAATACATCACCTTTTTGTGACACTCACATTGTTCACAGAGCTTTTTAGATAATGACGACAGCCTGCAGGATAGGGGGATGATTCCTGTATTGCAGGTGGGGTGGAGTTCAGGTTATTGAAGTAATTGGTAGGTGAGTTGTGGGCAGGAATGGGGGGGGGGGCAGCATTGCCAGCTGCAATACTACATCGCCTCCAGTAAAAAAAGGAAGTGATATAGGGTGATTCTAGGAATAGCCAGAGTTTTCAGCGATTCCTCGAGCAATAGGAAAGACATAGGGTCACTTCTATTTTTAACCAGAAATGACGTCGAGTAGCATATGGTGTTTTGTTGGTTTGATTTCTCCCAGCGAGGGACTGGATCCCGAGGTCTGAGGCAAGAAAGAAATTCACCTGGGCCCCACAGAGAGTGTCTGCATGAGCTTTGTCCCGGTGACCACCTAGAATGCAGTTTGCTCTTTACGTCGCTCTGCAAAATTGAAACCAGAGCACCACTGTGTCCTCTATGTCAAACGTCATGAGCGGCTAGCCAAGATACGGATTAGTACAAATCCAAATTTGTGGCTGTCTGGTTCCCATTTGGGGAATATTTAGCAACCAAAGCGGAACACAGAAGCCTCTTAGAAGCTATTAAGCTATATATTGATCAGTGATGTTAGTATTTTTCCTTCCTTCCTTCCTTCCTTCCTTCCTTCCTTCCTTCCTTCCTTCCTTCCTTCCTTCCTTCCTTCCTTCCTTTCCTTCCTTCCTTCCTCCTCCCTCCCTCCCTCCCTCCCTCTTTCTTTCTTTCTTTCTTTCTTTCTTTCTTTCTTTCTTTCTTTCTTTCTTTCTTTCTTTCTTTCTTTCTTTCTTTTCTTCTTTCTTTCTTCTCTCTCTCTCTCTCTCTTTCTTTCTTTCTTTTCTTTCTTTCTTTCTTCCTTCCTTCCTTCCTTCCTTTCCCTTCCTCTTTCTTCCTTCCTCCCTCCCTCCCTCCCTCGCTTTCTTTCTTTCTTTCTTTCTTTCTTTCTTTCTTTCTTTCTTTCTTTCTTTCTTTCTTTCTTTCTTTCTTTCTTTCTTTCTTTCTTTCTTTCTTTCTTCTTTCTTTCTTTCTTTCTTTCTCCCTTCCTTCCTCCCTCCCTCCCTTCCTCCCTCCCTCCCTCCCTCCCTCCCTTCCTTCCTTCCTTCCTTCCTTCCTTCCTTCCTTCCTTCCTTCCTTCCTCCTTCCTTCCTTCCTTCCTTCCTTCCTTCCTTCCTTCCTTCCTCTGTTTTTATCATGTTTTGCTTTTGTTTATGTGATCTTCTGATGAGACTGATGAGAACAACCTAACTCAACTTTTTATTTTTGTTTAAATGCTACATGTTTGCCACATTTCTTATAATCACTATACGTTAATGATATCTGTGTGTTTGCCCTTCATAAAGTAAGGACCTGTAAGACGGAGCTCTTCCGCCAGCTTTTTAATTGATCCAGCGGGCGTCCCCTGAAGTCATCGCTTCCCCCAGCGCCTTATCAGCACTTTATCACCGCCTTCCCATCTAGGTGCTTGAGTTATGATGGATACTATTTTACTAATTCTGGGATTCTGTAATTCTACAGATTTTGTAATTATGGTATTTTCTCGTCTATATGTGGTTTGTTTAATGTTTTTGTAAGGTTTTTAAATATTGTTTTTTTCAGAAACAAATCCTTTATTTAACAATTTCATATACAAAAAAGCAATAACAAACAAACAAACAAACAAACTATATATAGATCATACATACCATGCTCAAACCACCACCCACCCTTCCACCCAAGGATCTTAAGGGGCTTTACCATAACACAAATCCGGTTTTCTCATAATAAATCCCATGCTTTTTATCCATATATAAAAATAGTCCCAGGTCTTCCTACAGTCTTGTAGATTGCCTCCTCTTAACCTTACAGTTAGTGTGCCCATCTCAGCTGCCTGCAATAATTTCTGTAAAAATTCCTCTCTGTCTGGTAATTTAGAGACTTTCCTATATTTCGCGTACAGAATTCTTGCAACCGTTATTATATGCAACAATAATTTTTTTTTCTTGTCTGGATAGACTTCCTTTAAATATTGTAAGCCACCTAGAGCCCACTTGTGGGATAGGGCCAGGTATGAATCGAAAAATTAAATTAAAATTACATTAAAGTTGGAGTAAGGAGGGACTGAGTGGTTGGGACCCATTTTATAGAGGATTCCAAATAGGTCTGCACAGAAAAGGTCTTAAGTGATTCTTTTAAATGGATTTCTCCCCATTCCCCCGTGATTGTGCCCTGTGGCACAACTGCAATGGCAATGCTGGGTATATATTTCTTCTTTCAAATACACACACATATATATTTAAACAAGCACCTCTACTGCTCCATCGCTTCCATCAAAGGTGACGTATGTTAAGCGTTAGCCAATTATTGAAAAGAGAAACGGCTGGATCAGACCAGTGAGGGTTCATCTTGTCCAGCCTCCTGTCTCACACAGTGGCCAGCAAGTTCCTTTGGAGGGCCAACAACAGGGCAGAGAGGCCGAGGCCTTCCCCTGAGAAGAACATCAGAAGAGCCCTGCTGGATCAGACCAGGAAGGGTCCATCTAGTCCAGCCTCCTGTCTCACAAAGTGGCCAACTAGTTCCTCTGGAGGGCCAGCAACAGAGCAGAGAGGCTGAGGTCTTCCCTTGAGAAGGACATCAGAAGAGCCCTGTTGGATCAGACCAGGAAGGGTCCATCTAATCCAGCCTCCTGTCTCGCACAGTGGCCAACTAGTTCCTCTGGAGGGCCAGCAACAAAGCAGAGAGGCTGAGGTCTTCCCTTGAGAAGGACATCAGAAGAGCCCTGCTAGATCAGACCAGTGAGGGTCCATCTAGTCCAGCATCTTGTGTCACACAGTGGCCTACCAATTCCTCTGGACGGCCAGCAACAGGACAGCAGGCTGAGGACTTCCTTTGATGAGGCCTCCTGGTTCTGTGATTTAAAGATTGACCGCCTCTGAACATGGAGGTTCTTTTTAGTCGCCACGGCTAGTTGCCACGGTCTCCAGCTCCCACCAGGAGTTTGGCTGCATTAGATCCTTGTGTCTCTTTTGGCCTCCTTGGGGAAAATGGGCTCACGTTTGCCCGCTCTGAGTTGGAAAATACCTCTATATTTAAGGTGTGGAGTCTGAGGAGCGTGGGGTTTGGGGAGGGGAGAGACTTCAATGGGATATAGCACCATAAAGTCAACCTTCCAAAGCACCCATTTTCTCCAGGTGAACTTATCTCTATCTGGAGATCAGTTGCATTAGCAGGAGATCTCCAGCCACTGCCTGGAAGTTGGACAACCTTATATGGGCTGCTGTCTGATCCTTTCTAGGGGAGGGATGGTGGCTCAGTGGTAGAGCATCTGCTTGGGAAGTAGAAGGTCCCACGTTTAATTCCCGGCATCTCCACCTAAAAAAGGTCCAGGCAAGTAGCTGTGAAAAACCTCAGCTTGAGACCCTGGAGAGCTGCTGCCAGTCTGAGTAGACAATACTGACTTTAGGGAGGGACAGTGGCTCAGTGGTAGAGCATCTGCTTGGTAAGCAGAAGGTCCCAGGTTCAATCCCCGGCATCTCCAACTAAAAAGGGTCCAGGCAAATAGACATGAAAAACCTCAGCTTGAGACCCTGGAGAGCCGCTGCCAGTCTGAGTAGACAATACTGACTTTGATGGACTGAGGGTCTGATTCAGTATAAGGCAGCTTCATATGTTCATATGTTCATTTCTCCAGAGCTGCTCTCTCCTCTCCCCCCCCCCCCTTCTGTCTGCTCACTCCCCTGGCCTCCAGATTAAAACAATATATGACCCAACCTCGCCCGCTGCTTATTGACGCTGGTAATTACATAAGAATTAAAGAGTCTTGTGTGTCTTGGAGCCGCCTCAAACGCCTGTGGTATTCCCACACAAGCACACCAGAGCTGTGGGGTCTCTTCGGCTTTCTGACGCGAGGTGGCTGCCAGCCTGTGATTTCCTATTAACGTGACACAATTATGAGCCACTTACTAAATGCTTCCTGTCGCTTCGGCTGAGCCAGGAGAGGGCCTGTTTCTGGATAATGGTGAACGCCACAGGCCAACGCACCCTGAGGAAGGGGCAGTGGGCAGATGGACCCCGCTGTTCCCTCAGCGAGATGGATCTGACGTCGCGTCACCCCTCGGCAGCGTGTGGAGTAGCAGACGGGAGGGTGATGTCACTCGAATCCAACTGGGCATCTGTCATAACAAGACTCGCGAACCTGGTGCCCACCAGCCATGCTGCGGGGAAACTCCTCCTGGGATCCGCGCCAAGGACTGAACTAGTGAGACTTAACCTCGCCACAACTCTATGGCTTCTTGCAGTCCCACAAGAACTTTCAGCCCCCAAATTGTCATTTAAAAAGCTAAATCTGCTATTTTTTTTAAAAAAAAAAATTAAAAATCTCCACGGCTTTTGAAAAAAGGAGATTTAGCAACTGTAGGAATACCGTGTGGGATTCCTCCAGAATTACAGCTTCTCTCTGGACTACTGGAGAATATGGCTGCTTTGGAGGGCGGACTCTACCGCTTTGTATCGGACTGAAGTCCCTGTACTCCCCAGGATCCATCCTCGGTTCTCTGGAAGTTTGCCAACCTGGACCTGGTTGGAAAACTTTTGGAGATCTGGGGATGGATCCTCAGCTTTTGGAAAACAAGACTCGTCTAGCAACTGGACGTGGGAGCACAGACTCCTCTGATCGGACAATGCAGGATGGCTGGGTACGACCTCCTCACAGCTGGAGTTGTGTTTCCTCATCAGGATTTTTAGCCTCAACCACCCCTTCGGTCGGGGAGATTTCCTGCCCCACCTCCTGTTCCCTGTTGTCACTTGACGTGGTGGTAGGAGACAAAACATTTTTAAAATGGCTGTTGGGTGTGATGTCATTTCCAGGAAGCCCATAATTAATGCTACACCTCTCTGGGAATCATCAGAAACTCTAAGGTGAATCTTAGAGAGGTGCAAAATCACTTCTGGGTTTTCATCACAAATGACGTCACACTGTCACTAAAAGCAGTTGGCCACCCTGACAGTCACACTAAGCATGCTCCTCCCCTCCACACACGAGGGATGCCAATTGCCAGGTAGGGCCTTGAGATGTCCCAGAATTACAACTGATCTCCAGACTATAGAGATCTTTTCCCCTGAACATAAGAGAAGCCCTGTTGGATCAGGCCAATGGCCCTTCCAATCCAACACTCTGTGTCACATAAGAACATAAGAGAAGCCATGTTGGATCAGGCCAGTGGCCCCTACAGTCCAATACTCTGTGTCATATAAGAACATAAGAGAAGCCATGCTGGATCAGGCCAGTGGTCCATCCAATCCAACACTCTGTGTCACATAAGAATATCAGAGAAGCCCTGTTGGATCAGGCCAGTGGCCCATCCAGTCCAACACTCTGTGTCACATAAGAACATAAGAGAAGCCCTGTTGGATCAGGCCAATGGCCCATCCAGTCCAACACTCTGTGTCACATAAGAACATAGGAGAAGTCATGTTGGATCAGGCCAATGGCCCATCCAATCCAACACTCTGTGTCACGTAAGAACATAAGAGAAGCCCTGTTGGATCAGGCCAGTGGCCCCTCCAGTCCAACACTCTGTGTCACATAAGAATATCAGAGAAGCCATGTTGGATCAAGCCAATGGCCCCTCCAGTCCAACACTCTGTGTCATATAAGAACATAAGAGAAGCCATGTTGGATCAGGCCAGTGGTCCATCCAATCCAACACTCTATGTCACATAAGAACATAAGAGAAGCCATGTTGGATCAGGCCAGTGGTCCATCCAATCCAACACTCTATGTCACATAAGAACATAAGAGAAGCCATGTTGGATCAGGCCAATGGCCCCTCCCGTCCAACACTCTGTGTCACATAAGAACATAAGAGAAGCCATGTTGGATCAGGCCAATGGCCCCTCCAGTCCAACACTCTATGTCACATAAGAACATAAGAGAAGTCATGTTGGATCAGACCAATGGCCCATCCAATCCAACACTCTGTGTCACATAAGAACAGATGAGAAGCCATGTTGGATCAGGCCAATGGCCCATCCAGTCCAACACTCTGTGTCACATAAGAACATAAGAGAAGCCATTTTGGATCAGGCCAATGGCCCATCCAGTCCAACACTCTGTGTCGCACAGTGGCCAATATGTGTGCTTGTGTGTGTATACACACATATATATATGAAGAAGAAAATGAAGAAAATGGCTGCATCGGAGGGCTGACCCAATGGCTTTTACCCACTGATATCCCTCCCCTCCCCAAACCTTCCCTGGGCTCCACCCCTGAAATCTCCAGGAATCATCCCAAGAAGAGTTAGAAGCTCTTTTACAGACACATGGGCTTCTAGAGAACCAGTGAACGCTGTCCAATGAGAGCCTTCAAATCTAGTCACTAAGTGAACAGGAGATAGATCTGAGTAGGCAGCCGTGTTGGTCTGAAGGAGTAGAACAAAATAGGAGTCAATTGCACCTTTAAGACCAACTTAGTTTTATTTAGAACGTAAGCTTTCGTGTGCTCTAAGCACACTTCATCAGGCGAGGAATCCGGCACAGTGAGCAGAGCCACGCATAGCTGGTGGGCAATGGCTCAGAATGTAAAATGGTACAAAGATAAGATCCAATGGCAGAATAGTGAAATTAACAAATTGAGCAAACCTTTGATCTGAGGAGGTCAATGAGAATCAAGGTGAGGAAGGTAGGGGTGCCAATCGCCAGGTGGGACATGGGGATCCTCTGGAATTTCATCTTATATCCAGATGACAGAGGTCAGTTCCCCTGGAGATAATGGATGATTCAAAAGGTGGAGGGAGGAACGGTGGCTCAGTGGTAGAGCATCTGCTTGGGAAGCAGAAGGTCCCAGGTTCAATCCCCGGCAACTCCAACAAAAAAGAGTCCAGGCAAATAGGCCTGAAAAACCTCAGCCTGAGACTCTGGAGAGATGCTGCCAGTCTGAGTAGACAATACTGACTCTGATGGATGGAGGGTCTGATTCAGTATAAGGCAGCTTCATATGTGGACATTATGGCCGGTTTTTTTACACCTGCGGCTTTTGCGTCGCAGATGTAAACCGCTAAAACCCAGTTTACATCCGCGACGCAAAAGCTGCGGCTCTTCCTGGTTGTGCACAGCAGTTGGTGGGAAATCCGCACAGACGCTGTGCGGTGAAGAGGGACGTCGCTCCGGAGTAAGGTCAGTGAGAAAACGGCCTAGACATTGTACTCTACTGTACCTTACCCTACTGAGGTCCCTGCCCTCCACAGGTTCCATCTCCAAATCTCCAGGAGTTTCCCAAACTGGATTTGGCAACCCTGCCCCCCCATTCTCCACTGGTGGCTGGGGGAGCTGGCAACCCCATATAGTGGCCAGGAGAAAAAAAATAACCAGGATTGTCTCCTTTAAATAGACTGAATAGAAAGCTGTGAATGTGGGACCTTCCTGCAGCAGGCTGATTCCTTCCCAGCTTTGCAATAATCCTCCACCTCAGACCTGGCTGAGAGCTCTGAATTTCAATTGTTTTTCCAAGCCAGCCTCTGGGGGCTTCTTTGCCAGTGTCCCCGTCTCTGGCGAAGGGTTTGTGGCAGCAGTGGGAGAAACCCAGCCTGATCCCGTCAGCTGAACTTTTGCTGTTTTGTGTCTGGGGAGGAGAGGGATTTCTTTCCTTCCCTTTTTTCTTTTTTTTTTAATGAATTGTATCAGGTTCCAAATTAAACACTTGGAAGGGCTCCAGCTCTATTACGAGCCCATCTGAAACACGCCGAGCGACGGAGCAACGGCGAGAGGGAGAGGGAGAAACAGGTAGGATATTTTTAGTTTGAAGGTTGGGGGCGATGCGACGTGGGGGATCTGCGAAAGGGTGAGAGCGGTGTCGGAAGACAGCTCACAATTGCCGCTACGATTGCAAACGGCAATTTGGGAATCACGCTTTGCAACAGGAATTATTTCACAGAATGTTTCTTTGGGGGTTTTTTACTGCTGCAGATATTTAACGTCTGTTATCTTCTAGGAATGCCAGCCTCCAGGTGGGACCTGGGGAACTTCTTCACCCAAAGGGTGATTAACATGTGGAATTCACAGCCACAGGAGGTGGTGGCGGCTACAAGCATAGCCAGCTTCAAGAGGGGGTTAGATAAAAATATGGAGCAGAGGTTCATCAGTGGCTATTAGCCACAGTGTGTGTGTGTGTGTGTGTGAGTATTTTGGCCACTGTGTGAAACAGAGTGTTGGACTGGATGGGCCATTGGCCTGATCCAACATGGCTTCTCTTATGTTCTTATTTGACACAGAGTGTTGGACTGGATGGGCCACTGGCCTGATCCAACATGGCCTCTCTTATGTTCTTATGTGACTCAGAGTGTTGGACTGGAGGGGCCATTGGCCTGATCCAACATGGCATCTCTTACGTTCTTCTGTGACAAAGAGTGTTGGACTGGAGGGGCCATTGGCCTGATCCAACATGGCTTCTGTTATGTTCTTCTGTGACAAAGAGTGTTGGACTGGATGGGCCATTGGCCTGATCCAACATGGCCTCTTTTATGTTCGTATGTGACACAGAGTGCTGGACTGGAGGGGCCATTGGCCTGATCCAACCTGGCTTCTCTTATGTTTTTATGTTCTTATGAACCCCCAGAATCACAGCTCCTCTCCAGACTACAGAGATCAGTTCCCTTGGAGAAAATGAATGCTTCTCAGGGTGGACTCTATGGCGGTGTGCCCCATTAAGGCCCCTGGACCCTCCAGGCTCCATCCCCAAATATCCAGGAATTTCTCAACCTGGATATGGCAACCTTACCTTACCTTCCTCCACTGACTGCCAGGGGAGCCCTAGCAGCTTTAGATATCTTTGTAATTCTTGCATCTGGAGTTTCCACCCTTCAAGTAGTGGCTGGAGAACTCCTGGGATTACAACTGATTTCCAGGTAACAGAGCAAGGCTACCAAGTTCCCACCGGGGGCGGGTGTCCCACCTCAGGACTTGGCCAAGGGGGGGGGTCGGCTCACCAGTGGTCTCCCCCCCAGCCGGGTTGCTCCCCCTACAGCCATCCCTCTGGCCGGGCCCCACGCCGACCACGCCACGAGCCAGGGCGGCACCCCCTCTCACCCCAACATGCTCCAAGGAGCCCAGAGAGCCGGTTGGTGGCTGCACCAGACTCTGCGACCGCCCGACGTGGGAACAGCTGGCAGGCCGCCAGAGAAGAGGAGCCAGCCTACAATGAGTCGCCAAGGTTTGCCCCGAACCTTACAGCCTTGCCCAGCTTTTGAGGAGGGGCGGGGCCATCCCAGGGAGAGAGTGGGGAGAAAGGGGCGTGGCACAAAGGGGAATAAAAGGAAGCAAGTCTGAGAGGTCAAGGAGGAGAGAGGAGAATGTGATGGGGAGGCTGCCCAGCACAGAGAGAGAGATTAAGGGAGCCTACAATGTTGAGCCGGGGAAAAAAATGTCAAAAGGGTGAAGCAACCCGACCTCCCCCCATTCTGAGATCTCCACAGCTGGCAACGAGGTCCGCTGGGAGGGCTGGCCACCAAGGGACCCTCTCAAGCGGCAGCAGGGGTGTGACAACGGGGGATTCCCCACTTTGGCAGGCCCCAACCTGCCAGCAGGGAGGAAGCTACTGGGGGAATCCCCATCCCCAAAAGAGTCCCAGTGCCACACAACATGAGCGGTGCCCAGAAATGAAGTATAGCGCTGGAAAGATCTCATGGGGTCACTCTAGGAATTTGCGGGAAACTCTATGGTTTTGAGTGGGAACGCTCTAGCAATTTGGGCGGGGATTCTATGGTACCATAGAGTTTCCCCCCAAATTGCTAGAGTGTCCCCACATGAAGCCATAGAGTTTCCTGCAAATTCCTAGATCATCCTCTGCGCGATGTGCCCAATGTGATACGTCAATTCCGGGCAACATTATCGTGCTGGGTGCGCTGTGCATGCGGAGAAGAAGTCCCCTGCCAGCAGCTGTGGGGGACTCAGCAACTCTGCAATAGAGATCAGTTCGCCTGGAGAAAATGGCTGCATTGAAGGAGAAGAGTCTATGGCAGGGGTGGCCAACGGTAGATCTCCAGATGTTTTTTGCCTACAACTCCCATCAGCCCCAGCCATTGGCCATGCTGGCTGAGGCTGATGGGAGTTGTAGGCAAAAAACATCTGGAGAGCTACCGTTGGCAACCCCTGTCCTCTTCCACCTGTTTAGGCCTCCCTTGCTGTGATGCTATCTCATTATCGCTATCCTACTATTGCAGTGTAGTGAATGCCGCGTGGTCACTGTCTGGCTATGCCTGGCAGATGGTCACTGCAATGGCCTCTCCTGCATTACTGCATCCGTAGCAACACCTTCTCGCTGGTCCCCCCCGTTTTCACAGAGTTTGCTACATCATGGTGCGACCGAATTGTCCGGCGGTATAACCAGATGGGCAGGCTGGGCCCACCAACCTTGCCAGCCTAAGAGAAGGAAAACTCTAACATCAAACCCGGGCAGATAGAGCTCGTTAATGTAACACCTACCACCTGGAGGACTCGCTGCCGGCGTCCCGGCTTACTGGGCCATGGCAGATGACCCCCAGGTGAAAGGGTGGAGCCAGTACCGCGCATACTGGGCTTCACCTAAAAAATTCCTCTGCGCAGGCCTGAAGGGCATATCCACAATGCATCAAGTCCTGCAGCGATGGGCAAGGGGTGAAACGGCAGGTGGAAGGTGCCACTGGAAGCCGCAGTCCCGATCCTGCATGTAGGCGGTTCAGGGTATTGGTCGCCTGATGCTAACCTGGAGACGAAAGCATTTTTCGGCAGCACCCTGAACGACCAAGCAGCCTTATCTAGGGACAGCACTGCTTGCTCCACACGGAGAGGGGCCTAGAAAAGGTGGCCTAAACAAAGCTCGTCTCCTCCACCCCAGTTGGCTAGCCGCAGTCAACGGGCATCCTTACTTGCGGTCAAAAAATAACAACAAAGAAAAGGCATGCACCTGCCTCACAAAGTGTGCAAAGACTAAAGCTTGCGTGTTGGAACATCAGAACCATGCTTGACACAGTAGACAGTGGTCACCCTGAACGACGTTCTGCTCTAGTTGCCCACGAACTTCTCAGGTTGAATATCGACATAGCAGCTCTCAGTGAGGTCCGTTTCCCTGAGGAAGGTAGTCTTCAAGAACACGGTGCTGGCTATACCCTCTACTGGTCAGGTAAGTCAAAGGCTGAGAGCCGCCTTTCTGGAGTTGGCTTCATGGTCAGGAACTCCATTGCCTCCAAACTCGAAAACCTGCCAACAGGTCACTCAGATCGCATCATGTCCATGCGCCTCCCACTTCAAAACAAGCAGCATGCAACACTCTTCAGTGTGTATGCCCCAACCCTTCAAGCAGATCCTGCAGAAAAGAACAAGTTCTATGCTGATCTACACAACCTCGTACGGAAGACCCCTACAGAGGACAAGGTGATCATCTTTGGCGACTTCAATGCCAGAGTAGGTAAAGACTCGGAAGCCTGGAAAGGAGTACTTGGCAAACACGGCATTGGCAACTGCAATGACAACGGGCGCCTCCTGCTAGAATTCTGCATGGAGCACCAGCTCACCATCACCAACACTATCTTCCAGCAGAAGAACAGTCTGAAGACAACCTGGATGCACCCACGGTCCAAGCACTGGCACCTTATCGACTACATTCTGGTGCGCCAGAGAGACCTTCAAGATGTCTTACACACCCGAGTAATGCCCAGTGCAGAATGTCATACGGATCATCATCTTGTACGCTGCAATGTCCGTCTTCACTTTAAACCCACACCCAGGAGAGGAGGTATCCCTCGGAGGAAGTTTCAGGTTGGCAGTCTCCAGTCAGCCGAAGTTAAAGCTGCCTTCCAGGCAAAACTCCAGTCAAGAATTGAGGACCCCAGTTGCCCCACAGACCCTTCTCCAGAAGCACTCTGGGAACACCTAAAAACTACCGACCTGCAGATCTCTGAAGAAGTCCTCGGGTTCTCCACAAGGAAGAACAAGGACTGGTTTGATGAGAACAATCAAGAGATCCAAGATTTACTGGCGAAAAAGAGATCTGCCTACCAAGCACATCTTGCTCAGCCCTCCTGTCCTGGGAAAAAAGCAACCTTTCACGCTGTATGTAGCAACCTCCAGTGCAAGCTTCGAGACATTCAGAACGAGTGGTGGACCAAGCTTGCTGAGAGAACCCAGCTGTGTGCAGACACTGGTGATTTAAGAGGGTTCTACGAAGCCCTGAAGGCAGTATATGGTCCATCATATCAGACTCAGAGTCCCTTGCGTAGTGCAGACGGCCAAGTGCTCCTCACAGACAAGGCATCCATATTGAACCGGTGGTCGGAATATTTTCAGGTTCTCTTCAGTGCCAACCGCGTAGTTCAAGATTCAGCAATTCACCTCACCCCACTTCAACCGGTGAAAACAGAGTTGGATGAGATCCCCACTCTAGAAGAGACTGTTAAAGCCATCAAGCAGCTGAAAAGTGGCAAGGCAGCAGGAGTTGATGGAATTCCACCAGAGATCTGGAAGCACAGGGGCACAGTACTACATAGCTCACTTCACAAAGTACTTGTCACCTGCTGGGAACAAGGCAAATTACCACAGGACTTTCGTGATGCAATCATCATCACCCTATACAAGAACAAAGGGGAAAAATCAGACTGCTCCAACTACCGGGGGATAACCCTGCTCTCCATCGCAGGCAAAATCCTTGCCAGAATACTCCTGAACAGACTGGTGCCCGCCATTGCAGAAGAACTCCTCCCAGAGAGCCAGTGCAGCTTCAGAGCTAACAGGAGCACCACCGATATGGTATTTGTTCTCAGGCAGCTCCAAGAGAAATGCAGGGAACAGAACAAGGCTCTGTATGTGACTTTTTCGACCTTACCAAAGCTTTCGATACCGTTAGCAGGAAAGGCCTGTGGCAAATCTTGGAATGTTTAGGATGTCCCCCAAAGTTCCTCAGCATGATCATCCAGCTACACGAAGACCAGCGAGGCCAAGTCAGACACTGCAACGACCTCTCGGAGACCTTCCCAATAGGCACAGGTGTAAAGCAAGGCTGCGTTCTCGCGCCAACTCTCTTTACGATCTTCTTTAGCATGATGCTTCAAAGAGCCGCAGTAGATCTAGATGATGACGATGGTGTCTACATCCGCTATCGCACCGATGGCAGCCTGTTCAATCTGAGGCGACTAAAGGCCCACTCCAAGACAATGGAAAAACTCATCCGAGAGCTACTGTTTGCTGATGATGCTGCACTCGTCTCCCACTCGGTATCAGCTCTGCAGCATATGACATCCTGCTTTGCAGAGGCTGCCAAGCTATTCGGCCTAGAAGTTAGTCTGAAGAAGACAGAAGTTCTCCACCAGCCTGCACCCCAGGAAGATTATCACCCTCCCTGCATCACTGTTGGTGAATCAATTCTGAAGACAGTCCAGCAGTTCAGCTACCTGGGGTGCATCATCTCCTCAGATGCTAATATCGACAAGGAGATTGACAACAGGCTGGCAAAGGCAAACCATGCCTTTGGCCGACTGCACAAAAGAGTGTGGAGCAACAAGCATCTGAAAAAAGGCACAAAGATCAATGTTTACAAAGCGGTTGTGATGACAACCCTCATCTACGGCTCCGAATCGTGGGTTTTATACCGTCATCACCTGCGACTCCTTGAGCGATTTCATCAGCGCTGCCTTCGCACCATCCTCAACATCCACTGGAGTGACTTTGTGACCAACACTGAAGTTCTCAAGCGGGCGGAGGTTACCAGCATCGAGGCACTGCTGTTGAAGACGCAGCTGCGCTGGGCAGGGCATATTTCTAGGATGGAAAACCACTGCCTTCCCAAGATTGCCCTGTATGGCGAACTCTCCACCGGCCATCGAAATAGAGGGGCACCAAAGAAGAGGTACAAGGACTCCTTGAAGAAATCCCTTGGCACCTGTCGCATCAACCATCACCAGTGGTCTGACCTAGCCTCAGATCGCAAAGCATGGAGGCACACCATCCACCAGGCTGTCTCTTCCTTTGAGAACACACGCATAGCTGGTCTTGAGGACAAAAGGAGATTGAGGAAGAATCGCACTGCTACAGCACCAACCCCGAATCAGACTTTTCCCTGCAGCCACTGTGGCCGGACCTGCCTGTCCCGCATTGGTCTTGTCAGCCACCAGCGAGCCTGCAGCAGACGTGGACTATTGCACCCTTCTTAAATCTTCGTTCGCGAAGCCAAGCCGAGAGAGAGACTATTGCAGGGCTGGCCAATGGTAGCTCTCCAGATGTTTTGCCTACAACTCCCATCAGCCCCAGCCATTGGCCATGCTGGCTGGGGCTGATGGGAGTTGTAGGCAAAAAACATCTGGAGAGCTACCGTTGGCCACTCCTGGCCTACGGCATTAAAAGTCCCTCCGCTCCCCAAACCCTGTTTTATTCAGACGCCACCCCCAAAATCTTCAGGAATTTCCCAACCCAGAGCCATCGGCCCTAATTACAGCTGTGACTCACAAAAGCTCCTTCCTTGCCACAATTTTTTTTTTTAGTCTTTAAGGTTCTACAGGACTCATGCGCTTGTCTACTGGCGCAGCAGGCAGACTTGCAAAGGTGACAGATAGAAATCCCTCAACCTAAAACGTTTGCCACTCGGAGCAGTTTAAATTTTAAGCCACGAGTATGCCAATCGTGGCTGGAATAATTCTGCGAGGGCCTAAGGCTAAGATTGAGATCACACGCAGTCAATAATGCACTTCCGATCCGCTTTCAAACTAGCCAAGCAAAGAGAGGTAGATCTTCTGGAACTGGAGCTCTACAAATGCAGTGGCATAGAGCTATCAGTATTTGGAAGTTATGTCCAGCTAACGAAGCTGTTGGCATATTAGGGTTTGTAGAATCTTTCGGGCTCAAGTGCCGTGTTCTACTGGAGAAAGTTTTCCTTCCAGACATTTCGTTCTCAGCTGCGGAGAACATCCTCAGTGGCATTGCAGCCCGAGCAGGCGCTCAGACCTTCTTGGCTGCTGTGCATTGAGTGAGGCCAGGGCTGCTGGAGAACTGCTACTTCTAGGCTGGAGGGGGTGTGATGAAAGGGCAATTGGTTTGTGGATGTGCCCATTGTTTGGTGGGGCTTCCTGGAAGGGTAGTGATAAGGAAACTGTTGGCATAGTTTGAAAGGCTCTTCTGAGTTCGCGGGAGGGGATGTTGTCCAGATAGGTTCTAACGCGATCCCTTTAGAGCAATTGAAACCCTTGATGAAATCTGGACTGGATGGACTGCCTATCTGTTGCAGCGTCACAGTCAGGCAGGGATATTTGGAATGGCCATTGGTGATGTCACATCCAGGAAAGAAAACACAAGTGACATCACACATCTCTAGGACTCGATGAACATGAGAAAGCCATACCGTTTGTCAGTTTCTCGATATGCCACTTCCAGGTTTTGGACGGAAGAATCTGGGTTTCATTAGGGGGCAGGAAATTCTTGTGTCTCTTTTTTCTAGGCAGGGGCATCATAGAATCATGGAGTTTGAAGGGATCTCCAGGGTCATCTAGTCCAACCCCTTGAACAATGCAAGAAACTCACACTACCTCCCCCTAAATTCACAGGATCTTCATTGCTGTCAGATGGCCATCTAGCCTCTGTTGAAAAACCTCCAAGGAAGGAGAGCCCACCACCTCCCAAGGAGGAAGCCTGTTCCACTGAGGAACCGCTCTAAACTCACAACCCCTCCCCCTAAATTCACAGGATCCTAATTGCTGTCAGATGGCCATCTAGCCTCTGTTGAAAAACCTCCAAGGAAGGAGAGCCCACCACCTCCCAAGGAAGCCTGTTCCACTGAGGAACCGCTCTAACGGTCAGGAAGTTCTTCCTAATGTTGAGCCAGAAACTCTTCCGATTTAATTTCAACCCATTGGTTCTGGTCCTACCTTCCGGGGCCACAGAAAACAATTCCGCACTATCCTTTATATGACAGCCTTTCAAGTACTTGAAGACGGTGATCCTTTCACCTCTCAGCCGCCTCCTCTCCAGGCTAAACATGCCCAGCTCCTTCAACCTTTCTTCATAGGACTTGGTCTCCAGACCCCTCACCATCTTCGTCGCCCTCCTCTGGACACGTTCCAGCTTATCTATAGCCTTCTTAAAATGTGGTGCCCAAAACTGAACACAAGACTCCAGGATGCATCATTAGGGAAGAGGCTGTGGCTCAGGGGTGGAGCATCTGCTTGGCATGCAGAAGTTCCTAGGTTCAATCCCCAGTGTCTCCATTTTTTAAAGGACCAGGCAGGTGATAAGACCTCTGCCTGAGGCCCTGGAGAACTACTGCCCATCAGGGTAGACAATATTGACCTTGAGAGACAGATAGTTTTGTTTCAGTAGAAAGCAGCTTCGCCCATCCATGTGGATTTTCCACTTAAGCCCCTCAACTATCATGGGATGGCCAGATACAGTCATTCTCAAACCGCGTTGTCCTCACACTGATGCTGGGAAACCGTTTCCCTTCTTAGAGTGTTTCTTGGAATCGTGCTTCCTCTTTTCCAGCCCACGGAGGAAAGGTTTCATTGGCCTTCCACTGGCCAAGACAGGTGTTGGTGGTTTCTCTTGAATATCACAGGTCAAAGAGGAGTGGATTCTTTTGCACGGTAGGTCTTCGAAACCGCTTGAGGTTGGCATTCCACTGCCAGCCAGACTTGCGCCAAGTGAGGAAGTGGTTCGGAGGGAGGATACTCTGCCGAATGGTACAGATGCACACACAAAATTGGGCTGAAGGAACAGCTGGAAGGGAAACGAACACTTCCAAGGCGCTCGCTGAGGAGATGCGGCCCTTAACTGCTTATTATTGCAGACTTGGTTTCAGGAGTCAAAGTTTTAGAGTCAAGCAGGGCTCTTTTTGCAGCAGGAATGCCTTTGCATATTTATTTATTTATTTATTTATTTATTTATTTATTTATTTATTTATTTATTTATTTTCTTCGATTTATATCCCGTCCTCCGCGCCAAAGCAGGCTCAGGGCGGCTTACAACATAAGATCTAGGGTTGCCAATCCCCAGGTGGGGGCAGGGGATTCCCCAGTTTGGAGACCTTCCCCCCACTTCGGGGTCGTCAGAAAGCGGAGGGAGGGGAGGGAAATGTCTTCTGGGAACTCTATTATCCCCTATGGAGATTTATTCCCATAGAAAATCATGGAGAATTGATCCACGGGTATCTGGGGCTCTGGGGGGGGGCTGTCTTTTGGGGTATAGGCGCCAAATTTTCAGTATAGCATCTAGTGCCTCTCCCCAAAATACCCCCCAAGTTTCAAAAAGATTGGACAATGGGGTCCAATTCTATGAGCCCCAAAATAAGGTGTCCCTATCCTTCCATTATTTCCTATGGAAGGAAGGCATTGAAAAGGTGTGCCGTCCCTTTAAATGTGATGGCCAGAACTCCCTTTGGAGTTCAATTATGCTTGTCACAGCCTTGATCTTGGCTCCACCCCCAAAATCTCCTGGCTCCACCCCCAAAGCCCCCAGATATTTCTTGAATTGGACTTGGCAACCCTAATAAGATCCCAAGAACAATAGATAAGTAGTATTAAAATACACATTCAATAATAAATAACAAGAATTAAAACAGTTAAAACAGAAAACAGATTATTAAATTGGTGCTATTCTGGTGGCGGCGGCCTTCTTCCACAGCTCTTAAATACAGGTGGCAGTCAATTGTATGCCAGCCGGAAGAGGGCAGTCTTGCAGGCCTTGCGGAACTGCGCAGGGTTCCACAAGGCCCTTACTTCATCTGGTAATTGGTTCCACCAGCAGGGGGCTATGATTGAGAAGGCCCTATCTCGAGTTGATTTCAATCGGGCCTCCTCCTATTAGGCCACACACCCCTGATGTAGCCAATCCGCTAAGAGTTTATAGGGCTCTTAGTACAGGGCCTACTGTAAGCTCCAGGATAAGTTTTTTCCCATGGTTGGGAGAGTTGGCTGCACATTGAGGTTCCGCCTCAGGCACTAGAACCCCATGCACCAAGGCACCAAGGACAACTAAAAGGATTAAGAGGATAGAACATCAATATATACACACACACACACACACTGTGGCTAATAGCCACTGATGGACCTCTGCTCCATATTTTTATCCAATCCCCTCTTGAAGCTGGCTATGCTTTTCGCCGCCACCACCTCCTGTGACAGTGAATTCCACATGTGAATCACCCTTTGGGATATTATTATATGGGGTAGAGAAGGTAGAGAAAGAAGTACTCTTCTCCCTTTCTCACAATAGAAGAACTTGTGGAGGCTCAATGAAATTCATGAGTAGTAGGCTTAGAAGAGGTACAAAGAAAGTCCTTCTTCACCCAAAGAGTCATTAACATGTGGAATTCACTGCATCAGGAAGTGGTGGCGGCGAAAAGCATAGATGGCTTCAAGAGCAGTGGTCCATCAGTGGCTATCAGTCACAAGGTATAGAGGTATACCACTCTGTCTGGGGCAGTGATGCTCTGTCTTCTTCATCCTTTGGGGGGGCAAGAGTAGAAGGGCTTCTGGCCCTGCTGGCAGACCTCATGATGACCCCTGGGTTTTGGCCACTGTGTGACACAAAGTGTTGGACTGGATGGGCCACTGGCTTGGTCCAACATGGTTTCTCTTACGTTCCTGTGTCTGGGGCAGTGATGTCCTGTATTCTTGATAGGGGAACCGCAATGGGGGTACTGCTGGAATTTTGGCCCTGCTGATAGACCTCCTGATGGCACCTGAGTTTTGACTTCTGTGTGACACAGAGAGTGGGACTTGATGGGCCATTGGCCTTATCCAACATGGCTTCTCTTAGGTTCTTATGTCTGGAACAGTGATACTCTGTATTCTTGGTGTTTGAGGAAGGGCACAGTGGGAGGGCTTCTAGTGTCCTGGCCACGCTGATGAACCTCCTGATGGCACCTGGGTTTTTTGGCCACTGTGTAACACAGAGTGTTGGACTGGATGGGCCACTGACCTGATCCAACATGGCTTCTCTTATGTTCTTATGTCTGGGGGCAGTGATGCTCTGTATTCTTGGTGCTTGGGGAGGCACAGTGGGAGGGCTTCTAGTGTCCTGGCCCCACTGGTGAACCTCCTGATGGCACCTGGTTTTTTTGACCACTGTGTGACACAGAGTGTTGGACTGGATGGGCCACTAACCAGATCCAACATGACTTCTCTTAGGTTCTTATGTCTGGGGCAGTGATGCTCTGTATTCTTGGTGCTTTGGGGAGGGGGTGGACAGTGGGAGAAGTTCTAGTGTCCTGGCCCCACTGGTGGACCTCCTGATGGCACCTGAGTTTTGACTTCTGTGTGACACAGAATGTAGGACTGGATGGGCCATTGGCCTGATCCATCATGGCCTCTCTTAGGTCCTTAATAGTTAATGTGGTTGTTTCATGGTTTCACGTCATGTTGGAACAGAGCCATAGGATCGTAGACATACTGATCAGTAACATTCTCTAATCTGGCCTAAGGAAAGTGTCTCATAAGAACATAAGAGAAGCCATGTTGGATCAAGCCAATGGCCCATCCAGTCCAACACTCTGTGTCACACAGTGGCAAAAAATTTTATATATACACACACTGTGGCTAATAGCCACTGATGGACCTGTGCTCCATATTTTTATATAAACCCCTCTTGAAGCTGGCTATACTTGGGGCCGCCACCACCTCCTGTGGCAGTGAATTCCACATGTTCATCACCCTTTGGGTGAAGAAGGACTTCCTTTTATCCGTTCTAACCTGTCTGCTCAGCAATTTCATCGAATGCCCACGAGTTCTTGTATTGTGAGAAAGGGAGAAAAGGACTTCTTTCTCTACTTTCTCCATCCCATGCATTATCTTGTAAACCTCTATCATGTCACCCCGCAGTCGACGTTTCTCCAAGCTAAAGAGTCCCAAGCATTTCAACCTTTCTTCATAGGGAAAGTGCTGCAGCCCTTTAACCTCAGAGATCCCCCCAGCCTGGTTATCTATGGCCTTGATCCCTGTGTCCCCTGGAGGCAGCAAGGGCTTAAGCTCCCTCCCTTCTCAAGTAATGATGATGAGCCTGCTAGCTTTCCTGCTTAACTCCTGGCTTGGGGCGCACATTTATCCAGCAACATGCAATTCAGGCAGATGGCCTTTGTGACCTCCTGAGCCTGCAACCGACTCTCTGGGGAGTCCCCTTCCCTGCCAGGCCGGAGTCATTGGCACTCAGCAATCACATCTCAGTGCCAGAAAAGGAACATTACAGCGAGCAAGGCGAAGGAATGAAGCAGACACGGTTTTCATTTAATGGAGCTGCAGGTCCTGGGAAAACCATTAAGAGGGCCAAACAGACCTCGCAAGACGAGGCCTCTCCAACATCTCCTGGCGCTAGCGGTGCAGACTTCCAGGGCGGAGGAATGCAATTCAGCAGGTTATTTCACTGTATCCCTTACTAAGCATGCAGTAAAGGGCAATTGGCTTTTTGCTCATGAGTGCTCCCGTGCAGCCCAAATGAGTTCTACTACCTAGGGTTGCTGGGGTCTCCTGTATTGCGACCAGGCCTCAGATTTAGCGGGAGCTCACAGGAGCACAGCTCCTGAACCTTTTTGAGAGCTCCACCTCCTCCTTCTGAGAGTTCCACCTTCTTGTCCATTGAAGAGTAGGTGCAGCTGCATAACAATCCCTGGACGAGCTCCACCACCTGTTTTTCTACAAAATGACCCCTGATTGCAAATTGCAGTCAGGTTAAAATGGATAAAAGGAAGTCCTTCTTCACCCAAAGGGTGATTAACATGTGGAATTCACTGCCACAGGAGGCGGTGGCGGCCACAAGCATAGCCACCTTCAAGAGGGGTTTAGATAAAAATATGGAGCAGAGGTCCATCAGTGGCTATTAGCCACAGTGTGTGTGTGTATATATATATGTGTGTGTGTGTGTGTATATGTATGTATGTATGTATATGTGTGTGTGTGTGTATATATATATATATATGTGTGTGTGTGTGTGTGTGTATATATATATATATATATATATATACACACACATACACATATATTGGCCATTGTGTGACACAGAGTGTTGGACTGGAGAGGCCATTGACCTGATCCAACATGGCTCCTCTTATGTTCTTATGTGACTCAGAGTGTTGGACTGGATGGGCCATTGGTCTGATCCAACATGGCTTCTCTTATGTTTTTATGTGATACAGAGTGTTTGACTGGATGGGCTACTGGCCTGATCCAACAGGGCTTCTCTTATGTTCTTATGTGACACAGAATGTTGGACTGGATGGGCCATTGGCCTGATCCAGCATGGCTTCTCTTATGTTCTTATGTGACACAGAGTGTTGGACTGGATGGGCCATTGGCCTGATCCAGCATGGCTTCTCTTATGTTCTTATGTGACACAGAGTGTTGGACTGGATGGGCCATTGGCCTGATCCAACATAGCTTCTCTTATGTTCTTATGTGACACAGAATGTTGGACTGGATGGACCACTGGCCTGATTCAACAGGGCTTCTCTTATGTTCTTATGAGACACAGAGTGTTGGACTGGATGGGCCATTGGCCTGATCCAGCACGGCTTCTCTTATGTTCTTATGTGACACAGAGTGTTGGACTGGATGGGCCATTGGCCTGATTCAACATGGCTTCTCTTATGTTCTTATGAGACACAGAGTGTTGGACTGGATGGGCCATTGGCCTGATCCAGCATGGCTTCTCTTATGTTCTTATGTGACACAGAGTGTTGGACTGGATGGGCCACTGTCCTGATCCAACATGGCTTCTCTTATGTTCTTATGTGACACAGAGTGCTGGACTGGATGGGCCATTGGCCTGATCCAACATGGCTTCTCTTATGTGACACAGAGTGTTGGACTGGATGGGCCATTGGCCTGATCCAACAGGGTTCTCTTCTGTTCTTAACCCATCTCCAAACAATTGTTGCCATACAGGAGAACTCTAGGCTCCACCTGGCTGCTTTGGAAGGTAGACTCTATACCGTGCTGAGGTTCCTCCCCTACCCACACACTGCTCACCCCAGCCTCCACCCCCAAATCTCCAGGAATTCCCCAACCCACAGTTGGCAATTCTGTTAACCCACCCCATTCCTGCTGCATAGGTATCCTACTCAGCAGTCGCTTGTGTCAATATGCTCTTGTTGTTGTTGTTGTTGTTAGTATTATTTAATTAAACTGATGAATCACCTCATCCCGGCGGACACCAGGATCTAGGCCAGGGGTGTCGAACTCATTTGTTATGAGGGCCAGATCTGACAGTAAAATACTTAAAATAAAACATGCTTAAAACATTAGCACTCATTGGTCTTAAAGGTGCTTTCTTTGTATCTTTCCCATGGGATCCAGGGAACTTGGCAAAGGAAGCTCTGTCTCTTTCCTTTCTTCTCCAGGGGGCCAGGAGGAGGAGGAGCCTCAGCCAATAGAAGGAAGAGAGGCTTGGCTCAGTAGCTCGGCTGTGCATTTGAGAGAGCCTGGCAAAGCAAGTTCTATCTCCCCTCTTCCCAAGGGAGGAGCCTCAGCCAATGGAAAAAATAGAGATTTTGCTCTGTAGCTTCTCTGCCATTGAGAAAGCTTCACAATGCAAGCTGTTATGCAGAAGGAAGCGAGAGAGAGGGAGAAAGAAGTAGATGACAGTCAGTTGCTCGGGGGCCTGATAGAAGCCCTCTGAGGGCCTGATTCAGCCCCCCGGGCCGCACGTTTGACACCCCAGCTCTAGGCAATGTACAACAGCAAAATGCATATAAAAAAAAAAAACAGTTAATTGAAACAAATAGCAACCCAATGACATCCTTTATAGCAGGGGTAGCTCTCCCGATGTTTTTTGCCTACAACTCCCATCAGCCCCAGCCATTGGTCATGCTGGATGGAGCTGATGGGAGTTGTGGGCAAAAACATCTGGAGAGCTACCATTGGCCACCCCTGCCTTATAACGTTCTGCAATTCTGCTTTCTGGGCATTGGGAGCAGAGAATCCCGCTTGAGGGGGGACAGGAGGCAGGGGTGGCAGCCCGGCAACCATCTCTGACACCCCTGGTGTACAGTGTGTGATAAATGACATAATACAGGCGGATTACAAAATTAGAAATGAATGCAAAAAACCCCCAGTATCATACGTACAGCAAACTGGGCGACAGAAATGGCCTAAACATTTCACAAACATTAAAACGGCAACCTTATTATTTTTTTGCCAGTTTGGTGTAGTGGTTAAGTATGCGGACTCTTATCTGGGAGAATCGGGTTTGATTCCCCACTCCTCCACTTGCACCTGCTAGCATGGCCTTGGGTCAGCCATAGCTGTGGCAGAGGTTGTCCTTGAAAGGGCAGCTGCTGTGAGAGCCCTCTCAGCCCCACCCACCTCACAGGGTGTCTGTTGTGGAGGTGAAAGGGAAAGGAGATTGTGAGCCGCTCTGAGAGTCTTCGGAGTGGAGGGCGGGATATAAATCCAATATCTTCATCTTCTTCACCCAAAGGGCGATTAACATGTGGAATTCACTGCCACAGGAGGTGGGGGCGGCCACAAATATAGCCACCTTCAAGAGGGGTTTAGATAAAAATATGGAGCACAGGTCCATCAGTGGCTATTAGCCACAGTGTGTGTGTATATATAAATTTTTTTGCCACTGTGTGACACAGAGTGTTGGACTGGATGGGCCGTTGGCCTGATCCAACATGGCTTCTCTTATGTTCTTACCTCACAGGGTGTCTATTGTGGGGGAGGATGGTAAAGGAGATTGTGAACCCCTCTGAGACTCTTTGGAGTGGAGGTCAGGATATAAATCCAATATCTTCATCTACCTCACAGGATGTCTGCTGTGGGGGGTGGGGAGGAAGGTAAAGGAGATTGTGAGCCACTCTGAGACTCTTCGGAGTGGAAGGCGGGATATAAATCCAATATCTTCATCTACCTCACAGGGTGTCTGTTGTGGGGGGTGGGGAGGAAGGTAAAGGAGATTGTGAGCCACTCTGAGACTCTTCGGAGTGGAAGGCGGGATATAAATCCAATATCTTCATCTACCTCACAGGGTGTCTGTTGTGGGGGAGGAAGGTAAAGGAGATTGTGAGCCGCTCTGAGACTCTTTGGAGTGGAGGGCGGGATATAAATCCAATATCTTCATCTACCTCACAGGGTGTCTGTTGTGGGGGAGGAAGGTAAAGGAGATTGTGAGCCGCTCTGAGACTCTTAGGAGTGGAGGGTGGGATATAAATCCAATATCTTCTTCTTCTGGACATAGACTAATACATGGTGGGAGGAACTCCATTATCCCATTAGCTCAGGGTGGCCAACGGTAGCTCTCCAGGTGTTTTTTGTTTTTGCCTACAACTCCCATCAGCCCCAGCCAGCATGGCCAATGGCTGGGGCTGATGGGAGTTGTAGGCAAAAAAAACGTCTGGAGAGCTACCGTTGGCCACCCCTGCATTAGCTCATTAGACACAGGTATATTATCAATGCAGAGCTACGGTTCATAACTCAGGAGAGCAGTTCCCCTGCCTAAAGGGGGACATCTGTCTCTTTCCACATAAACTCAAGGAAAACACGACAGACGTACAGCTAAGGAAACACAATTTTCAGGGAACAGCCGGGATTTTCCTGTCCAGAAAGAGAAGACAAAGCCAGAAACCTGCCTACGAGGATCCTCTTGATGGGGTGTGTAGGAAATGCTGGCTGTCCTAGAGGATTGTGTGGATTTCAGACCCGTCATTTTAAAGACCTGCTAAACGGGTACAAAACGTGGGCTGCCTTATCCCAGAAGCAGGGGGAGAGCCTGAAACTCGGCAGCATCTGAATATTATCTGGAAACACAAAATGGAAATTCGGATTTTTTTTTCCATCTGTGGGCCATTCCTTTTCTTAAAAATCTTCCTCACGATATGTTCTGGGGCTGTTGGAGAAGAGGTTCATTAATTGTAATAAGAGTCTGAAACTTATCCACTTGCCGGGCCAAGGTTCTGGCTAATAAAACAGCTGCTCACGGAACAGTAAATACCTGGGCTCCACGGATTTTAAAGGCCAAGGGGGGATTATGAGGCTGTGTTTAGAGGTACAGCTTAGCAGTTCTTTTGCATTTCCAGAAGAAACACAGCAAACGGTGAAGAGGACTCAGTATACAGTTGAGACAACAGCCTCCAGGTGAGGCCTGGAGATCCCTAGGGTTGCCAGTTCCCAGGTGGGGACAGGAGATCCCCTGGGTTGGAGTCCCTCCCCCCATTTCAAGGTCATCAGAAAGTGAGAGAGGGAGGGAAATGTCTGCTGGGCACTCCATTATTCCCTAAGGAGACCGAATCCCATAGGGTATAATGGAGACTTGATCAACAGGTATTTGGAGCTCTGGGGGAGCTGTTTTTTTGAAGGGTGGATTCTGTGGCATGGTACCCCACTGAGGTCCCTGTTCTCAAAAGGTTTCATCCCCAAAATCGCCAAGAGTTTCACCCAGATCTGACCACTCTGTCCCCCATTTGTGAACCTCCTTTCGTTTTTGGCCACTGTGTGACAGAGTGTTGGACTGGATGGGCCATTGGCCTGATCCAACAGGTCATCTCTTATGTCCCTTATGTCTGAGGCAGTGATGCTCTGTATTCTTGGTGCTTGGGGGGGGGCAACAGTGGGAGGACTTCTAGTGTCCTGGCCCCACTGGTGACCCTCTTGATGGAGCCTGGGTTTTTTGGCCACTGTCTGACACAGAGTGTTGGACTGGATGGGCCATTGGCCTGATCCAACATGGCTTCTCTTATGTTCTTATGTGACGCAGAGTGTTGGACTGGATGGGCCATTGGCCTGATCCAACATGGCTTCTCTTATGTCCTTATGTCTGAGGCAGTGATGCTCTGCATTCTTGGTGCTTGGGGGGGGGGGGGCAACAGCGGGAGGGCTTCTAGTGTCCTGGCCCCACTGGTGACTCTCTTGATGGAGCCTGGGTTTTTTGGCCACTGTGTGACACAGAGTGTTGGACTGGATGGGCCATTGGCCTGATCCAACATGGTTTCTCTTACGTTCTTCTGTGACACAGAGTGTTGGACTGGATGGGCCATTGGCCTGATCCAACATGGCTTCTCTTATGCTCTTATAGTGTTGGACTGGATGGGCCATTGGCCTGATCCAACAGGGCTTCTCTTATGTCCTTATGTTCATTCCCCGTCAGTAGCCATGGGAGACCGGAAAACCCTATGAATGAAGAAGAAGACTGTAGATTTATACCCTGCCCTTCTCTGTGAGTCAAAGTCTCAGAGCAGCTCACAGTCTCCTTTATCTCCTTTCCCCACAACAGACACCCTGTGAGGTGGGTGGGGCTGAGAGAGCTCTCCCAGAAGCTGCCCTTTTAAGGACAACTTCTGTGAGAGCTATGGCTGACCTAAGGCCATTCCAGCAGCTGCAAGTGGAGGAGTGGGGAATCAAACCCGGTTCTCCCAGATAAGATTCCATGCACTTAACCACTACACCCAACTGGCTCTCTATTAGAGCTCTGGCTGACCCAAGGCCATTCCAGCAGCTGCAAGTGGAGGAGTGGGGAATCAAACCCAGTTCTCCCAGGTAAGAGTCTGTGCACTTAACCACTACACCCAACTGGCTCTCTTTTAGAGCTCTGGCTGACCCAAGGTCATTCCAGCAGCTGCAAGGGGAGGAGTGGGGAATCAAACCCGGTTCTCCCAGATAAGAGTCTGTGCACTTAACCACTACACCAAACTGGTGTAACTCCCATACAAGTTGGCAGACCTTGCTCCCTACGATGCTCTGGTATTTGGGCAAAAACCCAATGGTAAAAATGCCTTCTACCACAGAGTATTTGCCCAAATGCTAGAATGTCACCAGGATGTTTCTGATGTGATGACATCACTTCGGGTCCATGCTGAAAATGAAGTCACCGCATCTCTGGCAATGTAGCCTGGGCCTCCCTCCTGCTCCAGGAAACTCCCCCCCCCCCAAACAGCCAGCCAATTGGTGATGGAAGACAGGGCCTGGGGGTGGGGGGGGTTCCCTTTCTTGGGGGGAGACCTGGCAACCCAAGTTCTGTGGCACCTCAAAAACTCAACACATTTGATTGCAGCCTAACCTTCAATGGATTTGGGCTGAGGAGAATTTCTATCACTCCCCTGCTTTCCCGGATTTCTGATCAGGTACAGATGTGTACTGCAAAGCTATAATTTTCATATATCTTAATGGGATGGTGGGAAGGTGAGAAGAGATTCCAGACCTTGTCAAGAATCCTTGTTCTCCAGAAGGGCTGATTTCTTTTCACCTTGGGCTGTTAAAGTTTGGCCTGCCACTCTGAGCTGGTTTTGAACCGGGTCTAGATGACCATTTGACAGCGATGCTGATTCGGTGAACTTAGGCAGATCATGAGAGAAGGACAAGAAGAAGAAGAAGTAGAAGAAGAAGAAAGTATTGGATTTATATTCCGCCCTTCTCTCTGAATCAGAGCCTCAGAGTGGCTTACAATCTCCCTTGCCTTCCTCTCCCACAACAGACACCCTGTGAAGTAGGTGGGGCTAAGTGAGCTCTCCTAGAAGCTGCCCTTTCAATGATAGCTCGGTAAGAGCTATGGCTGACCCAAGGCCATTCCAGCAAGCTGCAACTGGAGGAGTGGGGAATCAACCCTGGTTCTCCCAGATAAGAGTCCGCTCACTTCACCACTATGGCTGAACCAAGGCCATGCTAGCAGGTGCAAGCGGAGGAGTGGGGAATCAAACCCGGTTCTCCCAGATAAGAGTCCACGCACTTAACCACTACACCAAACTGGCTCTCTATTAGAGCTATGGCTGACCCAAGGCCATTCCAGCAGCTGCAAGTGGAGGAGTGGGGAATCAAATCCGGTTCTCCCAGATAAGAGTCCACGCACTTAACCACTACACCAAACTGGCTCTCTATTAGAGCTATGGCTGACCCAAGGCCATTCCAGCAGCTGCAAGTGGAGGAGTGGGGAATCAAACCCGGTTCTCCCAGATCAGAGTCCACGCACTTAACCACTATGGCTGACCCAAAGCCATTCCAGCAGCTGCAAGCAGAGGAGTGGGGAATCAAACCCAGTTCTCCCAGATAAGAGTCCTCACACTTAACCACTATGGCTGACCCAAGGCCATTCCAGCAGCTGCAAGTGGAGGAGTGGGGAATCAACCCCGGTTCTCCCAGATAAGAGTCCTCACACTTCACCACTATGGCTGACCCAAGGCCATTCCAGCAGCTGCAACTGGAGGAGTGGGGAATCAACCCCGGTTCTTCCAGATAAGAGTCCGCACACTTAACCACTATACCACACTGGCTCTCTATTGGAGCTATGGCTGACCCAAGGCTACTCCAGCAGGTGCAAGTGGAGGAGTGGGGAATCAAACCCGGTTCTCCCAGATAAGAGTCTGCACACTTCACCACTACACCAAACTAGCTCTAGTCAGAGGGAGGGCAGGAGGGGTCTCATCAGTGCTTAGTTTCTTACACACCCAGGGAAATGCTGTTCACCATTTTAGGGCCAGGCAACAATTTTTCTCCAGGCCAGATTGGCAAGAGATCCTGGAGATTTTTCTTCTGGGCATGGAGCAGCGGTCACTGGTTGGGTGTGTTTGGGGGAGAGGTATTTGTGGATGTTGTGCATCGTACAGGGGGTTGGACTAGAGGCTCTGGAGGTCCCTTCCAACTCTGTTATTCGAAGAAGAAGGTAAGATTGGCGCAATCTGTGGTGATGACTATTGGGAGGGGGAGAATGTGGCTCACTGGAAAGTGGTAAAGATGCCAGGTTCAGTCTTGCCATCTCTGGAAAATGGATCTTAGCAAGCCCTTTGGGAAAGGCCTTTCTCGCCCTTGGTCCATCAAGGGCAGTATTGCCTGCTCAGACTGGAAGCAGCTCTCCAGGGTCTCAAGCTGAGATCTTTCATGCCACCTACTTCCCGGTCCTTTTTAACTGTCAATGCCGGGGATTGAACTTGGGTCCTTCTGCATGCCAAGTAGGTTTTCTACCACTGAGCCATAGCCCCTCCGGAATCTTATGAACACATACAGGGCTACCATATACTGAATCTGACCATTTGTGATCAAAAAATGGCCCATCAAAGTCAGCGTTGTCTACTCAGACAGGCAGCAGCTCTCCAGGGTCTCAGCTAGCGTTGTCAGGTCTCTGAAACTGTACATCGTCCCCCTGAAAAGGAAAGAATCGCTTTTTATCGCATTTCTACTTTTGACGTTGAAACAATTGGAAAAGACTCTGCTAGAAGTTTATATATCAAGAATGTACTAATTGGAGGCACGCAGCACTTTAAGAACTGGTGAACTGATTTTCCATTATACTCTTATTGGACGATGAGTGATCTAGAAGTTGAACCTTATTCGTGTCTTTCACTTGAGCCTATGAATGAATTCTCCGTGATGCAAACTGATGTCAATATAGTTGCTTACAATGCATAGTTCTTGTTCCATGGCTATTCTTTATCTTTGTTTCTACTCCTTGAAGACTGCCAGTGAGGGAGAGCTCACCACCTTATCTGACACTCAAAGCCATAAGAACATAAGAGAAGCCATGTTGGTTCAGGCCAATGGCCCATCCAGTCCAACACCCTGTGTCACATAAGAATATAAGAGAAGCCATGTTCGATCAGGCCAACGGCCCATCCAGTCCAACACTCTTTGTCACATAAGAGAAGCCATGTTGGATCATGCCAACGGCCCATCCAGTCCAACGCTCTGTGTCACATAAGAGAAGCCATGTTGGATCAGGCCAACGGCCCATCCAGTCCAACGCTCTGTGTCACATAAGAGAAGCCATGTTGGATCAGGCCAACGGCCCATCCAGTCCAACGCTCTGTGTCACATAAGAGAAGCCATGTTGGATCAGGCCAACGGCCCATCCAGTCCAACGCTCTGTGTCACATAAGAGAAGCCACGCTGGATCAGGCCAATGGCCCATCCAGTCCAACACTCCATGTCACACAGTGGCCGATATGTGTGTATGTATACACACACACCCACACACACTGATGGACCTCTGCTCCATATTCTTATCCAATCCCCTCTTAAAGCTGGCTATGTTTATAGCCGCTGCCACCTCCTGTGGCAGTGAATTCCACATGTTAATCACCCTTTGGGTGAAGAAGATATAGCGTCAAAGATAATACCACGGTTAGATTTAATTCAATGTAACTAGATTAATAATGGTTTTAATTGATGTATTAACTGGTTTTAAGACTAATTTAATGTCCACTAATGTAATGTTTTATTAATGCATTGTATTTTTATGTTGATGTTAGCCGCCCTGAGCCCGCTTCGGCGGGGAAGGGCGGGATACAAATAAAATTTTATCTTTATCTTATCTTAGAAGTACCTCCTTTTATCCATTCTAACACGACTGCTCAGCAATTTCATCGAATGCCCACGAGTTCTTGTGTTGTGAGAAAGGGAGAAAAGGACTTCTTTCTGTACTTTCTCCATCCCGTGCATAATCTTGTAAACCTCTATCATGTCACCCCGCAGTCGACGTTTCTCCAAGCTAAAGAGCCCCAAGCGTTTTAACCTTTCTTCATAGGGAAAGGGTTCCAAACCTTTAATCATTCTAGTTGCCCTTTTCTGCACTTTCCTTTTTGAGGTGCGGTGACCAGAATTTCACACAGTATTCCAAATGAAACCGCGCCATCGATTTAAACAGGAGCAATATGATACTGGCTGATATTTGTCAAACAAGCCGGGGGGGTCAAACATGCTGACTGAGGATCAGAGCAGGCCCCCTGCAGGCTCTTATCAGGCCCGCGAGCATCTCACTGTCATCTGTTCCTTTCTCCCTCTCTCTTGCTTCCTTCTGCATCACAGTTTGTTTTATAATAATAATAATAATAAATTTTATTTATATCCCGCCCTCCCCGCCTAGGCAGGCTCAGGGCGGCTGACAACATTCAAATAAAACATTATACAATATATACAATAATTTTAAAACAGCATTAAAAGTCATACAGTATTTTAAATCAATGTCTTAAAAAACCATTCCAGTTTATATAATTTGACAGCAACAGTGATGTTCCTGGAGCTATTCTGTCCATTTACATCATGGCAAAAATCGCTATATAGAATCACTTTGATGGTTCATCAGTTCGGCCATCCTTAGTCAGCAGTCTGCGAAGGCCTGCCTAAAAAGGATGGTCTTGCAGGCCCTGCGGAATTGGTCCAGGCTCCGCAGGGCCCGCACCTCTTCCGGGAGCTGGTTCCACAGGCACGGAGCCACAACGGAGAAGGCTCGGGCGCGACTGTTCTGCAATTTTGCCTCCTTTGGCCCAGGGATAGTCAGCTTGTTCTTCCCTGCTGACCTCAGTGCTCTCTGGGGCTCATATGGGGAGAGACGGTCCTTCAGGTAGGCAGATTTTTGCCAGACTTGCTCAATCGCACAGGAGCTACAGAGAAAAGCCTCTGTTTTCTCCATTGGCTGACCAGCACATGAAACAAAAGCTCGCAATGACACCCCTGCTCTAGGCATTACACCACCCTGCCCCAACATTTCATCCAAACTCCCCCCCACACACACACACACTCTTTTTCACAATACTTCTTGAGGCTGGAATTACTACAGATTCATCCTGACAAAGAATATCTATCCTGTGCAAGGTACTCTTCTGTTTATTCTCACCTTAAATATAAAACCGGACCGTGGCTGCGCTGAGGATATTATTCCTGCTGAACGCTCGTCATCCCAGCACCCCAAAGACTCAATGATGTTGATTTATGAAAACCACAGAGAAAAAATCCTCCCTCAAAAAAACAGAATACAAGAGAGATGGTTTTCACATTACCCCGTTTTCACTGACATATGCTGGAAACCTCAGGAACAAATCATATTTTTATTCTTCCATAAGGAATTTGTTAAATTCTGTGCCAGCATGAAGTACGCTCTCTCTTTCTCTCTGCCATTTAATCTCACTTTGGCTGTGGTACCCGTGGATTGTGGCCTCTGGAACCTCATCGTTCCAATCATGTGATGTTTTTAGATGGCTGGGGTGTTACATATTATGGAAACCACCTCCTCCTTTATGTTCATTCCCAGTCTTTCAGGTGAGATCTTCCTCTTGATTGAGCATCCCTGAGACAAGTGGAGAAACAAAGTGCCAACAGCTCTGGTCACTACTAAGAACATAAGAGAAGCCATGTTGGTTCAGGCCAATGGCCCATCTAGTCCAACACTCTGTGTCACATAAGAGAAGCCATGTTGGATCAGGCCAGTGGCCCATCCAGTCCAACACTCTGTGTCACATAAGAGAAGCCATGTTGGATCAGGCCAGTGGCCCATCCAGTCCAACACTCTGTGTCACAGAAGAACATAAGAGAAGCCCTGTTGGATCAGGCCAATGACCCATCCAGTCCAACACTCTGTGTCACATAAGAACATAAGAGAAGCCCTGTTGGATCAGGCCAATGGCCCATCCAGTCCAACACTCTGTGTCACAGAAGAACATAAGAGAAGCCCTGTTGGATCAGGCCAATGACCCATCCAGTCCAACACTCTGTGTCACATAAGAACATAAGAGAAGCCATGTGGGATCAGGCCAATGGCCCTTCCAGTCCAACATTCTGTGTCACATAAGAACATAAGAGAAGCCATTTTGGATCAGGCCAGTGGCCCATTCAGTCCAACACTCTGTGTCACATAAGAAGATAAGAGAAGCCATGTTGGATCAGGCCAGTGGCCCCTCCAGTCCCACACTCTGTGTCACATAAGAACATAAGAGAAGCCGTGTTGGATCAGGCCAATGGCCTATTCAGTCCAACACTCTGTGTCACATAAGAACATAAGAGAAGCCATGTGGGATCAGGCCAATGGCCCATCCAGTCCAACACTCTGTGTAACATGAGAACATAAGAGAAGCCCTGTTGGATCAGGCTAATGGCCCATCCAGTCCAACACTCTGTCACATAAGAACATAAGAGAAGCCCTGTTGGATCAGGCCAATGGCCCATCCAGTCCAACACTCTGTGTCACATAAGAACATAAGAGAAGCCATTTTGGATCAGGCCAGTGGCCCATTCAGTCCAACACTCTGTGTCACATAAGAAGATAAGAGAAGCCATGTTGGATCAGGCCAGTGGCCCCTCCAGTCCAACACTCTGTGTCACATAAGAACATAAGAGAAGCCGTGTTGGATCAGGCCAATGGCCTATTCAGTCCAACACTCTGTGTCACATAAGAAGATAAGAGAAGCCATGTTGGATCAGGCCAGTGGCCCCTCCAGTCCAACACTCTGTGTCACATAAGAACATAAGAGAAGCTGTGTTGGATCAGGCCAATGGCCTATTCAGTCCAACACTCTGTGTCACATAAGAAGATAAGAGAAGCCATCTTGGATCAGGCCAATGTCCCATCCAGTCCAACACTCTGTGTCACACAGTGGCCAAAAAAGCAGGTGCCATCAGGAGGTCCACTAGTGGGGCCAAGACAATAGTAGCCATCCCACTGTTTCCCCCACCAAGAATATAGAGGATCACTGCCCCAGACAGAGAGTTCCATCTGTACCTTGTGGCTAATAGGCACTTGTGGACCTAAAAAGTCTTTGCTTCTTGCAATTTTATAACCTTATAAAGGCTTTGGTTCTTATAATTTTGGAGTTCATGGTGCTTTATAAGCTTTTTAACGGAAAATATACATGTTGTTTGTTGCATTGAGCTGCTAACCGGAGGGTAGGATAAGAACATTGGAAGTGCGCTTCTTGAGCAGATCACATGTAAATCTAGTCCAGCATTGCATCTCACACAGGGGCCGATCAGTTCCTCTAGAGGGCCAACAACAGGGCATAGAGACTGAGGCCTTCCCCTGAGAAGAACATCAGAAAAGCCCTACTGGATCGGACCAGTGAGGGTCGATCTAGTCCAGCATCCTGTGGCACACAGTGGTCAACCAGTTCCTCTGGAGGGCCAGCAACAGGGCAGAGAGGCCAACGGCTTCCCCTGAGAAGAACATCAGAAGAGCCCTACTGGATCAGGCCAGTGGTGGTCCATCTAGTCCAGCCTCCAGTCTCACTCAGTGGTCAACCAGTTCCTCTGGAGGGCCAATAACAGGGGAGGGAGGCTGAGGCTTTCCCCTGAGAAGAACATCAGAAGAGCCCAGCTGGATCAGACCAGTGAGGGTCCATCTAGTCCAGCCTCCTGTCTCACACAGTGGCCAGCCAGTTCCTCTGGAGGGCCAACAACAGGGCAGGGAGGCTGAGGCCTTCCTCTGAGAAGAACATCAGAAGAGCCCAGCTGGATCAGACCAGTGAGGGTCCATCTAGTCCAGCCTCCTGTCTCACACAGTGGCCAGCCAGTTCCTCTGGAGGGCCAACAACAGGGCAGGGAGGCTGAGGCCTTCCTCTGAGAAGAACATCAGAAGAGCCCTGCTGGGTCAGACCAGGGAGGGTTCATCTAGTCCAGCCTCCTGTCTCACACAGTGGGCAACCAGTTCCTCTTGAGGGCCAGCAACAGGGCAGAGAGGCTGAGGCCTCCCCCCCGCTGTTGCCTCCTGTCTCTGGGAGTCAGCAGATTAGTGCCTCTGAATGTGGAGGTCCCCTCAGCCACCATGGCTAGTGGCAATGATAGACTTATCCTCCATGAATCTACCCAATCCCCTTTTTTTCAAGGTGTTTACTCCTGCGGCCATCACTACATCTCCGTTCAAAGCAGAGACCAAGCTAAATCTGTAAATAGCAATTGTGCAGCAACGTCACTGGCGTTATCCAATTGATTCACCTTCAGGACTCCTTGGATTCTGATGACCAATGAGCCCTGAACTTGATGGACTCTTTTGACAAGTCAGTAGAATTTCCAAGTCCGATTCAAGAAATATCTGGGGCCTTTGGGGGCGGAGCCAGGAGACACTGGGGGTGGAGCCAGGAGCCAGGTTGTGACAAGCCTGAGTGAACACTAAAGGGAGTTCTGGCCATCAAATTTAAAGGGACCGCACGCCTTTTAAATGCCTTCCCTCCTTTAGAAATAATGAAGGATAGGGGCACCTTCTTTAGGGGCTCATAGCATTGGACCCCCAGGCCCAATCCTTTTGAAACCTGGAGGGTATTTTGAGAAAAGGCAATGGATGCTATGCTGAAAATGTAGTGCCTCTACCTCAAAAACAGACACACACGCACACCCCCGAGTCCCAGATAACCACTGATAAATTCTCCATTATACCCTATGGGAATATGTCTCCGTAGGGAATAATGGAGTGCTCAGCAGACATTTCCCCCCTCTCCTCCCATGCTCTGATGACCCTGAAGCAGGGAGAGGGCCTCCAAACCAGGGGACACCCTGCCCCCACCTGGGGATCAGCAACCCTAAAAGTCAGTAAGGTTGCCAACTGCAGGCTGGAAATTCCTGGAGAGGTCTGTGTGGACCCGAGGGGAAGGCAGGGCTTGAGGATGGGAGGGACCTCAGTTGGGTACAGGGCCATCGAGTCCACCCTCCAAAGCAACATTTCCTCGAAGTCAACGGTTCTCTGAAGATCCGTTATGATTCCAAGAGACGTCTGGTCCCCACCTGGAGGCTGGGAACCCTACAAGTCAGCATCTTCCGGCAAGATAGAAACGGAGGCCTACGCAGCTGCGCTCGTCCTGTGGCGTTTTGCTCCTTTTCTGTGATCAAGGAATCCATGGAACACAGCCACCAAGCATGGGGACTCCAGGGTTTTGGAGCAGGAAGTCTCTGCTAACCGAGCCCGGCTCTCTCCCCTCATCGCAGCTGTTGTCTACGGTCTCTTCACAGTAGCTAATAACGAGAGCTTCAGATATCCGCATATCCTTTTATCCCCCCCCGCCCCCGTGCGATTCCCCCAAACCCCTCACAAATTGCACACGCAAAGGTCACCGCGTTTGTTCTCCCCGGCAGCTACTGTATGTGAGATGAGAAGAAAAGAAGAGGCAGAGGTGGTGGGGCCGGTTTCAGCTGTTTGTGTCTCTTCCTTGCGGGGCGTCCATTAATACCTCAAGGCATCTCACCGCCTCCCCACCCGAATTTTGCGAAACTTCATCTTTGATAAACTCAAAATGCCTCGTTTGCCTATTGAAAATTGGCCAGCCAGCGAGTTCCGTCTCCTTTGGGTTTGAACCATCCCCCTGCCCGGTTCCTTGGTGTCTACATTTTGAAAATCTGACACTCTCTTTTATTAAGCGTTGCCCACAAATGTCCTCCCAGTGGATTAGTGGAGCCATAAAGTCCCAGCTTTCTCAAGCCGCTGAAATTAATCCAGTCAACGGTGGCTCCCCAAAAATCTGGCCAGATGAGGGAAGTTGGCATTGGACAGGGGGTGGTCAAATTAAACCCCCTGGATAAAAGCACACTAGTCTTATTAGATTTCTCATTTTTCCCCATTCTCTTGAAAAACCATGGAAGCACAGGAATTATAGTCTTAATCTTAATTTTGTTCTCATCTTGACCTCTCCTTGAAAGGGCAGCTGCTGTGAGAACCCTCTCCAGCCCCACCCACCTCACAGGTTGTCTGTTGTGGGGGGGGAGGTAAAGGAGATTGTGAGCCGCTCTGAGACTCTTCGGAGTGGAGGGCGGGATATAAATCCAATATCTTCATCTACCCACAGGGTGTCTGTTGTGGAGGGGAGGAAGGTAAAGGAGATTGTGAGCCGCTCTGAGACTCTTCGGAGTGGAGGGTGGGATAGAAATCCAATATCTTCATCTACCTCATAGGGTGTCTGTTGTGGGGAAAGAAGGTAAAGGAGATTGTGAGCCCCTCTGAGACTCTTCGGAGTGGAGGGTGGGATATAAATCCAATATCTTCATCTACCTCACAGGGTCTGTTGTGGGGGGTGGGGAGGAAGGTAAAGGAGATTGTGAGCTGCTCCAAGACTCTTCGGAGTGGAGGACAGGATATAAATCCAATATCTTCATCTTCCTCACAGGGTGTCTGTTGTGAGGGGGAGGAAGGTAAAGGAGATAGTGAGCCGTTCTGAGACTCTTCGGAGTAGAGGGCGGGATATAAATCCAATATCTTCTTCTTCTTCTTCTTCTTCTTCTTCTTCTTCTTCTTCTTCTTCTTTCTTGGATAGAAAATGGTCTACATATCTAGATACATCTTTATAACTTAAAATTCTTACTCAATATTTTATTGCATGCATGTAAGTATTTATGCTTGTTTACAACCTGATTCCAAAACTTTAATTAATTGTATAGGAATATTAATATTAATTTGTATATATTTTTTTAAAAAATCAATAAAAAATATAAAGCTTAAAAAACAAAACAAAACACGGAGGCTAAGAGCCAGGGAAAGAATGACGAAAACCTGGAGCTTGACCTTGGCCAATTGTGTTTGAAGACATTAAATCTTTTTGACCTAGAAGAAAAAGCAGAGGAACTGTAGAAAGAGGTGGAAGGGGTTGAACGGTAATACCTTCACACTGCCCAGTGGCTCAGTAGTAGAGCATCTGCTTTTCATGCAAAGTTCCCAGGTTCAATCGCCAACACCTTCACTTCACCGGACCAAGTAGTTGGTGATGTGGTAGACTAGGAATGGCCAAATCATAATGCCCCTGTATAAATCGATGGTGCGGTCTCATTTGGAATACTGTGTACAATTCTGGTCACCGCATCTCAAAAAGGATATTATAGCATTGGAAAAAGTGCAGAAAAGGGCAACTTGAATGATTACAGGTGTGGAACACTTTCCCTATGAAGAAAGGTTAAAACGCTTGGGGATCTTTCGCTTGGAGAAACGTTGACTGCAGGGTGACAGGATAGAGGTTTACAAGATTATGCATGAGATGGAGGAAGAAGAGAAAGAAGTCCTTTTCTCCCCTTCTCACAATACAAGAACTCGTGGGCATTCGATGAAATTGCTGAGCAGTTGGGTTAGAACGGATAAAAGGAAGTCCTTCTTCACCCAAAGGGTGATTAACATGTGGAATTCACTGCCACAGGAGATGGTGGCGGCTACACACATAGCCAGCTTTAAGAGGGGATTGGATAAAAATATGGAGCAGAGGTCCATCAGTGGCTATTAGCCACAGTGTGTATTTGTATATATATACAAATACATATATATATGTGTGTGTGTGTGTGTGTGTGTATGTACACACAAACATATATTGGCCACTGTGTGACACAGAGTGTTGGACTGGATGGGCCATTGGCCTGATCCAACATGGCTTCTCTTATGTTCTTATGTGACACAGAGTGTTGGACTGGAGGGGCCATTGGCCTGATCCAACATGGCTTCTCTTATGTTCTTATGTGACACAGAGTGTTGGACTGGATGGGCCATTGGCCTGATCCAACATGGCTTCTCTTATGTTCTTATGTGACTCAGAGTGTTGGACTGGAGGGGCCATTGGCCTGATCCAACATGGCTTCTCTTATGTTCTTATGTGACACAGAGTGTTGGACTGGATGGGCCATTGGCCTGATCCAACAGGGCTTCTCTTATGTTCTTATGTGACACAGAGTGTTGGACTGGAGGGGCCATTGGCCTGATCCAGCATGGCTTCTCTTATGTTCTTATGTGACACAGAGTGTTGGACTGGATGGGCCATTGGCCTGATCTAACAGGGCTTCTCTTATGTTCTTATGTGACACAGAGTGTTGGACTGGAGGGGCCACTGGCCTGATCTAACAGGGCTTCTCTTATGTTCTTATGTGACACAGAGTGTTGGACTGGATGGGCCATTGGCCTGATCTAACAGGGCTTCTCTTATGTTCTTATGTGACACAGAGTGTTGGACTGGATGGGCCATTGGCCTGATCCAGCATGGCTTCTCTTATGTTCTTATGTGACACAGAGTGTTGGACTGGAGGGGCCACTGGCCTGATCAAACAGGGCTTCTCTTATGTTCTTATGTGACACAGAGTGTTGGACTGGAGGGGCCACTGGCCTGATCTAACAGGGCTTCTCTTATGTTCTTATGTGACACAGAGTGTTGGACTGGATGGGCCATTGGCCTGATCCAACAGGGCTTCTCTTATGTTCTTAAACTGTGGCTCAGGAGCCACATGTGACTCTCGAAGCACCTTGTTGGCCAGTTTGGAGAAGGCATTTAAAGTTAAAAATGCTTCCCACCTCTCCCTCCTTCCTCCCTCTATTTCCTTCCTTCCTTCCTTCCTTCCTTCCTTCCTTCCTTCCTTCCTTCCTTCCTTCCTTCCTTCCTTCCTTCCTTCCTTCCTTCCTTCCTTCCTTCCTTCCTTCCTTCCTCTTACAGCTCTCAAACATCTGACAATTATTCTGTGTGGCTCTTACATTAAACAAATATGGCCACCCCTGCAGTAGACCTTGGAGAGATGCTGCCAGTCTGAGTAGACAATATTGACCGTGATGGACCAAAGATCTGATTCAGTAGAAGGCAACTTTGTGCGTTTGTGTGTGTTGATCGCAGGTAGCATATTATTGTGTTCACTATAGTTAGTGCAGTGTTAGAGAGGGGCTATGACTCAATGATAAAGCACCCTTTTGGCATGCAAATGTCCCAGGTTCAATCCCTTGGTACCCCCAGTTAAAAGGTGATGGGATAGACCTCTGCTTGAGAACCTGGAGAGCAGCTGCCTATCTGAGCAGACAATACTGACCTTGGTGGACCAAGGCTCTGATTCATGATAAGGGAGCTTCATGTGAGGGACTTTAGCTTTAAGGCAGAGAACGCTCTCGGCTTGCTGAAGGTCCCAGGTTCCATCGCAGACATCTCTAAGTAAAAGGACCAGGCAGGCGCCGCTGATCCGCTTGTTCAATTGGAGAGCTGCTGCCAGTCGGAGTCGGCAATTCTAACCTCGATGGACCAATGTTCTGCTTCAGTACATGGCAGCTTCATGGGCTCACAAAGGCCCAAACACCTGATGTCATCCAAGGTGAGGCTCTCTTTCAAGGGAGGCAGACTGCGCGTGGTAGAATGGACATGATTTCTATTACTTTTGGGGGTTTGCGCCTCTGCCAGATCTCCAGCTCTGGAGCGAAGGCTTGTCTTTCTGTGGTTTGGGGCTGCCGAGCAGAACAGGCGGTGGATCAGCAAGAATGGAAATTGGCTTTCCATGTCAAAACCCATGGTAATTTGCTACCGGATGGGGGCTGAGAACTTCTCCCCGCCTCCCTTTGCAGAGGGGCAAATATTTTTGGTTTGCAAATCCTGCACTTCCCCAAGAATGTCCACATTTTTTCCTCTCTCTCTCTCGCTGTCACTCCTAGGTTTAATTTTTGTTTGTCTCCCAGCCTCAGGCTGTATATAATCATGGCTGACCACAGTCCTTTTTAGGCCTGCAGAATATTTCTCTCGCTTCAGATTTTTTTTTCCGCAATCGACTCTGATTTTTTTTTTTAATGTCAATTTGCAGACAAACGCAGCCTGTTTTTCTGAGCAATACTTCAGCTTCAACCTTCCTTAGGCAATTGTAAGAAGCCGTCTTTGTAGCATTGTAGGTTGCCGACTCGAGTGGCTAGATGGCCATCTGAACAAAGCAGGAGTCAAGTGGCACCTTTAAGACCAACCAAGTTTTATTTATTAGGGTTTGTAGAATCTTTCGGGCTCAAGTGCCGTGTTCTAATGGAGAAAGTTTTTCTTCCAAACTTTCTCCAGTAGAACACGGCACTTGAGTCCGAAAGATTCTACAAACCCTAATGATGTTACCAGCCGTGAAAACCTTAAATCTTTGATAAGTTTTATTTAGAACGTAAACTTCCATGTGCTCTCTAAGCACACTTCATTGGATGAGGGGATCAGGTATTGTGGCTGGAATACATGCAGTTTGTTGATTAAGAGGGCAAACTAAGAAGAAACTAATTAAGAGGACAATCAGCCCTCAGTTGATTAAGAGGGCAAACTACAAAGAAGCCATCTTTGTAGCATTGTAGGTTGCCAACTCCAGAGTGGCTAGATGGCCATCTGAACAAAGCAGGAGTCAAGTCGCACCTTTAAGACCAACCAAGTTTTATTTAGAACGTAAACTTCCGTGTGCTGTCTAAGCACACTTCATCGGATGAGGGGAATCAGGTATTGTAGCTGGAATACATGCAGTGTGTTGATTAAGAGGGCAAACTAACTAATCACATGGTCACATAAAACAGTGCGGCTTGGCCATTTGGTCTGGATAGCCATAAAAGGTAATAAAGTTCCTTGCCAAATGATGTTTCTGCAAATCTGGGTAAATCACAAAAGGGCATGTATATCCTATTTGTAGTCCACCCGATCCACTTATCAACATTAATCTATACATTATAAACATCATTCTAGTCTGCCCCTAGAAAACAAGAATAACAGAAAGGAAGAAGGCATTTCCATCCACCAATCATGGTACCCAGCTCTGCAAAACACCCTACAGACTATAAATTGCAGAAAGTCACAGAACAACCAGCAAATTCCACAGAACAATCAGCACAGTCAACAACCATCTTCCATATCTTCACACCCCTTCCAACCCTCCCAGCAATTAACACAGAACAATGGTCACATTCAACAGCCAGTTTCCTTATCACTACCCTTCCAGGAAGCCCCACCAAACAATGGGCACATCCACAAACCAATTGCCCTTTCATCACACCCCCTCCAGCCTAGAAATAGCAGCTCTCCAGCAGCCCTGGCCCCACTCAATGCACAGCAGCCAAGAAGGTCAGAGCGCCTGCTCCGGCTGCAACGCCACTGAGGATGTTCTCCACAGCTGAGAATGAAACGTCTGGAAGGAAAACTTTCTCCAGTAGAACACGGCACTTGAGCCCGAAAGATTCTACAAACCCTAATGATGTTACCAGCCGTGAAAGCCTGAAATCTTTGATAAAACAAGAATACATAAAATGAAAATGGTATTAATAGCTAATAGGTATTAATAGCTAATACCCCTTATTTGAGTATGCCAATATAAAACATTATTCTGATACACTATTATAAAAGAGAAATACATTGGAATACTGTGGCTGTATAGCTATACTCACTGAGAGCGGGTTTAGCATATGTAATGAGATAAAAAACCCAATATCCCTGTTCAGTCCCGGGGAGGTGTTTGTTCCAAGTTTCATAATAATGGCCATCTGACAGCAATACTGATCCTGTGAATTTGGGGGGGGGGGGGAAGTATTTTTGAATTTCCTGCACTGAGCAGGGGGTTGGACTAGATGGCCCTGGGGGTCCCTTCCAACTCTATGATTCTATAATATTCTTATAAGGAGAAGGCCTCGGCCTCTGAGCCCTGTTGTTGGCCCTCCAGAGGAACTGGCTGGCTGCTGTACAATATGGGATGCTGAAGGAGACAGATCACTGGTCTGATACAGTGTGTGTGTGTGGGGGGGTTCTTCTTAGTTTTCTGTGTTTCAACTCTCAGAAAATGTGCTCCCTTTTTTCACTTCCAAAGTTCAGAATTAGCAAGCCAATACTGAAGCAAGTCAAGGAGAGTTCACCTACCACTCATTTCTCATTATGCACCGCCTTCTGCATATTTACCCTTGAAGTTGACTGCGTTGCAGATTTTGGCTTTCGCAACCCACCTTCTTGTCACGTCATCCTCTATCAGGATCCCTCCCCCCAAGAATTCCACTGTTAAACTTCATCCCTTCCAAATAATTTCCTGGAAGAAATAAATGATCCGATATTACACATCATTTTCTGCCGCTTTATTCTCCGAAATTAAAGTCTTAACTCTCGAAGGTTTTTAATAAGAAGAAGAATTTTTAAAAGAGCCTCACATCTTGCGTCTGAGAGTTGCCAACATCTTATCGCACGGAGAGAAATTTAATTAGGGGCTGCCCAGTTTAGTTACAGAGCCCAGGGTCAATACAGAAGGCACGGTTCTTGGAGACGGGGGTCTGCGTTATTAAGCTTTCCCTTTATTATCTTCTTCTAAAACTCCGGCTTCCTCTTCATTTGGGAAATGTGGAGCTTTTAAAAGAGGTCAGTTGGAAGGGATAATGGGGTTTTTATTAAATTGAAACCGCATGGATTTTCAGGGGTTTTTTTTTTTCCACCATAGAACAGCTGCCGTCTCAGGGAGAGAGTGGATAAAGTATCTAACTTGAAGGACAAGACGGGCTTCATTGGAACCAAAGCTCATCAAGGCATAAACCCGCAATTACTTTTCAGTGGTGGGCCTCCTTATCGGAATAAATTGTGAATAGAAGTGGGTCTCTGAGTGCAAACAGAGTGCCCATTCCACTCACTGAATACTCCATAGCCAGCCTGCAACTATCTAAAATGGAGATGGACGTCGAGCTACAGGTTTAAAATCCAGGGCTCATGTAGCATCAGCAGATAAGAACATAAGAGAAGCCATGTTAGATCAGGCCAATGGCCCATCCAGTCCAACACTCTGTGTCACACAGTGGCCAAAAATTTATATATATACACACTGTGCCTAATAGCCACTGATGGACCTTTGCTCCATATTTTTATCTTAACCGCTCTTGAAGGTGGCTATGCTTGTGGCCGCCGCCACCTCCTGTGGCAGTGAATTCCACATGTTAATCACCCTTTGGGTGAAGAAGTACTTCCTTTTATCCGTTTTAACCTGTCTGCTCAGCAATTTCATCGAATGCCCACGAGTTCTTGTATTGTGAGAAAGGAGAAAAAGTACTTCTTTCTCTACTTTCTCCATCCCATGCATTATCTTGTAAACCTCTATCATGTT